>NC_091754.1:61555225-61862725 GCF_043380555.1 Nothobranchius furzeri
GATGAATTGGGAGGAGGCCTTGTACTACTGCAGAGATCACTACCATGACCTGGTCACCATCACCAACCTTGATGATCAGAGATGGGTTGAGAAGAAAGTCAAGGATGCATCGACTCCTTTTGTCTGGACGGGTCTGCGCTACACCTGCACTCTGGACTTCTGGTTCTGGGTCAGTGACGAGGTGGTCAGCTATAAGAACTGGGTCTCAGGTGGACCAGAGGATGACTGTGACATGTCTGGAGCCATGGAGACAGGAGGACAACATCAGTGGGTGAAAAAGAACGACAATGAGGAGTTTAATTTTATTTGTTCTAAGGCTTAAAATGTACTCTTGAAAGACTCAAGGACATTTACTATGATGTACTTGAATGTACTTAATTAAATCAGGCTGAAGTAACAGCAGGGCTTTTTTAAATAATGAGGCTTTTGTAAGATACAATCCTATATTACTGCATATCTTTAAGCCTCTGTAGCCCTTAAAATATTTAGCAATTAGCTTTACTCACAATATTGCCTATGGTGTGGTGATGACAGGGTGTAAGTAATAGTTTATGTTAAAGGGGATCTAGACAGTTTTTGCTTGCTTTTAACTTCCACTGTTATGCTGACGATACTCAGTTATATTTATCCATTAACCCTGATGAACCTAATCGGTTGGGTACATTACAGGCTTGTCTTGAGGACATAAAAAATTGGATGACTCTAAACTTTTTGCTTTTAAATCAAGACAAGACGGAATTTCTCATCTTTGGACCAGAAATCCAGAAAAGGAAATTGCTTAGCCAATCGCCTGACCTTAATGGCATTACATTAATCTCCGCGAACAAAGTAAGGAACCTTGGTGTTATCTTTGACCAGGACATGTCATTCATATCCCAGGTTTCACAAGTTTGTAGGATTTCCTTTTTCCACCTTCGGAATATTGCTAAGATTAGAAGCATACTTTCCAGGAGTGATGCTGAAAAACTAGTTCATGCATTTATTACATCAAGACTGGATTACTGTAATTCATTACTCTCAGGAAGTCCACAGAATGTAGTTAAAAGTCTTCAGCTTGTCCAAAATGCTGCAGAATTAAAAAGAGAGATCATATCTCTCCTGTCTTAGCTTCCCTACATTGGCTACCTGTTAAATTCAGAATAGATTTTAAGATCCTTCTTCTCACATATCAAGCTCTTAATAATCAAGGTCCATCATACATCAGTGATCTGATTGTTCCATATGTTCCTAACCGAGCACTTCGCTCTCAGACTGCAGGTCTACTGGTGGTTCCAAGAATATCTAAACTTAGGATGGGTGGCAGATCTTTTAGTTATCAGGCTCCTCTCCTGTGGAACCAGCTCCCAGCTTTAGTCCGTGAGGCAGACACTTTGTCTACTTTTAAGAATAGGCTTAAAACATTTTTATTTGATAGGGCCTATGGATAATATCTGATGTTAGCCTAGATCTGGACAAGTGGGGGAGTAGAGGGACGTGGAGTGTACAGTCGGTAAAGACGGCTCTCCCTTGCCCTGCCTCCAACATGCCTACATCTAAATAGGATAGATTATCCAGAGTTATCTCTGTAGTTATGCTGCTATAGGCTTAGACTGCTGGAGGATACACTGACCACTTCTCACACTCTACTGCTTTCTTCTACAATCTGCTCTTAAACTGTATTATTTTGTCCAATTTCAGCTGTTAACTTTATTTTCTCTGTAAGTGCTTTTCTCCCCAGAAGAAGCTACAATGATGTTCTGCTGAGCTGTGGTGGCCTCATGGAGGGGGTCATCGTCTAGCACACTGCTGCTAACCACTAATACATTCTCGCTCTCCTGATAATAACTTTTTGGTTTCCTTGACTTTTGATGTGCTAATACTAGTTTATTCGTTTAATTATAGATCCACTAGGATAAATACAATAAAGTTTATCTTTCACCAAATACAATATTTACGAAGACATCACAATATAACTATAGACACATTACTAGTCTTTGTGTGTGTGTGTGTGTGTGTGTGTGTGTGTGTGTGTGTGTGTGTGTGTGTGTGTGTGTGTGTGTGTGTGTGTGTGTGTGTGTGTGTGTGTGTGTGTGTGTGTTCTGTCTTCTTGATCCCCAGTGAGCCGTGGAGGATGACTGCTTATACTGAGCCAGGATTCTCTGGAGGTTTCTTCCTGTTAAAAGGGAGTTTTCCTCTCCACTGTCGCTTTATGCTTGCTTGGTATGAGGATTGCTGTATAGTCACTGACACTAGTCAGTGACTTGATGCAATGTGCTGGGTTCCTTTTATAGGAAAAATTATTTCTGATTGGCTTAATGAACTGACCTGAATTGGAATTTTTATTATGTGAAGGTCCTTGAGACGACTCTTGTCGTGATTTGGCGCTATATAAATAAACTTGAATTGAATTGAATTTTAGCACTCCCTATTTTCCGTTTGTAGAACAGAAAGCTAAACCCATCTCCTCGCTGTGCGGTTGCCTTTTTAACACCTTCATCTCACTGTAGAAATGTCTCCCCAGGCTGCCTTACTGTCTACAGGAATGATTTATCTCTAAACTAAACAAATCAGCTGGGTTCATGATCTAAAAGGAGCTGAAACCAGACTGCAGCACCAGGTATGTCAGCCCAACAGGGCGGCCCAGCAGTCTGAAGTTGCAAGTGGAATATTCTGGCCACAGGGGGCGATAGAGGGCTGGGTGCTTTTCATTAACCCTGTAAAGGGCCGGTTCAGCAAATCCCGGATCAAGAAAATGATATGGAAAGTTGCAAAGTACCCATTTAAAACTGAAACCCTGATGCTGAATAAGTCTGGCTCAGTTAGTGCTAAGCACATTTAAAGAGAAGCCCTTGTAAATCTTATATCACATATGAGTAGTTCATACCCCATTAAAGTCCTTAAAGAGTAACTACCCCCCCCCCCCCCCCCCAAAAGAAGTAACTTTTCTTGCTAATTAGTTGCATGATTGGGTCTTTACAAATGAAATCTTTGTGTTTCTGTGCTTTTTTGACATGTAAACTTGATTAAATCTAGAATGTAGGTCTAAAAACGTCTTAGTGCTGCCCCCCTGTGGTAGAACAGCGGCAGAACAGCGGCTACTGCATTTTAAACTTGTGCTTGGCTGAGGCTGTCACGTCTCCTCCCATTACCCCTCCCTCCCACGATGGAAATTCCCCAACCGTGGCCATGGGCTGTGTTTGAGATGAACCAGTTCTGTGCAGATTCGATCAGCGGTGATCGGCGCGCAGTGCATGCCGGTTAGGTTTGTGTCCGACTTGACGCCGACTTGCTCTGACGTCATGCATACGTAGGCAACGATAACCTCGTGAGATCAAGGTGGCCGCAGATTTTGGAGCAAGGCGCTGCAGTTTCTCTCCACCGGCTGCAAAACCTAGGGCATGACGGGAAACGTCTGGCTCTCACCTGATCTAAGATCTGATTGTGATTTGATTTTCTCACGTTTATTATAAGCACACAAAAGCTACAGCTGATAACCTTTACTCATTATTAGGGATGTCCCGATCCTATTACATGATCCGAAATCGGCCCCAATCACGTGGTTTCAGACTCGATCGGGACTCGGGCTTTACTTCCTGATTAAAGCCCCGATACGGACTCGGATGCTGGGTTCAAATTACAGGAGAGCAACTTGGTTCTCCTTAAAGGTTGTCAGGCTCCCCTGATGCCCTTAACTTACACACGAAGAAGGAGCACAAAAGAGATCCAGTTTCTACCTTTATTATATTATTTACATGGACTCAGCGTAGCGGGGATTCTTTAGAGCAGAGCGGCAGGCAGACTGCTGATTATTCATGAACTCCAGCTGCGTTCTGCACACGGCCGCGGTAACATTTTCTAAGTTTCTAAGTGGCGTCACCAAAAACATAATTAACACACAGTCATTCGTGTCCGTTCATTTTCTCTCTAATAAGTTCTGTTTGTATTTGCATGACGTGTGGACGCGCTCGCGCTGCAGCGCTCGTCACTGGCGCAGCCGGGCAGCGCGGCGCACACAGCTTTGTGAAGCTGACCCCCCGTCATCTTCAAAAGTAGAGGCAAATAGGCTGCTGGGTTAGTGCTTTGTTTGTGCTGATTTGTGTAGGTGAAACTGACTTTTGTGCTGCAACGGTTTCTGAGATATATGCTTGACAATGTTTTTTCAAATACCATGTGTGCCTTTTATTTGTAAATGAGTTCAATAAATTTTTGCAAGAAAACCTGTCTCCTTTATGTTTTTAAATAATCTTTATTTGTTAAACATACAGAGCTCCGGGAGTTGACGTCACTTCTCCCGGCATGCAACAGTTCAAATCGAAACGGCGCCATATTGGCAGGTAGAAGCCGGCAGGTGGACTATTTGTTATTGTCAGAAAACTCAATCAAATGGGAAATATGGTAGATTCCTGTTGTGCCCCAGGATGCCAGAACAGACATGGACGACATAAGGAATGAGCCATCTACAGGATTCCCCAAGATCTGGAGCGCCGCAAACGTTGGATCATTGTAATAAAACGCGCTAGTGACCGGGCTAAAATGAAGCTGTGGGACCCCGAGAGTAAAGGTTTTCACTTATGCAGCGACCGCTTCATATCAGGTACTTAAACCAACGTTTCCTCAACTGTGTATGGTATTTATTTTAAATGCTTTTATTACGATTCTTAGTGGGCTTCCTAAACTTATTTTGGCGGGGCTTTTTCTGTCTTATTACTCATAGCAACAAGTAAACGTCACGTAAAACGTTGCCTCGTGATTTCCGCGTGCGGCCGTTTACGTGTTTTATGATCACAGCAATTAACCGGCTAAGCTGTATTTAATTTTTAAGCAGTGGTTGATCAATTGTCAGATCACACATAAAAAACACTTTGGATTGCTATTATCTGTCTCACCGAGACGGATCTCAGACAGATCCTGAGACGCTCCTGCCTGACATTTATTTTATTCACGGAAAAAAAAAAATCAAACTAGTGATTTCTCTTGGCGTTCAGTTTATACATTCAAACAGCACAGCACTCTATTTAAACTACTTACGTGTAAATCTGTTATTTGTCCATCCATTCATTTTCATCCACTTATCCGGAGTCAGGTTACGGGGGCAGTAGCGTCGAGAGGCCCAGATTTCCCTCTCCCCAGCCACCTGGGCCAGCTCCTCCGGGGGAATCCCAAGGGGTTCCCCAGCCAGGTCCGGTAAGAAGTCCGCTTCGACAGCTTCTGGCATTTTAAAAAGTGTGAAGTAAACTCCGACGAAGTAAAATCCAAGCTGATCCCGTTCACGTTCATGGTTACGACCCGTGTTTGTTTAGCTTCTTTTACCTGCCAATATGGCGTCTACTAACTGAGTCACGTGGGGTCCGGAGCTCTATACAGTAGTAATCAATGTTACTTTTACAAATATTTTTCTTTCATCAATATGAGATATCATTAAAAAAAATTATAAGTACACCACTAGAATTTAAACACCCACCACCAATATCCAAGGGCAACCCTTCTTAACCACTGTCCCACAGACCCTGCTGCAAATACTAGTACAAGGGCAAAACATAGCACAAAGAAAACCTTTTGTAGCGTTATGGATTTATGCTCTTTTATGAAAGAGAAACCATGCTACGTATTAATTCGGAATATTAATTTTAATAAATCAATAACCAAATTTTATATTGTTCAGAAGACTCAAAGGTTGTTTTCATCCATAAACTGCCGATAATATCTGAGTGTCTGTGTTTCAGTTCAATGAGGAAACAAGTTTGAAGGATTAAAAGTTTTAATTCTTCAAATTAAACTAATGATTTTGAAAATTGACAAACAGGAAATAACAATCACATTGGCAACTTTGTGGGACAATCTTTTAACAGTTTATATGCTGTTCTTGCTCAAATAGACCTTCTGGTGAATTTATGAAGATTGAGAATGTTGTGACATGAATGCGTGTGTGAGTCTGATTTTGCTTCAGGAAGAAACAGGTGTCTGAGTGAAGTGATGGTTTGGATAAACTTAGGTCTTATCAGAGAACTGCATCAAACGCTAAAACCGTGCTCTGTCTCACCGAACTCTTGTGGACCCTCTTTCGGATCCGGGCCGTGGAGGATGTTGTGGTTCATCCAGATGACACCGGCGGCTGACAGGAGACGTAGGTGTCGAACGGAACCGGTCCAGAGTTGCCCTCGGTACACGTGGATGGTAGAGCGTTTTATCGATGCGCTTTCTTAAGTTAATTCACTCAGAAATCAAAAGACTCGGTAATGAGTCTTCGTTAGAAGTCGCGATTCAGCTATTCTGCCTGGCTTGGCAGAAACAGCGTGAAAGGGGGGAAGAACGAGCCAACAGGCTCTGCCCCCCCTTTGGTTTTCAGGTCTGTTCTCTTTCGTTGTCCAACACGAACTGAATCCAAAGACTGAAAACTTACCAAAAACCTTTCTCTTCTCAAAGCAAAACATGTGCGTCATCAAATGTGTCTGGAGTTTACTGTGGGCAGATGTGTGTGGGTGTGTGTGAATGTTTGTGTGCTTGAGTGTGAAGGTCAGTACCACACATTCAACATTATCTACTTAAGTGTGGATTCATTAATCCATTATAATTACCCCAAAGCATAATAGTCATTCATTTGATTAAACACATTTACAATGAGCAAAATGATAATGGTTATTTTAACATTAAAATCAAGAAAAAGAAGTTTAAACTTTATGTTTTGACTTGGTCTGGGTACAACTCATGTAAACACATCTTCTGGTAGACTGCAGGTGGCAGATGTTATGGTTTCCTCCCAGACTCGCTGGCGTTCAGGTCTTAATCTGTGGGTGAAAGTTCTCAGCGACCCAGCTATGACCCAGCTGCGTCCAACACCACCTTTGTGATAGAAAACCCATATTTCCTCACGTTACATTCCCCCCTTTTTGTGACGACATGGTGGTCAAGCAGAGGCCACCTGACGTCACAACCACAATAACGTGATGTACTCGTGAAGGTAGACATCCCAGATGAAGGCAGGAACGATGAAGCGTCACCACAGGTCTCGTGTAGAAGGGAGTCTATCCTGATCAGATGATTAAGGCCAAAACTGTTGCAATCATTGTAAAGTAATCCACTTAGGAATCTTGAAAGCAGAGCTATTTCAATAGCAGTTAATTTTCATCAGCAATAATGCAAAGGTATGCAAAGGATAAGCAGCTCGTGTGCCACACGGAGCTGGGCAGGTGATGTATTCCCCAGGCGTAGTCCAGGCGAAGTCCAGCGCAGACCTCGACCCATCTCGAACCACGACCGAAGCCCCATGCGACAGGAAACCAGTTGAAGGATGGTGAAGACGACCCCTCTGATGGGATGTAGTCCATACGAGCTCGGAGAAGGAGACAAAGTGAGACAGCCCACACGATAGATAGCATTTGATGCAAAACAAAGAAATCAATCAAAACCTATCTATGGGTACCTCTGGGAAAATGTGGATGCCTTCTGTGAATTATCTAAAGAAGAAATGTACTGCACCCTGCTCTACATGTCATGTAAAAACGTGATGCAGAGAAAACACAAATAAAAGAAAGCAAATCCTAACTGATATGTGAAACTCAGCAGGCTGCACTAATGAAAGGCATATATATAAAAGAAATAATCATGAAAATGAAGGGCAAATTGGCTTGTGGCCCTTTAAGGGAAATAGCAACAAAATTAAATTAAATTTGTAATCAAATATAATCATGCTACACAAAGCACTAATAAAAAGATAGAGATGTAAATCAGTTCTAAAAATGTAAATCAGTAGGTTAGTAATCCCTAAAGATGTGAGTTAGTAACAGGACCCTGGCTGGAGGCAGGTAACCTGAAAAAAAAAAAACCCAAAGGATATCACATTTGTTAAAAATTCATCCCACAAACGAGAGAATTTGTAACGGTCCACCAGTCAGTGGAAAAGAATCCGGTCAGAATCGAGTCGGTCAGAATAGAGTTTTGAATCTGGTATTGCGGACCCACAGAGACACGAGTTTGGACGTATCTGTGGGAGCAGGCTCATAAGCGATTTGGTTATCAAACTGTTTGTATCTGGTGTTACGAACCCACAGGGAAACTTGTTTGAATTTACCTGAGGGTCCCGTTTGGAACTGGAGCGAAGCTGATGGTTTAGTTGTTAAATCAGAACCTGATTTTACCTGCTCAAAGTTGTGTTGCAGCTTTACGGAGGCGACTTTGTTGTGATCAGAAATGGTAGTGAACTGGAAATGCGAAACCGATGCTCGCAAAGCAGGAGGAGGCTCTCCACCCCCCTTTTGTTTCTCAAACCTATGCCACGTCTGTGAGACAGGAGAAGCATAACAAACAGTTCTTAAGCTCTTAAAAGCCCTATTACCAAGAAGATGCACATTGTCACCTGAATCGTGCTGAAAGAGTAGGTGTTCAGATGTCCAAAGACCTGGAGGTGTTGGACTTGGAGGTTCTGAAAAGGAGTGATCCAAGGATGGTTGTGCCACGGGTGTCAAAGCAAACCTAGCTATGTTTAGAATCAGATACAGACATGACACTAGCTTTAGGAACATGGTCTGTCCTGAAAACTGAAGCCAAGAATACTTTATTCCCAAGAATGATGGAGGTTCCCACACTGAATCAGAAAAACCCGGTTTAACCAGAGTATTTACAGACTGACTAGAACTCCGCCCCGTAGAAGGTGCAGCACCTAACTCCGGGTCGGAGGTCAATGTTGTCAGCTGAATTGGAGGAAGGTCAGTGTCGAGTTCTGCAATGACCCGCCCGCTCGGAGGAGGCGTTCCCCCGAACCGGTTGAAGTCTGCAACGGAAAACTCAGAGCCACTCAGCACCCCCCCTTTGTCAGGAGGGGCCCCGAGCAGAGCATCACTGCACGCACCTACACCTCCCGGGCCGGGTTGCCTTCCCGAGCCCGTGAGAGAGGTGTGCGCAGCAACCACCGAGCCACCTTTAATATCGCCACTGACCACAGGACTGCTGGAAACCGCAGGGTTTTCTGCGTCGTCGTGGTCACCTCTAAGAGAAATCACAGGAAAGAGAGCACAGAGGCCCGAGACTAAGTCACACCCCTGTGAAAGGAGAAAGGAATTGGCCACCGTGTTAGCAGAGGTCACAAACTGAAAAGTGACAAGGTCATTCACATAAAGGTCAAGATGTCCGGGCACAAACCCCTTAAATGGCATGGTAGCTCCGTCCGGAGACCACAAGTGTTTCACGGCGGCTGACTTTTCCATCACGCCCCGATAAAGAAGCTGGTTTGTGCATGAGGCGGACTGACGAGTAAAACAGACCTCTGACTGAAGCGGTGGGTCACATTCTGAAGATTTCACACCCATGCTGGAGGGATGTTCAGCCTTTAACATGGATGACAGAGGAGAAGCATTAGGAACCAAAGGGTTAAGCACAACCTGTTTGTCAGAGAGGTTAACCATAACTATAATGAATCAATACTTAATTAAATAATGTTTTGAAGATGTTTAGTGATGACCTTCACACTCGCCCACACAGGTCTGGATTCACAGTAACTCCAAAACACATTTGCTCTGACGCACAAGTTTGCTTTGGGAAGAGAAGTGGTTTTTGGTAAGTTAGTCAGAACGAGATTGAGAACGAAAGAGAGCGGACGTGCGGGAACAAACGCCAACGAGGAAAGGCAATGTTATGGAAGTTTTTCCATAAAAACACAATACATTAAATGTTCCCATCACAGACGTTAATAGAATTGACATGTTTTTGGTTTAATCTGCAGGTGGTGTTCTCCATTTCTCATGTATGCATGGAGTTGTCTATTATGTGAACTTCCTCTTCTGGATGGAGTCTGCAAGAGACCACTGTGATGGACTGCTCAGTTTCAAAAGATTCCCGACATGTTACATATCTGATGTAGCTGGACAGGTCGCACGTCACACTAACAACCGCACAAATCAATTATTTTTCAAGCCGCATGATGGGAGACTCTGTTCACCTACCCATGACAATATAAATAAAGCAAAGACCAAAGAACTACAAGTTGAAATGGATTGGGTAAAACAACTGAGAGGTCCTTTGCCACAACAACCAGAGGCAAATGTGGAAAGAACGTCAGCTAAACATCCAGTCACAGGAACGTCTGAAAGGTTTTCTCTGTATGACGGGTTTCATCAAAAAAATCAAAAACGTCAAGAAAAGCTGAGAAGCCTCAACATTTGCCCTGCCCTCAGAAAAGAAATCAACTCTGCTGTAGCAGAACAGTTTAATCGTGACCTTTAATCATTGTGCCAAATGACTGAAACACATTTCAAGCAGACTGTCAGGGTCTTGATAGAATTGCACAACAATAACATAAACACCCAGTTCAAATCAGAAATGGACACCCTGTTTAATGCCCCACTGTCTTTGGGACTGAGTGGCATGTTGGGACTGCAGCCTACAGGTAATTTGATCAACATGTGAAAGTAAATGATATTGGGGGCAGCAGTAGCTCAGGTGGTAGAGCGGGTTGCCTCATGATCGGAAGGTCAAGGTTGCGTTCCCAGCTCCCGCCAGGGGTATCCTGCTGTTGTGTCCTTGGGCAAGACACTTCACCCAACTTGCCTGTGTTAGTGGTGGTCAGAGGGGCCGACGGCGCCAAATGGCAGCTTCGCCTCTGTCAGACCTCCCCAGGGAGGCTGTGGCTACAAGTAGCTTACCATCACTAGCAGTGTGTGAATGTGAGAGTGTGTGAAAGCGTCTTTGGGTGTCTAGAAAAGCGCTATATAAGTTCAATGCATTATTATTATTATCATTATTATTATTATTATATTTATAAGGATTATTTGAAATGATGAAGGAATAACAGTTGTGTAATTTGTCAGTTGTTGGTTTTTATAACCTTGGTTACAACAAAGTAATAGAACACACTACTGAGTTGTCAGCACAGTGCTATTAATGAAAGAATGATTAAGTTCTACAACTTTTATCTGTTTCAGGCATGGAAACTTACCCATCTGATATGGAGAGCTCTGCCTGCATCAAAAAGGATAAAAATGTGACATCCTCTTTTGTTGCCCAGAGATATATTGTGGATGACAACAAGGTAAATTTTAAAAATATAAATGATTTTCTACCCATTTGGTTTATGCTCTCACCAAGTTTTTTTTTTTCCTAAACCAATGCTTCAGGACAAGTTGAGAAGGTTATTGACAGGACAACGGGATGAGCAACAAGCGATTGCTCATGCTACACGGCGTTTTCCAGCATCTATAAAAGACATTGCCAGTGTGTGCCCCCAACAGCTGTTGGAAGAATCCTCCTTGGTTATGCCATGGTCGACAGATGACGTAAGTACATTTATGTTTTTGCTTTGGAAAAGAATCACGATATGTTTCCTATATGTATTTTCTGTAATAACTTAAATACACAAATGTTGCATTTAATTGTAGGCTGTGAACTATCGAGTAGCACCACTGGCAAAAGAGAACATGGTAATATATATATGTGTATATATATATATAAGGATATATATATATATATATATATATAAGGATATATATATATATATATATAAGGATATATATATATATATATATATATATATATATATATATATATATATATATATATAGGATATGTATATGTAAGGAGGGTTTTCACAGCATCTGTCTGCATTCCCTCATGGGGGTTGTTGTTAGCAGCTTGAAGGCTACCAGGGCGTCAGATTCAGATAACAAGACTTTGTTTGGGTCAGGCTGAGATAATTTTCCTCTCTGCCTTCAGTCTTTAAACTGATCATTCAAGTCCTCCAGTGAAGCCATTTTAGGTTTTTAATCTTGTCCATACCGTCCGATGACCCTCTCCGAGATGACATCCATTTTGCGCACCAATACCGGTATCGTCGCTAGAACATTGTCCAGCTTACGATTCACCTCGAGTAACGTCCCAGTCTGTGAAGTCTCCACACGGACGGTGCTTTCCGTGGGTGCGGGTCGCCCTCCGATCGCTCCCGTCTTCCCAAATTTCCAGAAAACCAGATATCCTCCCACTCCAATCAGAAGAAATCCAGTGATCATCAGGCTAAACATCCACACGTCTTTGACATCCTCAATGGACAACTGGGAGAGGCATACGATCTTCCACTCCTTCCAGGAATCGAGCATATACCCCGCCAGGTGTGTCCCTTGCGGGCATGTGGGAGCCCCCTGCTCCGTTCTCATTGTTGTAAAAATCTTATCGATCGCGTTGAATGACCAATTAATCAAATCCATGTTTAAAAAAATCGGGTTTTCAGAAGAAATGCAGAGAAGCGCTCTGTGGGCAGACAGGACAAAGAGCCTTGGGAAAAAAAGATAAGGGAGCAAAAAGAGAAGCGTCTGTACTCTGCGAGTGCCAGAAGAAGAAGAATATATGTGTAGAGAATATATGTGTGTGCAGATGTGTAAAGAGAATATGAGTGTAGTAAGTAAGTAAAAGTTTATTTATATAGCGCCTTTCTCAGATATAAATCACAAAGCGCTGTACAACATGATAAAGATCAGGGCAAATACCTCTAACCAATAAAAACAACAGAAAAACAATAGCAGTGATAAACGTAGAAAATAAAACCATGAGTATAAACAAAGTGAAGGTGTGAACCCGAACAAAGCCATCTTTTAGAACATTTAGGGAGGGAACGCCTGGATGAAAAGGTGAGTTTTTAGATGATTTTTAAAGACCTCTACAGTGTTAGAGAGATGGAGATTTGAAGGTAGACTGATCCAAAGTCTGGGGGCAATAGTCTGAAAGGCCCTGTCCCCTTTGGTTTTCAGTCTGGTTCGAGAAACAGCCAGGAGGTTTTCAGATGTGGATCTAAGGTTCCGAGAGGTGGTGTGTGGGGATAAAAGCTCAGATAGGTAGCTTGGAGCCTGGTTGTTAAGAGCTCTATAGGTCAGGACTAAAACTTTAAACTGTATTCTATATTCTACCGGGAGCCAGTGGAGGGACTGTAAACCTGGAGTGATGTGAGCTCGCTTAGAAGTTTAGTGTAGAATGTGAGAGTAACAGAATGAATTATGGCTTAACACCCCCCCCCCCCTTTATTTTTACATTTCTTTGTCTGCACATGTACAAAATGCTAGTTACTGAAGTACTTCCCTAGATTTAAATGTTTTTCAAACACTTCCACTGAAAGTTCCTTTTACTGTAAATACTTACTTTCATAACACACACACACACACACACACACACACACACACACACACACACACACACACACACACACACACACACACACACACACACACACACACACACACACACACACACACACACACACACACACACACACACACACACACACACACACACACACACACACACACACACACACACACACACACACACACACACACACACACACACACACACTTCCTCTTGTTTGAATATTCAAACTGCGACTCCAAACAGTCACAGTTTGTACCTGTTAGAACATCATACTGAGACGGGTTTTCAACAGAACATCAAGAGGGATCATCACATTTAAAGACAGACGGCCAAAAAGTAAGAACTGAGCTTTCATTCAAGTCATCTTTTAACTTTTGCAGACATGTTCTCAGTGGCCTAGAGGTAGAGCATCTGCCCTGGGATTGGGAGATGGGGTTCAAGTCTTGTTCGGGTCATACCAAAGACCTCGTCAATGGGACCCGATGCCTCCATGTTTGACACTCAGCTTTAAGGGGTTGGAATGGTGGGTTAAACCACCAAATAGTTCCTGATCTCAGCTCACCGCTCCCCACGGGTTAGTGTCAAATACAGAGATGTAATTTCAACCGGTGTGTGATGATGACTATGGGACTTTTAAACATTCCCTTTATTTATTAAATAATTAATTGATTTAGTTTTTTTGTTTCTTTTCTTTAACCAGGCACATGAGGGTTAAAACATACGACCTTTTTTTGTTAAATAATATAACCTGCAGCACTTTGGATGATAAAGAAGAGCTGCAGTTAGGAAAACATGCTTTTCCAGCTCAACCTGCAACACTCAAATGATCAGATTTCAAGTTTAATACAGTAAGTAAGTAAATGTTATTTATATAGCACTTATCACAGACATAGAATCACAAACTGCTTCACATAGATTAAAACAAAATAAAACAAAGTCATAAAATCATAAATAGATTAACATCATTAAATGATCTCAAAGCACAATCAGATTAACATCAGAAAAAAATAAAGTCATAAAATTATAAATTTTCATGAACAGATGAAAGATTAAAAATTTGAGTTAAAAATGAGAAAAAAGGTTTAGGTAAAAGCAGCTTTAGATAAAAAGGGTCTTTAGCTGTTTTCTTTAAGTGTCCAGACTGTCAGCGCTGCGTAAGGATAAAGGGAGATCATCCCAGAGTCGGGGCGCAACAGTCTGGAAGGAGCGATCACCTCCACTTTTATATCTAATCTCTGGAACTTCTGGAAGGTTCTGGTGTGTGGACCTGACAGCTCTGGTTGGAGCATAACGCTTTAACAGTTCAGTAATATAGGGAGGAGCTTGACCATGTAGAGCATTGAAAGTTCTAGACAGGATTCTAAAATGAACTCTAAAGTTAACGGGTAACCAGTGCAGAGACGTCAGAACAGGAGTGATGTGTGCTCTTCTGTTTGCTCCAGTTAGGAGCCTCGCTGCAGAGTTCTGGACCAACTGAAGGCAGTCAAGGGCTTTTTTGTTAAAACGTGAAAAGTGTGTTACGGTAATCACCCTAGCCCACAGAACAGATCAGTAGAATCTGACGCGATGTGGTTTCTACAGACACTGTAACTTCTGTTAGAAAGGCACGATCTAAACCAGTCTAGAACTGTTCCAGAGATCCCCACCGAGTCACCAAGTCTGTTAATTAAGGTGCTGTGATGAACAGTGTCAAAAGCTGCAGAAACATCTAACAACACTAACACTGTGAACTCCCCGTTGTCTGCAGCCATCATGATGTCACTGGAAACTTTAAGCAAATCTCTTTCTGTTGCATGGGCAGCTCCAGGAAATTTTACCAGCAGTTGCTGTACAGTTGCTCGGTCAGTGTTTGGGGTTGCTGTCCCCTGTCGGCGCTTATTGAAGGGGGGGGGGGGGGGGGGGGGGGTTGCTACAACATGAAATTCCAGGGCAACAAAATGAAGTACAGAAAAAGGTGAACATTTTTATCAAACGTGAAACATCAAACATTTTTCTTTGTTTTCTTGTTTTTATTTAACAATTTTCCTGCCCTGTCTGTCTCTCATCTTCCTGTATGTTCTCTAAACTCTCCAGAAAAACTGCTGCTTGGATTCTTACTTTTTAACCTTATAAGTTACTTTTGAGCAGATCAAAGGGATCTCCTGACCGCAAAGCGGAGCGCACGTTTCGATGCTGCGTCAGTGAGGTGAAATCAGCACAGCACATGATGAGCGAGTGCGTCAGGCACGATTAAACGACAGTTCCAGAGGATATAAACGGACATGAACGGTCATGTGTTAATTATAGTTTTTTGGTTGCGCCACTTTGAGAATGTGCCGTGCGCAGAACGCAGCTGCCTGGAGCGCTCCCCCATAATTTGATCCCTGCTTCTGGATGAAACACCGGACATTATCATGAATACAAGAACCAACCCCCCCACCCCTCCGGACAGAGAGTGAAAAGTTGACATGTACGGCCTCCTGGTTTGATGCCAGCTCCGGCTTTATCCTCGCAGTTTATGGAAGATTTCAACACGAAACGGGAGACTGTCTTAAATGCGAGACAGAGCTGGTCATGCTACTCTCCAGGCCAGCGCATGTTGGCACGGTGCGCACGCGAGGTGTGGGGTGGTGGTGGTGGGGGTGCGTTCAAGATTTGGGGTTGCTGAGCAGTTGCTTAGCCCAATCTTGGGGTTGTTTAGCAACCCCTAGCTACCGCCTGGTGCCGCCCATGTTGTGTTGAATATAAAAACTAGTAAATATGAGTGTTAAGAACAGCAACTCACTTCAGCACAAACACAGAGTGCTGCTTGTAGAAATGTAGTATAAGACCCACCTCTGTGGTTCAGTGTGCCCCAGAGAAGGTGTGTGTGTGTGAATGGGTGAATGACTGGTTGTGTTGTAAAGCACCTTGGGAGGTTGTAGCACTTTATTTTTTTGGCAATGCTATGGCTGTTACTTCCTCTCTGGCCTTTTCACTGCATGTTCAGAAGTAGTCCCGCTGGGTTCTCAGCAGCCATCACAACAAATGACAATATGACTGCATGACATAAAAATGCTTTTGCATCAGAGAGCGGTACCTTCGCCCTTTTTGAATATTCAAACTATACCTGGGAGGTGACTGTCACGGTGAGAGGACTGTTTGGACCCAAAATGCATATACCCAGGATGACACGAGGCAGGAGTTGATATAAAGAAAATCCTTTTATTGTAGGATGAGTCCAAAAATAAAAATAAATCCAAAAGGCAGGGAGCCAAAATCCAAAAATCAGGAAATGATCAGGAGATCCAAAAACACCAGAGGAATGGGCAGACTGACAGAATAATTAACGCTGACAAACAACAATGAACCAACAACACAAGGAGAAACAGACAGGGCTTTATAGACTGGGGCATAATGGGAGGCAGATGAGCTGCAGGTGTATGGGGAGAGAACCAGGTGAAAGCAATAACTAATCAGGGAGGAGGAGCAGGAAGGAGCAGGGGAGGACACCGGACCTGACTGGGGAAGGACACACACACACACACACACACACACACACACACACACACACACACACACACACACACACACACACACACACTAAGCTGGGGAATGACACACACACACACCAAGCTGGGGACAAAGAGGCTGGAGCTACAACTGGAGGGGCTGGGGATGACCTGAAAGGCTACACACAGAAGGCACATAAATAAGACGCAGACAAAGGACACATGAGGGCGCTAAGAGACACAAAAGGGGAATCTAAAGAGGGATGGAGAAACATCAGGAGACACATGGGGAAAGACGCAGACACAGACCATGACAGTGACATTTAAGACCTGTGAGAACACATCCTGTTACTGAGATCAGTTTTAACCAGAACAGCAGTGTAACATATGAAGATAAACAAGTACAAATATGGTTTTTTATTATATATTATTATAACACTAAAAACGCCAACACTTGTTATTTAGAACGTTAATGACATCAGAGTTGTTGCAGGTTCCAGCTCTTCAGCTCTTTCTTTTCAGTCGGCTGTGTTTACTCTGGTTGGGTTAAGTGTCTCTGTCCAGAGGAGGGAGGCTACAGCGTCTCAAACCTGGACAGGAAGTGTTTAAATGTGTCCTTCATCCAACAGAGACAAAGTGCTGGAGACAGATAATTCCATGTGACAGAGCAAAGATGCAGTGGAGTCTGATTCTGCTGGTTCTGATGGGTGAGTGGATCTAAATCACAATTGCAGTTACTAGTTACAGTTACAGTACACATTCATATGGAGAGATCACACCCATCTGTCTTTGTTTCCAGCTCAGAGTTGTGTCATCACGTGTCAGCTTCATGAGTATCTCTATGTTGGAGAGAATAAAAGCTGGTCTGAAGCTCAGCGATACTGCAGAGACAGACACACTGACCTGGCTACAGTGTCTAACATGGCAGACATGAAGAGACTCATCCGTGAATCATCAGGGAACAGGAATGAAGCTTGGATTGGTCTGAGAGACCAAACAGATGCCAACAGGACATGGCACTGGTCTCTGCATGGAGTGGAGTTCAATGACAGTCAGACAAACTGGCGCTCAGGAGCACCAACAGAAAGACAAACAGGACCAGTTCAGAGCTGTGGAGTTATATATAAAGATCTCACCTGGAGTGATCACACCTGTGATAAGTGGTCCAAAACATTTGTGTGTTATGATGGTGAGTTTATAGAAAACCTGAAAAACTAAAATATGTAGGATGTATTTTTTAAACAAAATAGTAAGTTTAACACTAAATAACTTCAGATGGAGATTGCAGCACAATAAAGATTTAACTCAGTTCATAAAAATGTTACTAAAAAACTCCTAAATAACAAATATTTATTACAGTGTGAATGACGTGGTTTCAGACAACATTAATGACAAGTTTGTCAACAAGACAAACATCTCAAAATCAGTACATTTTAAAATAAAATCAATTTGACTCTGTTATTATGGGTTTCTGCTTGTTATGCTAATTTAATCTAATTTAATGTAATCTAAAAAGACCTGAACGGTGATGATAGTTTATCTGTTTTCTCCACAGAAAAAAACACAACTAAATTCGTTCCTATCAGCTTCAAACTGAAATGGCCGGAAGCTCAGAGATACTGCAGCGAGAACCACACAGACCTGGTCAGTGGATGGCACCAGACGCATGATCCAGAACTCACCACAGCACTGGCCTCTTTAACAGAAGAAAGAGTTTATGCTGGTCTGTTCAGAGACACCTGGAGGTGGTCAGATGGAAGCAGGTCTTCTTTCAGACTCTGGAATCTACAGTTTAACATGGATAAATACAACACTGGTCAATGTGCCATGGCTGTGTTTGACGATGGAGGCAGATGGAAGAGTGATAACTGTTCTGTAAGCAGACCCTTCGTCTGTTATGACGGTGAGTCTCTGATCCAGAGAAACATCATTTATAAAGCTCCTTAAACACAACCGATAGCTCTGTACTACACACTAATACTAAAAGCACAAACACGCACAAGCTCACTGTAGTAAAGGCTTAAAGGCAGAAGAGTGAACGGCTGGGGGCATCTTTAAATGATTTTAGAACTAATTATGATGCCCGGAGGGCAACAGTGTTGGTTCTGCTGGATCTAAGCGCTGCCTTTGATACAGTAGACCACACTATTCTTTTAACCCGTTTAAAACAGATCGGCGTCTCTGGTGCTGTTCACAGTTGGTTCACTTCCTACCTCACAGACAGGACTTTTATGGTGAGTTTGGATACCTGTTCCTCTGGGGCCCACAGCATCCCATGCGGTGTGCCTCAGGGTTCAATTCTAGGCCCAGCGCTTTTTAACCTCTATATGCTCCCTCTGGGCAGCATCATCAAGAGACATGGGGTGAATTTCCACACTTACGCTGATGATCCACAGTTGTACATCTCCGTGTCTCCTGATGACGCACAGCCAATGGAAACACTTTTTAACTGCATTTTAGATATTAAATCATGGATGACTGAAAACTTTCTCCAGCTCAACCAGGGCAAAACTGAAGTTTTAGTCATCGGTCCTGAGACCCAGAGAAAGAAACTTTTACCTAAACTACAATCAATGTCTTTTTATCCATCACTGCAAGTGAAGAATCTGGGTGTTATTTTCGATTCTGAGCTGACTTTTATTCCCCACATTAAAAACATCACAAAAATAGGTTTTTACCATCTTAAGAATATCGCCAGAGACCGCCCTATTCTCTCGGGCCAATACGGAGACGCTGATGCGTGCTTCTCCTGGCACTCATAGAGCACAGACGCTTCTGCTTTGCTCCCTTATCTTTTTTTTCCCCAAGGCTCTTTTTTGTCTTGTCTGCCTACAGAGCGCTTCTCTGCATTTCCTCTGGAAATCACTATTTTTCAGAAATGGATTTAATTAATTGGTCATTCAACGCGATTGATAAGATTTTTTCTACGATGAGAACAGAGGAGGGGGCTCCCACTTGACCTCACGGGACACACGCAGCGGGATATACGCTCGATTCCTGGAAGGAGTGGAAGGTCGTCTGTCTCTCTCAGCTGTCCATTGAGGATGTCGAAGATATGTGGATATTTGGCCTGATGATCACTGGATTTCTTCTGATTGGAATGGGAGGATATCTGGTTTTTTGAAAAATTGGGAAGACGGGAGCGATTGGAGGGCGACCCGCACCCATGGACAGCACCGTCCGGGTAGAGACCTCACAGACCGGGACGTTACTCGAGGTGAACCGTAAGCTGGACAATGTCTTAGCTGCGTTACCGGTGTTAGTGCGCAAATTGGATGTCATCTCGGAGAGGGTCACCGGACGGTGTGGAGATTTTAATAACCCGAATTGGCTTCACTGAAGGACTGGAATGACCAGTTACAGACTGAAGGCAGAGGGGAAAATTATCTCTTCCTGACCCAAACACAGTCTTGTTATCCTAATCTGACACCAAGGCAGCCTTGGAGCTGCAAATAATCATCCCCCACGAAGGAAGGAATGCAGACAGGTTGCTGAATTGTGTGTACTGAAACTCTGTTTCGTTTCTCTGTATGTCTTGCACATGTGGTAGAAATAACAATAAATGCTTCTTCTTATTCTTATTATTATTATTATTATAACCAGTAGAATTGATTACTGCAATGCCCTGCTTTCTGGTCTTCCCAAAAAGAGCATCTCAGGTTTACAACTTTTACAAAACTCAGCAGCACGTGTCCTGATGAAGACCAGGAAGCAACGTTTTCCCGGGACCGGATAAACATTGCTGGAAACGCCATGATTGGAATCATCGTTTTGCTCCGGGCCAGTGTGCCACTCAGGTAAACAAACAGGGAGGTACGTCCCCGGTGCATCTTGGGCGATCGTGAACGAACGGAAGGACAAAAGAGTCTGGCGATCATAGGAGATGGTAGCAGGGACACCACTGAAGAGGATCGCAGACAGGAGCAAGGAGGAAAAGAGGAGGTTAGTGGAGAAAAGTTTGAAATAGTGGCCGGTGACTGCAGCTAAGCCAAGCACAGGCGCCATCTTGTTACCGACCGGAAGATAGATGATGAAGACCAGGAAGCGGGAGCACATCACTCCGGTTCTAGAATCACTGCACTGGCTCCCCGTATGTTTCAGGATCAATTTAAGGTTCTTTTAATGGTTTTTAAGTGTCTTATTGGTCTCGGGCCTTCTTATCTTTCAGAACTGCTTTAACTATATAAACCCTTGCAGTCTCTGCGCTCCTCTGGCAGCTGTCTCCTAGTTATCCCTAAAATTAAGACACACACCCACGGTGAGGCGTCCTTCAAGTATTACGGCCCTTGCCTTTGGAACGGGCTGCCGGGGGACCTCAGGGCCGAAGGGAACGTCCAGGCTTTTAAGAATAGGCTCAAGACCCACCTGCTTAGCTTTTAACTGATTACTATTTATCTAGTCTGTTTAACTGCATTAGTTGTCATATTTGTTTATATATATATATATATATATATATATATATATATATATATATATATATATATATATATATATATATATATTTATCTCTTTTACTTAATTTTATTATTTTATCTACATCTTAGTGTTTTTACACGATTATGTTTTCGTTTACTATCTTTATAATCACTTTTTATCAGTTACTTTCTATCCATATTAGCTTTAGTTATATAACGGAATTGAAGTGATGTAACTATGTAGAGTTGTATTTTAATACACTGTAAGTAGATCACTTTTTATAAACAGAAGAATAGGCTGTTTTTATCATCAGGGAGTTTAATTAAACACTCTGTATTGACTTTGAGACAAGAAAAGAGAGAGATGGGATCGTTTGAGAATCTTTAATTTCGTAATTATAAATTCTAAACAATCTACCAGGACTAACTCTGTGATGGATGAAAATGGATTTGGATGTTGTGTTGGTGCGTGTGTGTGTGTGTGTGTGTGTGTGTGGTTGGTTCACACTCTTTAGGATGACGTAATTGAATCTGGTAGTCTTTGTTATGACTAGATATCACGAGGCTTATAAAGTGATGACATGAGCCGCTATTTTGCCGTGTACGTACCCAGTGGGGGGCCTCCCAGGTAGATCAGGAAATGCCAGGTCCAAGAACCTCGGATGTACGCTGGAGCTGTCGGTGCAGCGGTCGCAACGTTTCAAAGCCCGTCTGGAGGGTCGACCCCGGTACCGTTCGGCGGCGTCAGCAGGTGCTCTTATTTTGAAAGGACGTCGTCTGGTTGTTAAACGACGAAAATCTCCGACTTCAGTTCTTAGTTTAAAGAAGAAAACACATCTGGCCAGTCTGTGCTTTTCTTTATGATGACGGTGACTAGAACTGAAGTCAAAAATGGAACTGAACTTAAAATGGCGTTGCCTTGTTTTTTATCTCTGAATTGTTGATAAGTTGTAGTAAAGTGGATTGGACACTTTAAGTCAACACCAGATTCTCCTGCGGCAGCCGAAAGCTCTGATTGGTTGGAACAATGTGTCATGCGTTTCTATGGAGATGAGGATCAGTATGTCTGTGCAGTAGTCCTGTTTTCATTAAACATAACTCATGACATATTTATTTCACAGATCATTCACTTGATTATTGTTGATCAACATCTGTTTTGCTTAATAATTTTAATCACAAATAAAGTACTTTGATTAAGTAAAGCTTCTTCTTCTCCTTCGGACTCTTCTCCTGGAATGTGAACAGTCTGAGGAACACCCGACCTTGGTTTTTCTACACGGGTGTTATTGTGCACAGGGGGCAGCTGTGTGGAGTTGAAAATAACGAACTTCATAACCTTACAGTTATTTTACATGTTATATATTTTAATCCTCTGCGGAGCCCTCTGCCTTGGTCGGCGCCGGCGACCAGGGCGCTCCTCGGGTAATGCCCGGGCAGTGGTGGGGAGTCTCCGCCCTCCCCCCCTGGGCGTCATGGGCCGTTGTCTTGGCTGCTGCCGTGGATCTGTTGCTGTCAGGGCAGATGGCTCCGCTGATGATGTGTCGTCCATTACCTGACCCATCTGAACTCAGCCTATTGTTTACTCTGTTGTTCGCGTATGTGCGCGTGTTTGTGTGTGTGTGTGTGTGTGTGTGTGTGTGTGTGTGTGTGTGTGTGTGCGAGTGTGTGTGGGTGAGTGTATGTCCACCTTGTAAATAGGTTGCGGGAGGGGAAATGCAATTGTCAATTGTTTTATACTTGGGGAGGGGGAATGGGATGGGAATATGGGATCTATGGGGCCATTTTAATCTGTGAAGCACTTTGAGTTGCATTAATGTTTTTGTATGAAAAGTGCTATATAAAATAACGTTGATTTGATTTGATTTTATCTATTTCAGCTTAAGTTCAGGGAATAAAAGTGTGTTTAATCCCAGAACATCAATGAACTTTTGGATTTATCACAAACATCTGATCCACAGATCACAGTGAACGAGAAGAACAACACGGACGCTGCATTTCAGGAAGATAAAGTAGAACTGATAAGACATTCATTAGAACAAATAGACTGAAATAGATTTGAGTCAAATCAAAGCTAATAAAAGGCTAAAACTAGACAGATGTGATCACACCTGTTCGCACCAATCCAGCATTTGTATTCTGGATCCATTGTGGGAGATCAGCAGAGATCTCTGATGCATAACTGAGGCAAAAATCCAGCTGAGAGGAACAACACAGTGTTGCAGGAGTCCAATCCAATCAGCTTTATTAGTGAAGCGCCGTCTACACAACAGCATCAACTAAAGTGTTGCACAGGGAAAACAACAACATGGCAAACATCTGAAAATAAATACATCAGTAAACTAAAAGTAGCAAAGAACACGAGCGAATCACATCCATCGGTGTTTAGAGCCAATGATAATATTGGGGTATTAAGAAGAGTTTTATAAACAGTTCGTGTTAGACAGCAGCTGATTCTGCAGCTTCAGGTGCAGCCACACTGCCTGACCACCTAAGCTTCAGCATCACCTTTTCATGAAAGGCTGAAGTAGACACTAAGAATATGAAGTGTAAGTCCATTCAGGAGTTTTTATGCCTATAAAAACGACTTTTAAAGATGTAGGTTTGACATTTTGTTCATTTTATTCATTTCCTTGACAGATAACGTGATCCTGATTAATGAGAGTAAAACCTGGGAGGAGGCCTTATTCTACTGCAGAGATCACCACCATGACCTGGTCACCATCACCAACACTGATGATCAGAGGTTGATTCAGGAGAAAGTCAAGAACGCCTCGACTACTTTTGTCTGGATTGGACTGTACTACTGCTTCATTCAGAACTCCTGGTTCTGGGTCAGTGATCAGATTGTCTGTTATGACAACTGGGTCTCGGGTGGACCAGAGAATGACTGTGGCATGTCTGGAGCCATGCAGACAGATGGACAACATCAGTGGGTCAAGAGGAATGAAACAGAGGAGTTTAATTTCATTTGTTCTAAGTTTTAGAGTACTGTGCCAGAAGATCACCTTTGTTCTTAAGTCTTTGTTATGTTTGAACTTCAACTGTTCATGGAACAAATATCCAAACTGCATGAAGTCCAATTACTCCAATTGTACATGTTCTCCCCCTGTAATTTTCACCATAGGTTTACCGCAACTCTGAAAAATAACATGAGAATAAAATCCAAAAAATCACAAAGACTGAGTTTTAAAGACTTTCTTTGCAAATGGTGGTGGAAAAGAAGTGTTTGGTCAAAACAAAATTCCATCTCAATACTTTGTTACATACCATTTGTTGGCAGTGACAGAGGCAAAGGTTTTCTGAAGGCCTTCACAAGGATTTAATACACTGTTGCTGGTATTTTGGCCCATTCCTCTAAGCAGATCTCTAGAGCAGTGATGTTTTGGCGTTGTCGCTGGGCAACATGGACTTTGATCTCTCTCCAAAGATTTTCTATGGGGTTGAGATCTGGAGAGTGGCTAAGCCACTGCAGGACCTTGAAATGCTTCTTACGAAAAGAGTGGTCATTTATCCCCCGTTAGGCTAGATGCATCTGTGCCATCTAATTATAGGTCAATCTCTAGGCACCCCTTTTAATGTAAGGTGATGGAAAGGTGTGTCAGCGGCCAGTTGCTGGACTTCTTAAGTGAAAAAAATCCAGTTTTAAACCATTACATAGCACTGAGACAGCTTGCCGAAGGTCCTGAAAGACATTCTTCTTGCAACTGATGACGGAAGGTCTGTGTTACTTGTTTTTGCCGGATTTGACAGCAGCCTTTGACACAGAGGACCACGAGGTGTTGTTGCATCATCTCGACCATTACATGGTCTCGTCTGAATTCTCCCATCTCCCCTGGGTTGTTCCGCAGGGTTCAATACCGGGCCCCCTGCTATTTTGTGTGTATATTCTGCCTTTGGGTGATATCCTATGGAAACAGTGTTGATTTTTACCAATATGCTGATGACTGCCAACTGTACTTGCCTTTGGATGAGGCTGGTGGTCGACCAGTCTTGAAGGTTTTAGATTGTTTGTGTGAGGTCAAAGTGTGGATGGCAAAACATTTTCTATGCCTCAGTGTGAGGAAGACAGAAGCAGTGATCTTCGGTCCCAGCCGCCAAACTGATAACTCCGTGGTGAACTGGGGTGAATCAACCCCCCACTTGAAGGACTATGTTATTTGGGAGTGAGATAGATGAAGACTTCTGTTTTAGGGGTCATATAAACGGGGTGGTAGCTTCCTCCTTTGACAATTTAAGATGCTTGGCCAAGGTTAAAACCTTTTTTGTCCAGACGCAATCTTGAAACTGTAGTGCATGCGTTCATAACTTCATGCCTGGACTATTGCAACTCCATCCTGCTTGGAGTGAGCCATGGTGCCTTAGCCCATTTGCAACCTGTCCAAAATACTGCTGGGAGATTTTTGGAGGGCAAACGGAAGTTAGCCCATGCTATGCCCATATTGGCAGCTCTACATTGGCTACCTGTTTCTTTTAGGATTCGGTTTAAAGTAATTTTACTGGGTTTTAAAGCTTTAAATGGTTTGGCCTCAGCATATCTGGCAGACACACTGCAATTGTATGTTCCCTTTTGGGAACTTCATTCAGAGGACTTGTCCTTGCTCGTGGTCCCCTGGTCACGGCTGAAGATGTGGGGTGACAGAGCCTTTTCAGTTGCAGCTCCAAAACTATGGAATGAGTTTCCATGACACAGTCGGCAGTTCTTTTCTGTACCAGTTTTAAAATCCAAGCTGAAAACCCACTTTTATGAACTGGCTTTTAAATCTGTCTGAGTGACTGACTTTGTTGATCTGATAGTCTCGTTTTGAATGTTTTGATTTGGTTGGGTTTCATAAATTTTTAGTGGATTTTATGTGTTTTTTTATCTGTGTCTGTGAAGCACTTTGGTGGCATGTAAGAGTCTATAAGGCGCTATATAAATAAAGTTAGAGTCAAGTAATGCAGAAAATATTAAAACACAAAGAAATAGAAACTTCCAATAAAATGTTGATTTTGTGTTTATTTTATTCTTGTTGATAATAGGAATTCACCAACAGGTGGTGATGGACTGGACTTGAATTTAATGAACCATTTTAACATTTAATTAAAAACCACACCTCTTTGTTGTGTCCCTCTTTTACAAAGCAACGATTTATCCCAAGTCAAAATAGTATTATTAGTCAAATTGAAAATACAGATATTAACAGGTGTTTTGTTAGTAGTAGAAATTGTATGCAAGGACATCCAACAACTGCACAAATTCGAGACAAACCACATAATAAAAAAACCTAAGCAACATTTATTAGGCAGGTTAGATGTGTATTCCAGATATCTATGATAACATTCTTAATATCCACACTGAACACTTTGGTTTGCAGCACAAGACTTACGTTTTGCCTGTCTGAATTGAAAATAGTTCTAGTTTAAATGTAAGTTCAGACATTAAAATAAAATAACTGATAGCTTATGGGGTGCCATTTGTAAAGTCAAACAGTCATGATCTAACAGCAATATTTTTGGTTATTTAGCATATATAAGATAAAAAATTGGGAGTTCACTTTTTCAAAGTCATATTTTCATCATGTTATTCATACATTTATAAATGTTAAAGTTTCCAAATAAATATTTAGTTAGCAAGCTAAATATTTAATTTGTAGTTAAATATTTATTTTGCAAACTAAATATTTAGGTCTGATCTAAATATTTAGTTTGTAAAATAAATATTTAATTCACTAACTAAATATTTAATTTACTAATTAAATATTTATTTTGGAACTAAATATTAAATTTGTAAATTAAATATTTATTTTCCGAGATAAATATTTAGATCCCAGCTAAATATTTATTTTGGAGCTAAACATTTAGTTTGCAACATCAGTATTTGGGAAACATATTTATATAGTATATTTTGGGGTCAGACTTAAATATTTATTTCCCAAATACTGATTTTGCAAACTAAATGTTTAGCTCCCAAATAAATATTTAGCTGGGATCTAAATATTTTTTTTGGAAATAAATATTTAATTTACAAATTAAATATTTAGTTCCAAAATAAATATTTAATTAGTAAATTAAATATTTAGTTAGTGAATTAAATATTTATTTTACAAACTAAATATTTAGATCAGACCTAAATACTTAGTTTGCAAAATAAATATTTAACTACTAATTAAATATTTAGCTTACTAACTAAATATTTATTTGGAAACTTTAACATTTATAAATGTATGAATTACATGGTGAAAATATGACTTTGAAAAAGTGAACTCCCAATTTTTTCTCTTATGATATGCTAAATAACCAAAAATATTGCTGTTACATTATGACTGACTTTACAAATGGCACCCCATAATAGCTGGACGTTTATTTTTTCATCGCATCTATTTAAAATACGACATTTTACTAGTAAGAGTTGAATTATGTGTTTAAAGTAAGAGTTCAGTTTAGCTATTGTGTTTATCTGGAACATTAATTTTCTCTAACAACAACAGATTGGATCAGAACCAGTCTGCCTAATAAATGTTTAAACAGCCAGAGAGCCTAGCTGATGAATAACACCGACTAGCCAGCTATCTCCACTAAACCCTGTCCTGTGGGTGCCGTTTTTACGAGACTAAATAACATGAGGGGATCAGTAAACAGTGTAAGGTATCTTGCACGGTCAACAGAAACCCAACTCAGCTGAAAAATGTTGGTGTTGCTGGACATTTTTATGGCTTTTTGTCAGACTCCAGGAAATGGCTGCAGGCAGTGAAACAGGAAGCAAAAGACCCCAGAGCTACCAGTGACTCCGACCCCTAGCCAATCAGGGGCCAGAATCCCGATGCCGGCCGACTCAGCTTTGCCAGGTACCTGAAGGGAGCAAGGACTAAAACTAGGGAGAAAGTAGGGGGAGAAAACCGAACCATGCCCTTGGGAACAGTGGTTGGGCCGAGCGGCATCGGTTCGAGTTGCTCCGAGTGTTTCTGGAAAACCACTTTTATGGCGCTTTCACATCTGGGCCAGCACAGACCGGACTGGGTAGCATTTAAAGTGTTCATATCTAGGTAGCCTTGTATTTTTCAGGTCCAACACACCCTCTGCCAACTGATTGGCTGGCTCAAATACACACCTACCTTTAGAGGAAGCCTCCGATTGGCGGATAGAATCAAGCAGTGGGAGCTCTCCGCGTGTGCATTTAACTCATTGGCTGCCAGCCGTTTCCTGATCGGTAAAGCCCTTCGCTGCCAGCGTTTCTCGCTGTTTTTACTGTTTTTTGAGTCACCGAACGTTGCACGCTAGGATGATGTCGACGCCAAAACAAAGCGGAGACTCACCTCTTACATCAGGAAGAATCTGCGCATTTCGAGCGTTATCCGTTCTTTCGTAACCCATTGCCGAACTGTGATCGGCAGAAGCTTTTCCGGTTCGCGCCTCTTTTTTTTCTTTTACAGGAACGGCCCAAAATGATCTAACACGTGGATTTTCTGCTTTCTGATCATGTGACGTGTGACGTATGCAGATGAAGATCGGCTTCATAGCTGAGCTGTTTGTTCTCTCGGTGCGGGGGCTCGTCCGACACCCACACAGAGAAAAATGCAAATGACAGTGAACAAGTTAGTTATAATGTTGAATGTTGAGAAGTCAACGTGGCCTCTGACTGAAGCTGCGTCTCTGCGCACTGCAGTGAGAAGTACACACACACACACACACACACACACACACACACACACACACACACACACACACACACACACACACACACACACACACACACACACACACACACACACACACACACACACACACACACACACACACACACACACACACACACACACACACACACACACACACACACACACACACACACACACACACACACACACACACACACAGCGTTTCCGCACCTTGAGCTGCACGGCCGTCATTTAAGGGAGACACCACAGAGTTTTCTGCACGTCTTTTGCCCTGCCCACTTCAGCTATCCTCAGAGCACAGCTAAAAAAGAACTAAACCATGAAATTTGATGGACTGCACAGAACGAATGTGCAAAAGATGTTCAAAAGGAAATCTGACACGCCCATGAAAGACCAGACCAAAGGAGGGCTAACATATTATTATGTGCACTAAGCATTACCATGACATCTGTTCCTCCCATCCAGACACAGGTATCATCCCACACTGCTTCTCACTGCTTCTCAATCACAGATATTATAAATAAAGTTTTACTTTACAGGTAAAAAAAAGTAACAGTCCACACGGAGTTAAAATTAGTCTTTTGTTGGGTTTTTAATCCCGTGTAAATTCATATAATAAACCCTTCACTAAAACCAATAAATATCAGAAAGTTGCGTTAATGTTAAAACACAACCGCACTGAAACTAACTCTACAGTTAAAGTGGCAGCACTCTGTTTGCTCCTCTGTTAATAAAGTTACCCAGATCAAACACACAGCTGACCTCTGACCCCTTTGAGCAGCTGGCCACTAAAGGCAGGCAAAGTAAAAAACTAGTCAAGCGTGAGTCACGCTGAGGATCCAAAACGCAGATCTGGTGCTGAACTGAGGCCTAAACAGAAGGTGAGGCATTTATGTGTTTTTGAGCTGATTGGGGATCAGATTTGGAGGTCAGAAATGACCGATTTAGGCTAGGAGGAGGAACATCAGGACGCTGAGTGCTGTTTTCTGCTCAGGACAGGAGGCCTAAAAGACTACATAATCAATACTATGGTAACTCTGCAGCCTGCTATTAGTGAACAAATGCCAATTAAAATGGAAGTTAATTGTTGATGAAGATAATGAGAGAAATAGGAAAAGAACATTTGATTCATCTGAAAGCAGAACACAAGATTGTCATATATTATTATATCCAAAGAGATGTGACGTGTGCATCCAAACCTAGAACACTTCGAGAGAGAGAGAGCGAGAGAGAGAGCGAGAGAGTGAGAGAGAGAGAGAGCGAGAGAGAGAGAGAGCGAGAGAGCGAGAGAGAGAGAGAGCGAGAGAGCGAGAGAGAGAGAGAGCGAGAGAGAGAGAGAGCGAGAGAGCGAGAGAGAGAGAGAGCGAGAGAGAGAGAGAGCGAGAGAGCGAGAGAGAGAGAGAGCGAGAGAGAGAGAGAGAATTTGTTTGTTAGTTAGCACTTCTGTCACTTAGTTACATTTATGTGGAGATGTTTAAAGGTGCATTATGGAAGTGTGACAGCCAAAACATGTATAGAAATAATAAATGTCTTCTTCATACATTCTCCTGCAATGCCCTGGTCCTGTAGAACGAGCCCTGGCATTTTTACTGTGATTGCCTGTTTTTCTGTAAAAATCACAGAAAAAGAGAGATGCTCGGGTCGAGCAGGCTGCTTCATGCGCGTTCACGCTCAGGCATCGCCCGTAGCATTTGCTATCCGTAGCTTTAGCAGCAGAGAGAGAGGCAGTGCCACTTTGTCGCTGTTCCTAACGCCTAGTGACAAAGCTAGCTACATTTCTGAGGACCCTTAGCTACTTTCTGTAGAACTTTCTTCTAGATATTTCCTGCTAATTAGCAACAAAATAGCCATTTTCACTCTGAACCATTCTTTGAACGTTGTTTCAGCTGTCATCAAGGATATAAATGTTACAGATACATAGAATATCACTGGTGTTTGAGCTCACCTAGTAAGACGTCTGACTTTCATACAAAAGACCTGGCTTTGATTCCAGGTGTGAACATTATTTGGAGTTTCTTTTTTACATTAATGGTATTTTTTTTTACAGTAAGATGCCCAAATTTTTATTTGAGACTCGCCGAACGGCATTGAATTCACAGATAAAAAAGATGTGGGTTCAACTTTCATTTTGGAACAATTTTTCAAGCAAGGGAAGGGAATGATCTGAGCATGCAGGAGGACTGACCCATCATAAACCTTTGTCGGCTGTGCTGAAGAGAAAGCTACAGAACCACATTATTTAAATAATTAGCTGCGTGTTCTCCTGTCCTCTGTGCCACACACACACACACACACACACACACACACACACACACACACACACACACACACACACACACACACACACACACACACACGGGACTGTCTCAGCTGTTATTTTCGTTAAGGAGTGTGCACGTACAGCAAGCGCGCCTCGTGCACGAGCCTACTATTGAAGCTGCCGTTACGCTTTTGTTTGGTTGATTTGTTGTAGTCCGAAAATATTGTTTTAAAGAACAGATTTCTTATTTTTTATTTGATATGTAAACATTTACAAAATCACAATTATAGCAATTATAAAGAAAAAAAGCTCAAAATGTTATTTAAATGCTGATGAACACAAATAAAGTAACTGACCATTTCTGTACTTTAAATAAACAACTGACATTTAATAAAGATGCTTCAGGATTTTACCAGCGTGTCTACTTTATTATATCATACTGGTGAGTTACTCTCTGGCTGAAATCAGGCTCGCCATCCAGCAGAGGAATTTAGACAACTTCTGTCACGCTGACGAAGGAGGTTTGGACCCAAATGCAGGAAGCCAGGACAACACAGTGAGGAGTGGTCGCAAAAATAAGAATCTTTTATTTTGGAGGAGCTGAGCGGGTCAGAAAAGGCAAAATCCAAAATACTCAGGAAAAAACACAGGAAGCAAACTAGAGATCCAGAAAAAAATTACCGAGTCTACTCGAGAGCACAGGAGGCAACAAGTAACGCTGACAAGGACAAACACAGAAGACAAGACCAGGGCTGAAACAGGACTGGTGATTACGGGAATTGGGCACAGGTGGGACTAATAAGCAGAGGAGAAGCAGAACCAAGAAGGGGAGGAAACCAGACCTAAAACCTGTAACACAAAAGCTACTGAACATAAATTAACCTATAAAATAAAGACACAGGAGAAACTCAAGATAAATAAACTAATGATCTAATAAGGAGGGGAACCATGAAGGGACACAGGAGACGAGGATGCGAGCATCACAACTTCATTCATTTTCTTTTCTTTTGCTGGTTGAATTTTCCTGGTTGTTTTTCAACCACCACATTTAATAATCTAAAGAAAAAATAAAACCATATTTTTTTTGTAAATTTATTATTTCTGAATCTGCACACAGAGGAAACAGTGTAAGTGAATAAATGAATGTTCCTAATGACAATTTGACAAAGGTTAGCAAGACACACAAACCAAAAGCATCCATTTGGTTGCTAAACTCTCTGCAAACACAAGGTAATCAGACCTTTTGCTTCTGGTTTTACTTCCTACTTTAGTGCAAATAAAACTAACACCACCTATCAAAGAATAAAAACAGGTGAAACTTGAATAATTAGGATATTGTGCAAAAGTCAATTTATCTTAAACTGAGAGACCATCTAAAGACCCAGGAACCCTTAGCAGGTGTTTTGGATTAATTAGCGGATTAAAATGTGACACTTTGAGCCTAGAATATTTAACATTTTCTCAATATTCTAATAGTCTGAGATTTTTAACTTTGGGTTTTCATATGCTCGTCGTCTTCCTCCGCTTATCCGGGTCCGAGTCGCGGGGGGAGCATCCCAACAAGGGAGCTCCAGACCGTCCTCTCCCCGGCCACCTCCACCAGCTCCTCCAGCAGGACCCCAAGGCGTTCCCGGACCAGATTGGAGATGTAACCTCTCCAACGTGTCCTGGGTCGACCCGGGGGCCTCCTGCCAACAGGACATGCACGAAACACCTCCCCAGGGAGGCGTCCAGGAGGCATCCTGACCAGATGCCCAAACCACCTCAGCTGACTCCTTTCGATCCGGAGGAGCAGCGGTTCTACTCCGAGTCCCTCCCGAATGTCCGAGCTCCTCACCCTATCTCTAAGGCTGAGCCCAGCCACCCTACGGAGGAAACTCATTTCGGCCGCTTGTATCCACGATCTCGTTCTTTCGGTCATTACCCAAAGCTCATGACCATAGGTGAGGATTGGGACGTAGATCGACCGGTAAATCGAGAGCCTGGCTTTCTGGCTCAGCTCCCTCTTCACCATGACAGATCGGCTCAGCGTCCGCATCACTGCAGACGCCGAACCAATCCGCCTGTCGATCTCCCGATCCCTCCTACCCTCACTCGTGAACAAGACCCCGAGATACTTAAACTCCTCCACTTGAGGTAGGACCTCTCCTCCGACCCCTCTCCCCATAATTATCACAATTATAGCAATTATCTGGCCTTGAATGGAATTAGCCTATCTCAGATTAGATTCACCTTTTAGCAGAATTAATGACATAAATAAACTTTTGCACCAAATTCTAATTTTCCCACTTTCATATCTATGTCTGGAGGGTAATCAGTTAACATGTAGGAATGTTTATTTAACACATTTAGTTTTGCAACTCATTAGTGTTTGAGACCGCCAACATTGCTGTCAAATGACAACTTTTCACTGACTCACTGTGGTTCTGACTTGGTTCAACCTTTCTGGTCCTCTGGGGGCCCCAAGCAAATAGCTGCCTTACCTATCGCCGTGTGTCGCCTCTGAGGGCACGTCCCTGTGTAGCCCCCCAAAACAACACCCAGGGCAACAATGAAAAGTGACTACTGGGCTTTCAATGTACCACAACTTTAAATTATAATTCTAAACATTTAAATAGTTGCATGATTGCATCAAGAAACCTATTTTGTTGTCATTTTGACAAGGCCTTATCCCAGTACCACTTAGGAACCTTTTAATATGACCTAATTCACCTAATAAGGTTGAGTCTTTTAGTAGCAGTGACTTGTTTAAGATCTCTGGATGAACATCCAACTGATGGAGGTTAAAGAAAGCTGATCAGGTATGGAGAGTGAAGCTGAAGGCTTTTGTCTTCTGTACAAGCTCTGTTGGGTTAATCTGTGATAGGTTTAGCTGTACACATGAGGAGTGTGTGATGTAGAGAAGACTGACTCATCCCATCATGGTTACATGACAAAAATAATCCTTTCACCATGCGTTGACCTATTTTATTTTCTTCACATCAAAACAGTGTCTCGCTTCTTCTGCAAAGCAGCATGGATACCCCGACAAGTCACCTCACACAGGTGAGTTTAAACACTGTAAACCCAAAAGTTCAAAATAATCAAATATATTGAGTAGATAAAATTCATAAGTTTAAAAAAATATTTTAGAACTCAAATGTGTTGAGCTTGTTCAAACTTTTCCTTGTTTTAAGTACATAGAACTCAAATGTTTTCACTAATCTGAACTATTTCTTTTTTTAAGTAACCGTAACTTAAGCTAATCAATAAAGACAACTTTAATGAGTAATATTAACAAAAAATAATTTATTATTTTATGTTTCTATATTATTCCATTCATCTTTACTTCAACCCTAAAGTGTGTCTGATAAAAATACTTGTATCTTTTTTTTTTAAATTGTGGATTTATAGGAAAAACAACCATGAACTAGCAGTGCATTGTGGGTAGTCATATTTTCAGTTATTTAGCTCTATTTTGGGGTGTTTATGCATGTTTATTGTGGATGATTGTTGTTCTCAGTTATTATTTCATTCAGTGTTGCAGATGTGGTGTTGGCCCCATAAGTGAGGAGGTTGGTCAAAGTAATGCTGAATGGCTGTGCCGTCCCATTGTTATTAATACTGTGGTTGTTCACACCAGATACTCTTGACTTGACTTTGAGTGTTCCACTTTCATTGGCTGTTAGCATCTAGGGGTGTGTGAGCCATGATCTGGCGTTAGTGCCTTCACCAGCCTGCCACATTGCCATTTTTAAGTTAATTCAACTTATTTGGTTAGGGTTTAATAGGTCCATTTAGAGTTCTTTTAAGTTATATTATTTAAGTAAAAACGTGTAATAAAGTTAAAATAAAATAAAATATGCAAGATTTGTGAAATGAAACTTTGTAAGCTGTTTAAGTGCCAAGTTATAGGTTGAAGGTAGTTAAATGCTTTAATTTAATTCAGTCATGGTAAACTTAGTTTTTAGATAAGTTAACTTAAAAATTGTTACGTAATCAGTTTCCTCATAAATTTTGAGTTCAGTGAACTTATTCATGGTTACAGTGTGTTGCCATGGTTACGCACTTTGTTTTTATAGTCTTCTTCAGTGTCCATCCACCGTGTGTCTGATGAAGAGGAGGAAGTGTGTGGCGCTCAAGACGTGGAGCTAAAATTTGTGACACTGGAAAATGAGGAAGGGGAGGAGCCTATTTGTAACCTCAATACTTTGGGGAAGAGCTATTGTCATAGTAACAGGAAGGGTTGCATGCTGCTGAGCATCTGTGGAGTCGTCATATTTGCTGCAGGTAAAAACACTTAAGTGACCAATCGCTCCATCACCCTGATAATTATATGATTATTGTGTTTATCTGTGAAAGCGTTCCTATTGGCCTTCGCTGTGTTTAGTGGGCGGTACCACTGCTTCCAGGTGGATGACGTGGAAGAAGAGGGCAAACAGCAGGGAGGTGGGGCTACTGCACCTGCAGGGGCGGGGCTTTACCTGGGAGAGCTGAGAGAGATGATGAGGAAGCTACTGCAGGATGAAGATATCCACAATACTGTCAGGTACCAGAAAGTAACTAAGTACTTCAACTCAAGTAAAGTCTCAGCTTTAAAATACTTTAAAAACACATTTCAGACATTTATTAAAAGTTCAGATACTTGTAACACCCAACGTTTGACCAGCTGTAGGATTAATTTACCGGACTTAGACCAAATAACACAGCTTCAGTTGAAAAACCTGCTGAAGTGCAGTAGGACCTATGCAAGTGTATACAAGTAATAAACAATATATAAATATATGAATTATAAAGTTTATAGAAATGAAATAATAGTTAAAAAAACACCCCCGGGAGACCGAGTTTGTATAATGGTTGGTTTATGCTTGAGGCGTCCGCGAGGTCCACACGGCTCCGCGCGGAAAAGTTGCATCATTTTAACCACCACGCCCCTCCACCGCGCCTCTGCACCGCCCAAAATTTCTGCACCGCGCACCTAGGAAATTTTCTAACTACGCGGACGGTCGGACGCGGAAAAACATGGCGGACCGGCAAGAACTAGTATGGCAGCGGTTCGTAAATACAGACATTTGTATGATTCAGCTCTCAGAGATCACCGTGATCAACATGTTGTTAATAATTCCTGGAGAGAAATAGCTCGCGCTGTCGGAAAAGACGAGGACACTGTTAAAAATGCTGGAATCCCATGTTGTAAACAACAGTAGTTTTTAATTCTACTATGGTGTAGTGTTGGATGCATGCTGTAGAGCTCCATGCTGCCCCCTACAGTTTGGGAGAATATTGGCTCACCGCAGAGACAAGCCGCATGAACCATAAACGCTGCGAGTTGTGAAGTGCATTCCCTCCGCGAGCCGCATCACCAAGCCGAAAGTGAATGCGTCAAGCATAAACCAAGCTTCAGGGGATACTAGAGGGGGATGAAGAACACAAGGAGACACATGAGGGAGACGCAGACGCAGACCATAACAGTGTTCTAACTTGTTTAGCTAGAAATAAATCTACTTATATTTTGGAGCTGTTGGCAAAAAGTCTGACAGTGGGAATGAGAGCAGCGTGTAAAGGGCTGTTTTTGGTTTACAAACGGTGAAGCTGTTATGAAACATGATGATTGGAGTTAGACTCTCAGGTGTGTTTGCCTGTCAGCCAGATCAGCAGAGCTCCTCATCCTCCAGGCTCCTCAGAGGGAACGGCTTTGGCATCGGAGATACTGCGTCGCTTCAGGAAGTTGCAGATGGATCACACATGGACCGAGTCTCTGTACGCCACGCTGCAGTTTCCCAACAGGTAGGGGTCGCAGTTACAGGTCACACACTCAAGCATGCATGCACACACACGCAAACACACACACACACACACACACACACACACACACACACACACACACACACACAGATGGAATTACCGACTTAGAAAATAAAATAAAGTATTCGTTACAGGAGCGTTAGGAGGTTCTAAGCACATTCTGGGTTTTCAAACCTTAATTATGAACTAACAGCTCTGATTTTACTTGTTGACATTTTTTTCTTTAAGGTTTTAAACTGATATTTAATTATCCTGAATTATGTCATTCAAGCATCTTTTATTCACGTAATTTTCATTCTTTTGCATAGAACATTTAATTTAGCCATGCTGGCATGTGTCAACGTGTGAAACCTCTTAAATACGTCCTGTCTTGTTGATATCAGCCTGAATAATTCAGGTCTGAAACACCTCTGGTCAGAACATGGACTGGTGATGTCAGCGTTCAAGTTCAGCAGGAATTTCATAATATTTGAGTGGAAATATCGTATTGACCTGAATATAGGACGAGTTTTTTTCATTGAAAACAATTTTAACATGTGGAGTTGTCTTATAATCAGGGTCTAACCATTACACGACCGTAACAGCAGAGGGCGCCAGGGTGTACGTTCTCAACAGGAGAAAGAAACAGAGACAAGAGGTCCGGAGCAGCATGGACTCAAAGTGGGGCACGTTAACTAGCTATAAAGGCTGAGTTATGCGAATGATAAGATGACCGCTGTGAGTTCAGCAGAAGCAACAAACATTGCATGCATGGACAGGACAACACATTCTCACACCCAAAGCATCAAAATATGACGCGTGTGACCAAGCCTCAATATATGACGATTCGGGACGCCCCAGCGCGTCAGGAGACGACGATCAGGGACACGCTGATGGCGCACCGTCCCAGAGCGTCGGTATCCGACGCCGGTGGTGAGACAGACATTAGAACTACTTGTGAACTACTTAACCTTCCCCTCACCGCAATCCTAACCTTAAGGTCACAGTTTATGGACCTTAAGGTTAGGATTGGGGTGGGGGGAAGGTTAAATAGTCGAATAATGTCCGTGTGACCGCGGGCGTCAAACACTGATGCCAGCCGAGCCACGTGTCCCAGCGTGTCCCTGATCGTCATCTCCTGACGCTCTGGGGCATCCCGAATCGTCATATATTGAGGCTTGGTCACACGTGTCATATTTTGACGCTTTGGGTGTGAGAATGTGTTGGCATGGATGCCTTGGATGGGAGGAGTCGGCAGATGTAGCGATCTGATGGTACACCCATAGACGTAGCTTTGACTTGAGAAGCGGAGGGGACACGACCGGAATGAGGACCGGAAAGGGGGATCTTTATAGGAAGTATACAAAAAATTATGTATAAAACTACGGCCCAGAGGCCCTTTTATGCACTGTCAGGAATGCAGAACTGTCAAGTGCACAGGTGGCAGGAATGACCAATCACACATTAGCAAGCATCGTCAGAGCCAATAGATGAGCTTATGGACGGTTCTGATAGGAAACAGGCTTCAACACAAGTGGTTGTTTTCCGCTCGGTCCAAGTGCTCCACCAGTGTCTAATATAACATAAGATTGTTTTTGGACGGTGAAAAGTGCTGGGGGGGTGGGTGGGTGGGTGGTGGTGGTGGTGGGGGGGTGGTGGTGGTGGGGGGGGGGGGGGGGGGGGGCTAAACTATGTCCATGGGTACACCCCGCAGCAGCAGCAGAAGAGTGAGTGAGTACAGCAAGGCAGAGGGCATCTGTGAATAAACGTCTCATTAGACATTTGATTTCACATGAGTCAGAAGTTTTAGCTCTCGACATAAACACACACCTGAAAACTTTTTTGGACTCAGTTACATATTTTTTACCAGCATACCAATCAAACCACCAGGTGATGCTCATCTGTTTGCTATTTTTATTTTTTATTTTTTTTGGGTGGTCCGTGTTTCTCACAGAGCTCAGAAGACCTCCCTGAAGCTTGTGGACTCTGCAGGCCGGGTGTCTGAACAGATTCCTCTGAACCCATTGGATTATTGTCCATACAGCGCAGCTGGAAACTACACAGTGAGGAAGAATGACAATAAGTGTTTGTCCTTTCGTTACGTACGCCTCCAGTTATTTTGACCCATCTTTCTGCAGGGGGGTGTTGTCTATGCTAATTATGGGCGCCCAGAGGATTTTAATTGGCTGAAGAGTGTGGGCGTATCTGCAGCCGGCTGTGTGGTGGTGATGCGTGTTGGAGGTGGAGTCAGTTTTGCTGAGAAGGTGTGGTTGGCTGAGAGGAATGGAGCGGGCGGCGTTCTAATCTATCCGGACCCTGCTGACCTGCCGCAGGACCCTCGCCGGCTGGGACTGAACCCACACACTGCCGTGTTAGAACACGTAATGCACAAATGCTCATGTAAACAAACCTAAACCACATCCGAGTTCCAGACCAAACATTTGATCCCTCTACAGGTTCACCTTGGGTCAGGTGACCCCTTCACACCCGGCTTTCCCTCCTTCAATCACTCGAAGTTCCCACCTATCCCATCCTCTGGCCTGCCAACGATCCCAGCCTTGCCAATCACTGCCAATGTGGCTGCCAAGCTGCTAAGGTGACCCCCCTTCCCTCTTCTCTGTTTGGTTCCGGTGAAGTGCAGGTGAATGGCTTAACTCGGCCACATTTCCAAATAAGAGAGACGCTACACATGAACACATGCACCAACCCTTCCCCTGTCCCATGTGTAATCGTGTGAGATCAAACGGGACTTTGGTGTTAGAAAACATGATGGAGGGGAACAGTGCAGCCCATTTCCATCACCTCACTTTCTGATTGGCTACTTAAGCCACAGTCAAAAGGAAGCCCCCTTGTATGTCCTCTAAATTGAACCAAGATAGTCCAACACATATGATATCCCCGATTTATGATTGAAGTGGTCCCAATTTCCTTTCAAGTAGACCAGAGCACTCCTAACACACCCCACATGGCAGGGATATCTGATAAGATTATCTTAGAGCATTTTCAGTAATCAGGCATGTACTTAAGATGGTCGGAAGGCGGGATTGTGTCAAAATTCAGCAGTGGGAAGAAGAGCTCACCTGACATCACAAATTTGTGTCTTAGCCAACTGTCTGGTCCAGCCTGTCCTCCATCTTGGAAAGGACGTCTGCCATATGTCCACTGCCTACTCGGTCCGAACCTCAGCTCTGGACGTAGACTCCAGATGACGGTCCACAACGTGATGATGCCCATCTTGCTCAACAACATCTTTTCCTCGTTGGTGGGTCGCGTTGAGCCAGGTATGCTCTGACATCACAACCCAGACAGGTGAGTGTCTTTGTAGCAGCTATAAACCATTGACCTACCTATCAGACCAGTACATCATACTGGGAGCGCAGAGGGACTCATTGGGCCCAGGAGCTGTGAAATCTGGAGTTGGAACAGCGATTCTGTTGGAGTTAGCGCGAACCTTCTCAGTCATGGTCAAAAATGGTAAGAGTTACCTGAACACAAGTGCTTGTCTTTTGAAACAGAAGAGCATAAGACCATTTGTGTAACGTCTCCTAAGAAGGGTTGTACTTTTTCAGGTTTTAGTCCCAGACGCAGTTTGTTATTCGTCAGTTGGGATGCAGGAGATTTTGGGAATGTTGGAGCGACTGAATGGCTTGAGGTTATTTAAATCATCACACAAACTCAGATTCTGACTTGTTAAATCAACAACTGACTTGAACCTGCGATTCTCAGGGTTACCTGACCATGCTCCACCTGAAAGCTGTGGCCTACTTCAGTCTAGACCAGGCTGTCATGGGTAAAACTCAGCTCTCAGCCAATAAACACACACATTTACGCTGCCAGCCAATCAAAGAGTGAAAACTTGCTGGTCTGCCTTTCCACCAACAGGTGATGACATCTTGTCAGCCTACACCAGTCCGTTACTGGTCGACCTGCTGGATGCTGCCATCAAACAGGTGAACAATTAACCAGCCTTGTGTTTTCACAGCGCGGTTTTCTTAGCATTTTTAAAGGCAGTTCGAAATCTGGGTGTTGTGATTGATGAACACCTGACCTTTAAAGATCATGTTGCCTCTGTTGCTCGTTCATGCCGCTTTGCGCTGTATAACATATGAAAGATCAGACCATACCTAACACAAGATGCCACCCAGCTCCTGGTGCAATCTACTGTCATCTCCCACCTCGATTACTGCAACGCCCTTCTAACTGGTCTTCCAGGCTGTACTGTGAGACCTCTTCAAATGGTCCAGAACGCAGCGGCGCGTCTGGTCTTCAATCAGCCAAAAAAAAGCACACATCAACCCTCTGTTCATTGAGCTCCACTGGCTACCGCTAGCAGCACGCATCAAATTCAAACTGCTAACACTAGCATACAAAGTCCGAGATGGTACGGCTCCCATCTACCTGAATCCTCTTGCAAAGGCTTACGTCTCGGCCCGGCCGCTCCGGTCATCACAGGATGGTCGGCTAGCAGTGCCTACACCACGCTCAGGACAATCCAGACTCTTCTCATGCATCGTTCCACAAACGTGGAATGACCTTCCAAGCACTACCAGAACAGGAGCTTCCTTTTCAATTTTCAAGAAACTCCTGAAGACCCTGCTCTTCAGAGAGCATCTTCTAAACTAGCACCCTCCCTGCACCCGCCCCCCCTCTCTACTGTCCACTCCTTGTTCCCTCCTCTCCATGACTGATGTCAAGTTGTTGTTGTTATTGTTGTTGTTAGCCTCAAGGGCAACATGCCGATTATCCCTTGTAAGTCGCTTTGGACAAAAGCGTCTGCTAAACACATAAACATAAACATTTTCAGATGCCAAGTGTAATAATTAGGTAAAGGCATTAGTACTTGGACCTTTATTTTTTTGCTGTGCCTGTGCTACCATCACTTACTAATACGAGCTAGACTTGATTCACAAATGCAATGCTTCACACACACTTCTACCTCATTCTGAATGTCACCGGTATACTGTAGCTCTGTTTGTAGATGTATACGGTCTCACCAAGGTGAAGTTATGTTTTGGTGTTGCAGGTGGAGCATCCTAAACATGCAGGTCAGACCATCTACAGCCAAGCTGAGGGGGACGGAGGCAGCTGGAGGATGTGAGCACGCAAACACACGTGTGATTTTTTCATCATGCAAAACCCAAATGTGATGTTTATGACCAATGAGGTGTTTCTCTGTAGAATGAAGCCTTTATATCTGAACAGTGGAGCCTATAGTTTCACTGCCTTTGCTGGAGTTCCAGCCATGGAGCTCAGGTTCACTGAGGTATGGTTCACTGTGTTAAACAAACAGCACCAAATTTGCTAGGGACTATCAGTGAATCTTGTATAGTGGGTGCGAGTCGTTTTAAGTTTAAATTTAATATCCAATGTCTTAAAATGTAACACCATTGTATCACATCACAAGGCGTCATTATTTTTTTAACAAGACGTGTGTGTATTCAGGAGCGAGCTTTCCCTTTCATCAACACGCCGTTGGACAGTGTTGCGCGTCTGCAGGAAGTCCTGGGAGGTCGTTTGGGGGTTACTGGGAGGAGCGTAGGGGAGCTGGTGGGAGAAATGGCACTGCGATTGCTCCACGATCACATACTACCTCTACGCATCACTTCTTACGCACAGACGGTGCTGCAGTTCAGCGCTCAGCTCAACAAACACTCAGCTGAGCTGCAGGTTGCACTACTTTACCTAACACAGATGTTCAGGTGGTGTGATTTTACATCCAACCAGGGGTGATAATGTCTTTTGATTATCTTCAGTCCAGAGGTATTTCTCCTCAGTGGCTGTTCAGTGCCAGAGGAGACTACAGTCGTGCTGCTGAGATGCTGCAGAGAGGCACTGATTACAGCGACCTACACGACCCCGCCGCTGCACGCCTTTACAACACCCGCATCATGAAGGTATGAGTACTACAGGTGCTCAAGCATCACTACATCAACATCGTGAATCTTTGGGGGTTATTTGTTGATAAATACAACAAACACGCTTTCTTGACAAGCCTCAGTCTTTGTGTGAGGAGAAAAGTTTAAAGATAAAAACAAACGACTCGCGGTTATACGAAAATAGCTGGGATGTTGGTACTTTTGGGTCGGAGCGCTGCTTCAACAGTGATACCCTGAACAGTGAGGGTCGAGCAAAATATCAAACGTGTTTGATATTTGTGCTAACACTCATGAGATGTTAATCACCTCTGGTAACCCCCTGTAAACTACATGACACAAAACTTGCCCCAACCTCAAAGATTTCAGGAAAATTGGTTTAAGATGGTCCAAAAATGGCACAGTGTACACCCAGCTTACTAGAAGTGGCTCAGATAAGCTTGCTCCACACACTGACTGGATTCACCCTTAGACGTGAGGAGCTTTCCAAGAGGAGCGCAGAGGAATGGGCTCTATACACGGGAGGCGACATCGCCTCTCCTCCATTCATTTTCAATGAGACATGCAAAACAAAGCCATAATAGCGAGTCTCCCTCCTACTAAGCGAAACACGAAAAACGTGCGTGTGAAATTTTGCGCTCGTGCACGTGCCGCGCACAGGCGACCCAGCTACGCGATCCCAGAAAGTTGAAATATTTTCAACTTATCATCGCGGTCGCTCGGACGACGACCAAGGAGATTTCTTGTAATATGGTTTGTAATATGGGATGAACCCATCCTCGGGTTTTTTTTTTTAAATTGTAAAATCAGAAGTAAGATTTCACCTAACTCTAGCAGCACCGTCTGAAACATCATAACTACCGCTTTTTAAACTCTGAACTGCTTAAATAACCTTGATTCCCTCCAACCTGACACAGCCAATCAAAAAAACGGAAGATTCGATTTCGCCATGGAACAGAACACGTCGACGGCGTTGCCGCTGGCTGCTGCCGCGGGTCGCCTCTCGTGTCAGGTAATAAAGTGACAGTGACAAATTTTGCTGATCGCGGTCGTTTGTCGCCTCCCGTGTGTCGAGCCCATTAAGCAGCTGCTCCTCCACATTAAAAGAGTCTATTCAGGTGATTTAAGCATCTGGTCAGGATGGGCGGAAATGTTTTAAACTCTTCTTGGGTCTTGGTTTCAGGTGGAATACTACTTCCTGTCTCAATACGTGTCTGCTATGGAGACACCATTTCGTCACGTGATCCATGGCCGTGGCAACCACACACTAAGTGCCCTCACTAAACACTTGGCTCTGCTGACTTCTGACCCTGTACGGTTTGATGAGAGTCATTTCAGACGACAGCTGGCTCTGTTCACCTGGACGCTGCAGGGAGCTGCCAATGCACTGAATGGAGATGTGTGGAGCATACACAACACACACACCTACACACACTGACCAACACAACAATATCGTACGGATATTTTGGGCCAACTGTACCACAAGAGGAGTCAGGGCTGTGCTGTGAGATAAACTGGTATCATCTGGAAATGAGCTGGGACAGGAAAAGAAGGGTGTCAGAACTGGAATGAGAACAGTGTTTGTCATTAGCTTGGAGAAAACAAAGAATGATGGATTAATAAATAAAGACTTACTGGAATCTGTTTTATTACCTGTTAACAACCAAAAACTTTTTGGAAATAAGCCTTTTAAAGACTTTCTTGGGTCATTCTGTGGCTTAATGTGGAATCAAACTTTACTGCTACTGTATCATTTTCATTGTGTATGTGTGTGCACAGTAAAAAACTGACTGTGAAATTTACATAAAAACAGTGTGAATACACAACAGAAAGGTCCTGTAAACTGAAAAACTTTTTTTTCTGTTGCAAATGCTTAAAAATCCAAAGCAATATGTTTTATGTAATATCTACATTAACATTATGTGAAAAAACACATTTATTTGTTAAAACAACAAACAGCGTTAATCAATACAGAAAAATACTGTAATACTTGTAACAGAACAAATTTTGACAAGATCACATTAAAATATTGTAAAAACTACAATTCTTGCCAGTTCTTTTTGAAAATACGGAGATCTGTAAGTCACTTTACAGGTTTAAGCTGTACTTTTAACACAGTTGATTAAATCATGTGTAATAAATTAGATTATGTGTTATTTAATAAGCCATAAGGCGTGGGATTCCATAGGAAATATGAAATCCACCTTACGGATCTGTGAAGTTATTTAAACACGAAGATTGGAACTTCTTATTGCAGGGATTAGATAACAACTTCGAATTCACTCTGAGGCCCTGTCCACACGTAGCCGGGGATCTGCCAAAACGTAGATATTTTTCTACGTTTTGGCCTGTCATCCACACGAAAACGGAGTTTTTTCACACGAAAACGGATCTTTTTAAAAACTCCGGCCAAAGTGAAGATCTGCGTTTTCTCCGTTTTGGGTGTTTGCGTGTGGACAGACAAAACCGGAGTTTTAAGATCCGCAACGTCACTTTCCGCGACAAATAATGCTGACATCACGTGTGCGACCTGTGTTTACACTAGCCGGCATCATGGAAGCCCTCAGAGCTGCGCTCGCTTTATCAATTGTCCAAGCGCTTTTTGCTCGTTTGTTGTTGCAAGCGGAATTACTGCTCCTTGCGGAAGACCACAGACGAAGGACGAGGCTCAATGTCAAGGAAAGTAAAGTGCTATTATCAGGAGAGGGAGAATGAATAAATGGTTAGCAACAGTGTTCAAGACGATGGCCCTCTCCATGAGGCTAACACAGCTCAGCAGAACATCATTGTAGCTTCTTCTGAGGAGAAAAACACTTAGCTGTTAACTTTATTTTTTTCTCTGACATACCAGGAAATAATACATTTAAAGAGCAGATTGTAGAAGACTCCTCCTTGAACCGTCACCTTATCGTGGTGGAGGAGTTTGAGTGCCCTAATGATCCTAGGAGCTATGTTGTCTGGGGCACTTAGTGCCCCTGGTAGGGTCTCCCATGACAAATTGGTCTTAGGTGAAGGGTGAGACAAAGAAGGGTTCGAAGGATCTTTCATGGCGGTTAAAACGAAGAGTCGGAGTACCCGGCCCGGAGGGTTACCGGGGTCCCACCCTGGAGCCAGGCCTGGGGTTGGGGCCCGTGAGCGAGCGCCTGGTGGCCGGGCTTTCGCCCATGGGGCCCGGCCGGGCCCAGCCCGAACCGGATACATGGGCTCGTCCAACTGTGGACCCACCACCCGCCAGGAGGAACATGAAGGGTCCAGTGCAATGCGAATCGGGTGGCAGACCAAGGCGGGAGCCTTGGCGGTCCAATCCCCAGACAAGAAAACTAGTTTTTGGGACATGGAACGTCACCTCGCTGGCGGGGAAGGAGCCGGAGCTTGTGGCAGAGGTTGAGCGGTACCGGCTAGATATAGTCGGACTCACCTCGACACATTGCATTGGCTCTGGAACCCGAGACCTGGAGAGGGGTTGGACACTCTACTTTGCTGGAGTTGCTCCGGGTGAGAGGCGGAGGGCTGGGGTTGGCTTTTTGTTAGCCCCGAGACTCTCTGCCTGTGTGTTGGGGTTTACCCTGGGGGACAAGAGGGTAGCTTCCTTGCGCCTTCGGGTCGGGGAACGGGTCCTGACTGTTGTTTGTGCTTATGGGCCAAATATCAGTTCAGAGTACCCACCCATTTTGGAGTCCCTGGGACGAGTGCTAGATAGTGCTCCATCAGGGGACTCCATTGTCCTGCTGGGGGACTTCAATGCTCACGTGGGCAATGACAGCTTGACCTGGAGGGGTGTGATTGGGAGGAACGGCCCACCTAATCTGAACTCGAGCGGTGTTTTGTTATTGGACTTCTGTGCAAGCCGCAGTTTGGCCATAACGAACACCATGTTCGAACATAAGGATGCCCACCGTTACACTTGGTACCAGGGAAGCCTAGGTCACAGGTCAATGATAGATTTTGTAGTCGTATCATCTGACCTGCGGCCGTATGTTTTGGACACCCGAGTGAAGAGAGGGGCGGAGCTGTCAACTGATCACCACCTGGTGGTGAGTTGGATCAGATTGCAAGGGAACATGCCGCGTAGACCTGGCAGACCCAAACGCATAGTGAGGGTCTGCTGGGAACGCCTGGCAGAAGAACCTGTCAAGACGGTCTTCAACTCCCACCTCCGGCAGAGCTTTGAACACGTCCCGAGAGCAGTGGGGGACATTGAGTCCGAGTGGGCCTTGTTCCACTCTGCGATTGTCGAGGCGGCTGTTGCTAGCTGTGGTCGTAAGGTGGCCGGTGCCAGTCGTGGTGGCAACCCCCGTACCCGCTGGTGGACACCAGAGGTTCGGGGAGCCGTCAGGCTGAAGAAGGAGGCCTACAGGGCGTGGCTGGTCTGTGGGTCTCCGGAGGCAGCAGACAGGTACCGGATAGCCAAGCGGGGTGCAGCAGTGGCAGTTGCAGAGGCAAAATCTCGGGCGTGGGAGGAGTTTGGTGAGGCCATGGAGAAAGACTATCGAGCGGCTCCAAAGAGGTTCTGGCAAACTGTCCGGCGCCTCAGGAGAGGAAGGCAGCAACTCGCTCACACTGTTTACAGTGGGGATGGGGAGCTGCTGACGTCAACTGAGGCTATAGTCGGACGGTGGAAGGAATACTTTGAGGAGCTCCTCAATCCCACCAATGCGCATTCCGAGGAGGTACCAGAGCTGGGAGGCCTGGGGATGGACTGTCCGATCTCGGGGGCAGAAGTTGCTGAGGTAGTCAAACAACTACACAGCGGCGGAGCCCCGGGGGCGGATGAGGTTCGTCCTGGGTATCTCAAGGCTATGGATGTTGTAGGGCTGTCATGGTTGACACGTCTCTACAACATTGCGTGGTCATCGGGGGCAGTTCCTAGGGAGTGGCAGACCGGGGTGGTGGTCCCCATCTTTAAGAAGGGTGACCTGAGGGTGTGTTCCAACTATAGGGGGATCACACTCCTCAGCCTCCCTGGAAAGGTCTACTCCAAGGTACTGGAGAGGAGGGTCCGATCGATAGTTGAATCTCAGATAGAGGAGGAGCAATGTGGTTTTCGTCCTGGCCGTGGAACTGTGGACCAGCTCTATACCCTTGCAAGGGTGATGGAGGGGGCATGGGAGTTTGCCCAACCAATCCACATGTGCTTTGTGGATTTGGAGAAGGCTTATGACCGTGTCCCCAGGGGCACCCTGTGGGGGACGCTCCAGGAGTATGGGGTGGGTGGCTTTCTGTTAAGGGCCATTCAGTCCCTTTACCAGAGGAGCGTGAGTTTGGTCCGCATAGCCGGTAGTAAGTCGGACCTGTTCCCAGTGAGGGTTGGACTCCGCCAGGGCTGCCCTTTGTCACCGGTTCTGTTCATCACTTTTATGGACAGAATTTCTAGACGCAGCCGTGGTGTGGAGTGTGTCGAGTTTGGTGGCAGGAGAATCTCGTCTCTGCTTTTTGCGGATGATGTGGTCCTCCTAGCTTCATCCAGCTCTGACCTTCAGCTCTTGCTGGGTAGGTTCGCGGCCGAATGTGAAGCCGCTGGGATGAGAATCAGCACCTCCAAATCTGAGACCATGGTTCTCGACCGGAAAAGGGTGGCTTGCCACCTCCGGGTCGGGGGAGAGGTCCTACCTCAAGTGGAGGAGTTTAAGTATCTCGGGGTCTTGTTCAAGAGTGAGGGTAGGAGGGATCGGGAGATCGACAGGCGGATTGGTTCGGCGTCTGCAGTGATGCGGACGCTGAGCCAATCTGTCGTGGGGAAGAGGGAGCTGAGCCAGAAAGCCAGGCTCTCGATTTACCGGTCGATCTACGTCCCAATCCTCACCTATGGTCATGAGCTTTGGGTAATGACCGAAAGAACGAGATCGCGGATACAAGCGGCCGAAATGAGTTTCCTCCGTAGGGTGGCCGGGCTCAGCCTTAGAGATAGGGTGAGGAGCTCGGACATTCGGGAGGGACTCGGAGTAGAACCGCTGCTCCTCCGGATCGAAAGGAGCCAGTTGAGGTGGTTTGGGCATCTGGTCAGGATGCCTCCTGGACGCCTCCCCGGGGAGGTGTTTCGGGCATGTCCTGCCGGCAGGAGGCCCCCGGGTCGACCCAGGACACGTTGGAGAGGTTACATCTCCAATCTGGTCCGGGAACGCCTTGGGGTCCTGCCGGAGGAGCTGGTGGACAAGGCCGGGGAGAGGACGGCCTGGAGCTCCCTAATTGGGATGCTGCCCCCGCGACCCGGACCCGGATAAGCGGAGGAAGACGAAGACGAAGATTGTAGAAGAAAGTAGTAGAGTGTTTAAATTGGTCAGTCTATCTTCTAGCAGTCTAAGCCTATAGCAGCATAACTACAGAGATAACTCTGGATAACCTAGCCTTTGAGATGGAGGCAGGGCAAGGGAGAGCCGTCTTTACGGACTGTATACTCCACCTCCCTGTACTCCCCCACTTGTCCAGATCTGGGCTAACATCAGATTTTAACCATAGGCCCTATCAAATAAAAATGTTTTAAGCCTAGTCTTAAAAGTAGACAAGGTGTCTGCCTCACGGACTAAAGCTGGGAGCTGGTTCCACAGGAGAGGAGCCTGATAACGAAAAGACCTGCCTCCCATGCTAATTATAGATATTGTAGGAACCACCAGTAGACCTGCAGTCTGAGAGCGAAGTGCTTGGTTAGGAACATACGGAACAATCAGGTCACTGATGTATGATGGAGCTTGATTGTTAAGAGCTTTATATGTGAGAAAGAGGATCTTAGAGTCTATTCTGAATTTAACAGGCTGCCAATGTAGGGCAGCTAAGACAGGAGAGATATGATCTCTCTTTTTAATTCTCATCAGAACTCCAGCTGCAGCATTTTAGACAAGCTGAAGACTTTTAACTACATTCTGTGGACTTCCTGATCGTAATGAATTACAGTAATCCAGTCTTGATGTAATAAATACATGAACTAGTTTTTCAGCATCACTCCTGGAAAGGATGCTTGTAATCTTAGAAATATTCCAAAGGTGGAAAAAAGAAAATCCTACAAACCTGTTAAACCTGGGATTTGAATGGCATGTCCTGGTCAAAGATAACACCAAGGTTCCTTAGTTTGTTCTCGGAGTTTAATGTAATGCCATTCAGGTCAGGTGATTGACTAAGCAATTTCCTTTTCTGAATTTCTGGTCCAAAGATGAGAACTTCCATCTTGTCTTGATTTAAAAGCAAAAAGTTTTGAGACATCCAATTTTTTGTGTTTTTTTTATGTTGGATGGCCATTATTTTCTCAAGGACTTTGCATAAAAATGGAAGGTTGGATATTGGTCTGTAATTCATTGGGTCATCTGGATCCAGAGAAGGCTTCTTAAGTGAAGGTTTGATTACAGCAACCTTAAAATCTTGTGGTACATATCCATTTACTAAGGATAGATTGGTTACTGCCCCCATTCTAAATATAATCAAACGAAATGCTTCTTCAAAAAATTTGTTTGGGATTGGATCTAAAATGCAAGTTGAAGGTTTAGATGAAGCTAATATTTTTGATAACTCTGAAAGCTCAACTGGATCAAAACGGTTCAAACACAGATGACATTCTACAGTTACCTCTGATGCTGCCTCACTTACTGAGGAAGAAGAAATCGCATTAGGGAGGATGCTTAAGATTTTGTTTCTAATAGAATTCATTTTACTTGTGAAAAATCCCATAAAGTCGTTGCTGCAGAGGGCTAAGGGAATAGATGGTTCTGAGCCATGATTCTGTGTAAGTTTGGCAACTGTACTGAAAATAAATTTTGGATTATTCTTATTCTCTTCAATTAACGATGGAAAAATAAGCAGTTCTAGCTTGTTGAAGCTTATTTTTAAAAAGCACAAGACTATTTTTCCAGGATAAGTAGGACTTCTCCTGGTGGGTAGAGTGCCATATTCTCTCCAATTTTCTAGAGTTTTGTTTTAAAGTTTGTAAATGAGAATTAAACCAGGGAGCCAACTTCCTATCCCTTATCATCTTTTTTTTAAAGGGGCAACATCATCTAATGCCACACGTAAAGAGGAAGTAACATTGTGAACTAAAGCATCAATTTGTGAGGGGCTAGAAATGAAAATATTGCCCTCTGCTACGTTCCTCTGAGATGCTGAAGATAGTAAAGATAGAACAGTTGATTTAAAAGATGCAACAAGGTTATCAAAAAAAAAAGTGGTCCGAGAGGACTGGATAATGTGGAAATGTCATTATTTCCCCACACTCTATGCCAGAAGTCAGCACAAGGTCTAATGTATGATGGCAGGAGTGGGTGGAGCTATGTATTCTTTGGGGATAACCAATTGAGTCTAAGATATTACTAAAGGCTACATTGAGGCTATCATTTTCAGTGTCCACATGAATATTAAAATCCCCCACTACAATGACCTTATCAGTATTTAGCACCAAATCTGATTAAAAAAATCAGAGATCTGATCCAAAAACTCAGAGTAAGGGCCTGGTGGACGATACAAAACTACAAACAAGAGTGGTTTTACAGTTTGCTATCTGGATTAGGAAAACTAAGAATAAGATGTTCAAAAGAACTGTAACTATTAATTAGTAAGGGATTGATTAATAGGTCTGAATGAAAAATGGTTGCTACTCCTCCTCGCCCTGTACTTCGAGCAATATGACGATTTAAATATTTAGAAGGAGTCAACTCATTTAAACTAGCATAGTCCTCTTGCTGCAGCCAGGATTCTGTGAGAGAGCAAAGAGATCTGATTATCACAAATCAAGTCATTAACTAACAAAGTCTTAGAATAAATAGATCTAATGTTCAATAACCCACATTTAATTTTTCTAGTTTTCTGCTCAGTTGAATTTGTTCTAATATTTATGAGATTTCCATGGTTTGCTTTATTAAGCCTGATATTTAATCTGTCTGATTTTGGTTGTGGGCAGGACACTGTCTCAGCAGGGTAGTGGGTGGGTAACAGTACAGAAATTGCAGAGGGGTGTGTTAAACTGCGAGAATGCGGGAGGGGGATAAATGGAAGACCGCTTTTAACACCCTAGTGGACATTACGAATACTTCGTAATGCTATTCGGCCTCACTAATGCTCCCGCTGTCTTTCAGTCACTGATAAATGAAGTCCTTAGAGACATGGTCAAAACCTTTGTTTTTGTTTATTTGGATGACATTCTTGTCTTCTCTCCCGATTTACAGTCGCACACTGACCATGTTGGTTGGGTTCTCCAGCGCCTTCTCCATCGTGGCCTTTTTGTTAAGGCAGAGAAGTGCGAGCTCCATGTTTGCTCTGTTTTCTTAGTGCCATTGTGGGGCAGAGCAGGATCCAGATGGACCCTGACAAGGTGGTGGCGGTTAGCGACTGGCCGGTTCTGACTTCCAGGAGAGATGTGCAGCGGTTTCTGGGGTTTGCCAACTTCTATGGGAAGTTCATCAGAGGCTTCAGCACTATCGCGGCCCCCTTGCATGCCCTGACTTCTGTCATCCAGGTTGGTGTGGTCTCCCCGAGCTAATGCAGCCTTTTGCAGGTTGAAGGATATCTTTGTCTCGGCTCCTATACTCACCATTCCTGACCCTGTGCTTCAGTTTGTGCCAGAGGTGGATGCTTCAGCCTCAGGTGTTGGGGCGGTCTTGTCCCAGTGGTCAGTTGTCGACAACCACATCCACCCATGTGCCTTTCTGTCCCATAAACTGTCGCCCACAGAGAGGAACTACGACGTGGGGGACTGGGAACTTTTGGCCATCAAGGTGGCTTTGGAGGAGTGGCTCCATTGGCTCAAGGGGTCTCAGCAGCCGTTTATCATCTGGACAGACTAAAAACCTTGAATACCTCAAGGGGGCAAAGAGGCTTAAACCACGTCAGGCCAGGTGGGCCTTGTTTTTTGCATGCTTTGATTCCTCTGTCTCCTATCACCCAGGATCGAGAAACGGTAAACCCGATGCCCTTTCCCGTTTAGACTGCTCCTCTCCCCTGACCCCAGACCCGCCGAGGAGCATTCTTCCTCCTGTGTTGTCGGGGCCGTTTCCTGGGAAGTGGAGGAGAACGTCAGGTAGGCCACCACCAGTGTCCAACCCACGGCCGGATGTCCCCAGGACCTGCTTTTTGTTCCCCCGCACCTGCACTCTCAAGTTATCCATTGGGGTCACGCTTCCAAGTTTGCCTGTCACCCCGGGGCTCGACGGACCTCGTTCCTGTGTAGGGTTTGGTAAATTGAGTGCTTTAAGAGCTCAATACATATATTACCTCTACTTATGACCAATAAGCTGTGATACTCTATCTAAATATAGAATATCACCCTGCCTGGTCTTAATTGTGCTTTAATCAGAAGATTGTTTTCTGAATCAAAACGAAGTGTGTACAGTCAGGTTTATAAAAGTAAGAATTTATTTTACCAACAATTAAAACATGACAAGTTACTAAGCATGTACTGTGATGGATGGAACTAGATGTGATGTATGAAACCTATGTGTGAATGCGATGTTAGTCAGAACTTCCGTATCTAGGAGAGCTGAGTTCTGGATGCAAAAGAATTTGGTTTGTGTTAAGCTACGAAGTTGATTATTATCACAAAACACATCCAGACATAATGTCACTGTGTTCTACGTACCCAAGTGGAGATGCCCTTTTTGGATCCGAGATGTCGGGGGGGGGGGGGGGGGGGGGGGGGGGTGTCGGAGACCCCAGGTACCGAAGTCCGTAGATTAACTTGCAGTACGACCAGGTCAGTCCAGAGTCATCTCCAGGTTTTGTTGTATCAGCTTAGCAGGTGCAAAAAAGGTTTTGACGACGTGTCAAAAGCCTTGGTGGGTTAAAGAGGGTTTTGCTTCAGGTGGCCGGTCTGAAGCTTCTCTAGAACTGAAGAATCACCAGAGTAATCTGGTTTTAATGTTCTCATGTTATGATTGTGTAGCCAACCAGAGGTTGACAAGTTTGAGGATATTACCAAGAATCTCAGAAACACACCTTCTTTGATCCAGAGGCTCTGATCTGGGGCCAAGGCTAATTATGTGTCATGGATTTAACTTTACCTTACTTTGTTCTTGTGTGAGTGAAAATGTTTTTGACCTTGTCAAGTAAACATGCTGAAACATATGCCATTGAGCACAGATTAAGGAACATTTCATTATTTTATAATTATTATAAGTAGCAATAAAAAAACGTTTATTTAATGATTATCTAGCTTGTAAATTTTAGAAGTTCATATTTAATTTTAAAAATCTTCTTTCTTCTGTTCTTCTGTGAGGCAAGGAGTCTTAGATAAGAAGGGTGCTCTGTGAGGGACCTTGGAAGGAGAGAATGTTATTGTTATCGTTTTGTTATCTCTGTCAGAGATGCAGGCTCTGAGCTCCAGCTGGTGTGAGGAAGGCAGGCTGATTTAAAGGGAACACGTGCAGTCTCATGTCTCCTTTTTGACTTGATATTGAATGGTCAAACTGTACCTAAACTGAACATTGCCGGACATTACACCTGGTTCTATGCCGCTTCTGGTGGCCCACCCTGGAGAAGGAGGTTCGGGAGTATGTGGCAGCCTTCCCCGTCTGTTCCAGAAACAATACCTCCTCGAGTCGTCCCCCTGGACTTTTACGCCCGCTACCCGTGCCCGTGCCGCACTACCCCTGGTCTCACATATCTCTGGATTTTGTGACTGGGCTTCCAGCGTGACCAACAGGCCAACAGTTCCTGGTGGACTGGGAGGGTTACGGTCCCAAGGAACATTCTTGGGTGGCTGCTAGCGACGTCCTGGATCCCTCTCTGATCGGTGACTTCAATGCCTGCCATGCTGCCGCCTTGTGCCCGTCAGGGGCCGGTCATTGGGTGGGGGTGGGGGGTGGGGGGGGGGGGGCAGTCATGCCCTGCTGTGAGACCTGTTCATCCAACCCACTTCCTGTTTTATTTTGGTGTCACCTCTCTTGTTTCAGTTCTGGTTCCTGTTCCTCATCACTCTGATTTCTCCCAGCTGTTCTTGTGTGTATTTAACCAGCTTCTATTCTCTTTCAGTTGCCAGTTCATATGTTTTCATTCTCTTGTTCCAGCCAGGCATTAAGCTACTTATCTCTGGGTCCTTTGACTAAGTTCTGTTTTTTTATTATCATTTTTTGATCCTTAGTTTAATAAGTCGTTGCCTAAATAAAAGCCTTGTTTTGACGAACTCTGCATTTGGGTCCAGTCCTTCATACCAGCCCTGACAGAAAGAGTAAAAAAAAAACATTTAAAAATTAAAAAGGGACACAGCAATACAACAAGAGCAAGCTATCATGGCATCAACCTGATGAGGAAATATAAAATAAATATTGTTTCACTGAACAATCTCGCAATAATAAATCACAGTGCATTTAGTGCCAACCACAGCCTTAAGACGTGTTGAAAATGCCCAAATCCATATTTATGAGAGCACCAAGTGAGCACCTGTGTGCGTACCCACGCTTGTAAATGTAAGGTTTCTCTATAGGAGTGACCAATAGAGAATGCATAGAGGATGGAGGAAGCTCTGAGATACAGGAGCTGTGCCAGAGTGCAGGGACCCCAGGGAGACTATAATCAGAAAAGCCCCAGCCCCATCTCGAGAGGCGCAGAGGATTGCCCCACGGGGCCACAACCAGCAGCCGGCAGAGTCCCGGGAGATATCAGCGGCAAGCACCCAGGCCCACCTGCAGTCTCCCACCCCCAAGCTGGCCGAGCCCGGAACCCAGCGACCCGGGACCCTGGGGCGACCTGCCCCGCCCGGGACCCAACAGAGCCCAGGGACTCAGATCCCACCAGGCATTCACTGGGATCTATCAGACGAATGCCAAAAATCTTAAACCCCCTGACCCAGGAGCCACAAACACCCAAGCAGACCAAGACACCACACTCCACACCAAATGTGGCAGGGGGATGGCAGGCGAAGATGTGTAGTAGCACAAGAAGTCACAGGAGATGGGAGGAGTCCAAGACCCCACCTGACATATGCAGCCACACACAGACACAGTCACACACTCCCTAGCCCTAACACTGAGCTATAAAACAACAACAGAAAATAAATAATAAGAACTGGAGTCTTAAAAAGGAACTCACTTGGTCACCTGACCTGAACGGCATTAAATTAATCTCCAAGAACAAAGTAAGGAACCTTGGTGTTATCTATGACCAGGACATGTCCTTCATATCCCGCATTAAACAGGTTTGTAGGATTTTTTTTTCTTCCACCTTCGGAATATTGCTAAGATTACAAGCATCCTTTCCAGGAGTGATGCTGAAAAACTAGTTCATGTGTTTATTACATCAAGACTGGATTACTGTAATTCACTACGATCAGGAAGTCCACAGAATGTAGTTAAAAGTCTTCAGCTTGTCCAAAATGCTGCAGCTAGAGTTCTGATGAGAATTAAAAAGAGAGATCATATCTGGTTCTCCAAGGCCTTGAGATGCTAGTAAAAAAAAATGTAGCCAGCTTGCTAATTTTACTTTTCTTCTCCTTTGAGGAACACAGAACGCTCAGATGTTAGAGCTTCATGTCACCTACTAAGGAAGGAGACCCACCAGTAAAGAGACGGCGTCTGGACCAGACCAAAGTGAGTGATGACACTTTAGCCCTACTCCTCGGCCACCCTCATCATTAAGAACACCTCACCCCCTGAATCCCTTCATCTGATGACAGCAGAGAGATTTATTTGATGTTTTACTTGTTTAGTCTGTTTGGAAATGACTGACTTGCATTATTTTCTGTAAACAAGCATCTTATCTGGACATGTACAGAATAACTCCCCAAATTCAGCAGCAGCTAGCTTACAAAAACAGCTGCAGCATGTAGTAAGTCTGTCTGTGCCACACTCTAATTTGATTCCTGTCATAAGGAATCATTTGTATAATTTTAGTGTCACTATTTCAATACATTTGTAGGAAAACATGAAGTCACTGAAGAGCAAAGCAACCCTGACACAAAACAACGAACCAACACCACACTGGACGCAGACAGGGTTAAATACACTGGGGCAGGATGAGTGGGAGATGAGCTGCAGGTGCGTGGGGAGAGAAACCTGGTGAAATCAATTAACCAATCAGGGAGAGGAAAGTGAGCTGAGGAGGGAAAACAACATCACCTAAGAATAAAAACAAAACCTAAAGACAAGAAGAGCAAGATAAATAACTAATGATCTAAGGAAGAAGGAGAACTAAAAAACCGGTGGAAAAAAAAACACTAAAAGAGACTAAATAAATGAAAAGCTGAACCTATAGAAAAACTACAAAGGGGTTGTTGCTGCTCATCATTTGCCAGAGGAAAGCAGGAGATCATCCTTTCACAGCTAAAATTTGACTATAACATTTAGTATAGTAGCTGTCTTTTTTGAGACATTTGCTTGAAAATAAGCTTTCTGAAGACTTTAATGAATTTATTTATATCAGCACTCAACATTTTAGCATATTGATTTCAGTAATCTGAGCATGGGGAATGTCCACTAGATACGACAGACAGAGCTTTTGTTGCATTTATCAACCGTGCTATGTTTGGGATTCAACAGACGGGTCGGTTGTAAAGAACTTGAATCCATCAAATAAACAAGTTTCCTGAATATCTCACTAATATCCAGTTCCTGGCTTCTCCTGAAAAATAAATACCTGACACACTTATTTGTTAGTTCCAGCTCTGTGGTTCCTTTAATCGTTCATGTTTGCAGCGGTTCTTTCATGTTGCTTGTTTTTTTATTTTCTATGCAAATTTCTGCACTTCCTGGTAAATGCAACCTTTATTTTTGTGTAGCTGTTGCCATGGTGCCGACTGAAAACTGTTTTAGCCTTTTGAATTTCCCACATCCTTTTTTTTTTCATTTTAATACATTAAATTTATTTTCCTATCAGTTCACATCTATTTAGAGCATTCAGAGTACTTGTGCATCAGTCCCCCTATGTGAGGTCTGGAAGTGTTTTAGAGCTAAAACAAAATATGACACGGCCCGCGCTTCCATGAACAGCCAGAAGTTTTATGGATGCAGAACTAGTGGATGATAGCAAAATAAATCCAAAAGGACCTTTTTGTTCTGGTGATTAAAGTGGATAATTGCTGAGCAGCAATCATCCATCCTGCTAGAAAACTTTTATTCACATTTTCATGATATGTTATTGTTACGGTGTGTATTCTATATAAAAACATCACATAGCTAGCTGCTAGATATGTTTTACTAAACTACTACTAAACTTTATTTATATAGCGCCTTCACACGGCCCAAGGACCAAATGAAGCGCTGCACAGCAGAAATAAACATCAAAAACATATAAAACCAGTTAAAACCAACCAAAACATGCAGATAAAGGCCTAGTCCACACGTAGCCGGGGTTTTTTAAAAATGGATATCCGCCCCTCCAAAAACTTGCATCCACACCACCGCGTTTTAAAAACAAACTCTGTCCACACGTACCCGGATAAATACGTGTTAAGGACATGCCAGACCTGTAGGCGGCAGTACTTCCCCCGTTCTTAACCTCGTCCTTCGTCTGTGGTCTTCCACAAGGAGCAGTAATTCCGCTTGCAAACACAAACAAGCAGAAAGCGCTTGGACAATTGATGGATCGGGTAGTGACAGAGCGCAGCTCTGAGGGCATCCATGATGCCGGCTAGTGTAAACACAGGTCGCACACGTGATGTCAGCATTTTTTTGTCGCGGAAAGTGACGTTGCGGACCTTAAAACTCCGGTTTTGTCCGTCCACACGCAGACACCCAAAACGGAGAAAATGCAGATCTTCACTTTGGCCGGAGTTTTTAAAAAGATCCGTTTTCGTGTGAAAAAACTCCGTTTTCGTGTGGATGACAGGCCAAAACGTAGAAAAATATCTACGTTTTGGCAGATCCCCGGCTACGTGTGGACAGGGCCAAAATCTAGGTGGGGCAGCAAAAAGTGCAAAGCCATCCGTTAACGAGACTCTTCCTGAGTAAAGGCTAAAGAATAAAAGTGTGTTTTCAGACGGCTCTTAAACTTGCCGAGCGTGGTGGCCTGTTTAACCCATGCAGGTAGCTCATTCCAGAGCCTCGGCCCCAGCACTGAGAAAGCACGACCCCCTCGGGATTCCAGTCTGTGTTTAGGAACGACCAGCAGTCCTTGCTGTGCTGACCGAAGGTTCCTTGCGGGAACATAAGGATGGATCAGATCTGATAGATAACGTGGAGCCAACTCATGTAAACATTTAAAAACAAACACCAGAACTTTAAATGAAACTCTAAAGGAGACTGGAAGCCAGTGTAGGGATGCCAAGACGGGCGTGATGTGTTCAGATCTCCTGGTACCAGTCAGTAACCTGGCTGCCGCGTTTTGGACCTTCTGCAGTTTCGCTGTGGAGGCCTGCTTGATGCCTGCATAAAGCGAGTTACAGTAGTCCAGTCTGGTAGTAATGAAGGCGTGGATGACAGTTTCCAGATGTTTACGTGATAGCAGCGGCTTAATCCTAGCTATTCTCCTGAGATGGAAATAGCAGGATCTGATAGTTCCATTGACCTGGGTGTCCAGTGTGAGCTCCACATCCAACTTCACCCCCAGGTTGGTCTTTTCATTCAGTAGGACTTAGATAAAATTATTAAATATTACAGTTATTCTCTAATAGCCTACAAACATTTCTATGATTTATTAAAGAGATTTCAGTCATTCTGATACTTGACTTGTGAAAGCTGATTTGAAGTTTGTTATTTTTTCTAAACATATTTAGAAGGAAAATTTCAAATATATTAAAATCAATATGGAACTATTTGGATTTTAGTAGCTTTCATGTTATGTGATTTAATAAAATTTTAATTTGATATTTTATGTTCTCTCTCTTTGTTGTGAAAAAGTTAGATATGTTTTAGTACTTAAAATTAATGCTTTGCATCCGTCCACACGTGTAGCTGTTGGTCAGCTAATAGCCGCGTCATTACAGGACATGTTGCTTCAACTATTAACGATCTACTTTTAAATCTTTATTCTGAATTGCTTATTCCATTTAAGGCCACAGTCTTGTTATTGAAATGAAAACAAAAAGAAAGGATGCTTATGGAGATGTACAAAATTGGCAAGATATTGTTGTTGATCAATATCCTCCAGCTCCGTTCTAATGACAATATCCCTTCTGTGTGTGTGTTGCTGTCCAACTGTCAGCAGACCAGGTCAGTTGAAATGGCAGGGAAACGAAAAACGGCAGCCATCAGGTCGTTTTTTAATGCTCCAGAACGTCAAGTAAGTAGAAACTTGCATTTTGATAAAGATGAAGGCAGGAGCGATGAAGCGTCTCCACAGGTCTCGTGTAGAAAGGAGTATATCCTGATCAGATGATTAAGACCCAAAACTGTTGCAAATCATTGTAAAGTAATCCACTTAGGAAATCTTGAAAGCAGAGCTACTTCAATAGCAGTTAATTTTCATCAGCAATAATGCAAAGGTATATTCAAAGGATAAGGTAGCCCGTGTGTCCACACGGAGCTGGGCAGGTGATGTAATCCTCGGGCGTAGTCCAGGCGAAGTCCAGTGACGACCTCGATTCCTCTCGGACCACGACCGAAGCCCCATGCGACAGGAACCCAGGTGGAGTAAGGTGAAGACGACCTGGCGGAGACCCCCATGGAATGGAAGCAGACATCGAAGGCCGGGCGAGCTCGGAGAAGGAGACAAAGTGAGACAGCCCAAACGATAGATCGCGCTTGATGCAAATCAAAGAAATGATCAAAAACCTACCTATGGGTACCTCTGGGAAAATGTGAAGACATTTTGTGAATTATCTAAAGAAGAAATGTTCTGCACCCTGTTCTACATGTCATGTAAAAAGGTGATGCAGAGAAAACACAAATAAAAGAAATAAAATCCTAACTGATATGTGAAAATCAGCAGGCTGCCCTGATTAAAGGCATATATAAAAAAATGAAAATGAAGGGCAAAGTGGCTTGTAGCCCTTTAAGGGAAATTTTAACAAGTTAAAATCTGCAATCAAATATAATCACTCCACACAAAGCACTATTAAAAGATAGAGGTGTAAATCAGTTCTAAAAATGTAAATCAGTAGGTTAGTAATCCCTAAAATGTGAGTTAGTAACAGGACCCTGGCTGGAGGCAGGTAACCTGAAAAAAAAACAAACTCAAAGGATATCACATTTGTTAAAAATTCATCCAACAAAGAGTGAATTTGTAACGTTCCACCAGGCAGTGGAAAAGTGTCCGGTCAGAATCGATACGTTCAGTAAGCAGTTTGAATCTGGTGTTGCGAACCCACAGAGAAACAAGTTTGAATTTATCTGTGGGAGCCGTGTCATAATAGATTTGGTCATCATGTGGTTTGTATCTGGTGTTACGAACCCACAGGGAAACTTGTTTGAATTTACCTGAGGGACCCGTTTGGAACTGGAGCGAAGCGGATGGTTTAGTTGTTAGATCAGAACCTGATTTTACCTGTTCATGGATGTTTATCAGCTTAACGGAGGCGACGTTGTTGTGATCAGAGATTGGAGTGAACTGGAGACGCGAAAATGATGCTCGCAGAACAGGAGGAGGCTCCCCACCCCCCTTTTGTTTCTCAAACTTATGCTGTGTCTGTGAGACAGGAGAAGCATAACAAACAACAGTTCTTAGGCTCCCAAGAGCCTGTTCACCAAAGACAGGCACATTGTCACCAGGATCGTGCTGCAAGAGCAGGTGTTCAGATGTCCAAAGACCTGGAGGTGTTGGACTTGGAGGTTCTGAAAAGGAGTGATCCAAGGATGGTTGTGTCACGGGTGTCAAAGCAAACCTAGCCATGTGTAGAATCAGATACAGACATGTCGCTAGCTTTAGGAACATGTTCTGTCCTGAAAACTGAAGCCAAGAATACTTTATTCCCAAGAATGATGGAGGATCCCACACAGGAACAGAAAAACCCGGTTTAACCAGAGTATTTACAGACTGACTAAAGTTCCGCCCCTTAGAAGGTGTACCACCTATCTCCGGGTCGGAGGTCAAAGTTGTCAGCTGAAGTGGTGGAAGGTCAGTGTCGATTCCTGCAATGACCCGCCCACTCGGAGGAGGCGTTCCCCGAACAGGTTGAAGTCTGCAACCGAAAACTCAGTGCCACTCAGCACCCCCCCTTTGTCAGGCGGGGCCCTGAGCAGAGCATCACTGCACGCACCTACTACTCCCGGGCCGGGAGGCCACCCCGTGCCCGTTAGAGAGGTGATCGCAGCAACCACCGAGACTCCCTCAATATCGCCACTGACCACAGGACTACTGGAAACCGCAGGATTTTCTGTGCCGTCGTGGTCACCTGAAAGAGAAGTCACAGTAAAGAGAGCACAGGGGCCAGGGACAGAGTCACACCCCTGTGAAAGAAGAAAAGAGTTGACCACCGTATTAGCAGAGGTCACGAACTGAGAAATGACAAGGTCATTCACAGAAATGTCAAGATGTCCGGGCACAAACCCTTCAAATGGTAAGATGGCCCCGTCTGGAGGCCACAAGTGCTTCCCGGCGGCTGATGTTCCCATCTCGCCCCGAGAAACGCGCCGGTTTGTGTATGATGCGGACTGATGATTGAAGCAGACCTCTGACTGAAGCGGTGGGTCACAGCTGGAAGAATTCACACCCATGCTGGAGAGATGGTCATCACCTAACATGGTGGAAAGAGAAAAAGCATCAGGAACCACAGGTTTAAACACAAGCTGTTTGTCAGAATGGTTAACCATAGGTTCAAGAGATTTATTTAGAATTAAATTAGCAGAGAAAGTGTTGTTTATTTCAAACCGTGTTGTCAATGGTGGGGTTTTGACCCCCCTTAAGAAATAAAGGCAAAGAAATAGCATTATGGCTGAAAACCTCTGAGTGTGTGAGTTCCCTTCAGAACGTACAAAGCAGAACCACCTCCGACCCAGTGTAGCTGGTACCGAATCGCCGTCACCCGTCCCCAGGTCCGGACCTTTGGGCTCCAAAGTCCGTTCCCCCACCGCGCCAGACCGGCGGCTCCCGGCTAATGCGGGTTGGCCGTCCGCGTACGCGGCGGGACCAGCGTGGTCCGGCCAGTAAACAGTCTCCTGTGTCTTGGTGTGTTCCGTAAGCAGATCGTCAGAGAACCTTACATCAGGTGTAACAGTACAAGAAAGATTTTGTCGTGTCTCGTCCATTTCTCACTAAATACAGAGCAAATCGCGTTTTTTACCTTCTGAGCCCACGTATAACACCCGGTTCAGCCCCTTAATCCATCTCACAATTAATGACTGCCCGTGGCGAAAACTTAACTTTACGGCACAGGGTAAAACAAGGAATTGTTGATAGAGATATGAATGTAACACAACTTCACCACAAGATGGAAGAAAAAGTCATGGAACCGGCAGAACGGAGGCCCTGAAGCCTGGATCTTTTCACCGGCCCAAATAGAGAGCAAACCTACGCGGTCGAGATGGTATTTTACGGATAAAACTTCACGTTTTACTCCGACGGAAGGCCACGTAGCAAAATGTCGATTCTACACACCGGAGTGATTTACAAGAACCGCCGCTAAAGCGGATTTTAGGACGCAGAAGCACTGCGACAGGACGGTTTAACAGCTTATCGGGACGCGTAACCCGAGCGTAAACCGGAGTGGCTACTTAGCTCTTCGGCTAAGTCTGTGAGTGTCTGGAGCAATCAGAACCAAAATTGCCCAATTAGCCAAACGTCCCTTAGCGATGAGGTAATGTTTAGGGTCTTAAGCGTTCCCACTCTGGGGTGCAGATACGCTCTCCAGCGTGTTTCGTCTTACAGTGAGATTAATATCCGCAAGTTAAGCAAACTATTACTGCACGCGAGGTTCACCGGAAAAAAAACAAGACGTGGATCAGATGCTTGCCGAACGGAATAATATTCCGACAGGGATGAAGTTATCTCCGATTTTAGAATTGCTCGCACACGGTGTCCAAAACACCGCGATGAAGGTCTCACTTTTAGGCAAAGGGAAAGTTACTTGAATCAAGCGGCTAGCTGTTAGCTCACCAGAGGAATCAGAGCGGAAAGTTAAATTTCCGACCTGAAGAGTTCAGAGACGCGATGTCCCGTCAAAATGGACAGAATATAGTGAAAGACCCCACTCACCCAGCCTCTCACCGAAGGGCGAAGATGGGAAAACTCACAGGATTTGCTAAATTTGTGGTTAATTTGTGATCGGAGATTCTACAGAAAAATCTTCCCCCGGACGTCTCCAAGAGGAATGAGTTTAGTGCAGAACAACTTCCAGTTTTTCAAAATAAGACATCAAAGTGAAACACAGAGAAAACGCGTAATTTTGTTAAAAATTAGCTTTTAGATGGAATAACTGGATATATCGCAGATATAGAAGTCTGGATTAGCTCGCCAAAATGTAAAACTGTGGCTTGGCTGGTCAAAATGTAGTGATATGGTTTAGGCTCTTTTATGAAAGAGGAACCATTCTACATATTAATTTGAGATGTTAATTTTAATAAATTAATAACCAAATATTATAGTTTTAAGAAGACTCAAAGGTTGTTTTCATCGATAAACTGTTGATAATATCCGTGGGTCTGTGTTTCAGTTCAATGAAGAGACAAGTTTGAAAGTTAAAAGATTTAATTCTTCAAATTAAACTAATGATTTTGAAATGACAAGCATAGGAAACCACAATCAACATTGACAACTTTGTTGAACAATCTTTAACAGTTGATGTTGTAAACTTGCTCAAATAGACCTTGTGTTGAATGTGTTGAAGATTGAGAGTGATGTGATTATGGATGCGTGTGTGCAAAATGTAGTGAAAATTGAGAATTAGGTGAGATGAATGCGTGTGTGCGTCTGATTTTGCTTCAGGAAGAAACAGGTGTCTGAGTGAAAAGTGATGGTTTGAATAAACTTAGGTTTTGTTGGAAAAGATGCATCAACGCTATCTATCGTGGACTGCCTCACCCTACGAGGACCCTTATTCAGATCCGTAACGTCAACGGACGATGTTTCATCCAGGTCACCTCGGCTGGCAGAGAAGACGGAGGTGTCCACCGGTCCGGTCCAGAGATGCCCCCTGGTACACGTTGATGATAAAGCGTTTGCAGATGCGCTTTCTTAAGTTTAATTACTCAGAAAATCAAAGACTCTGGGCGAGTCTGCGTTAGCGATTGTAATTCAGCTATTCCTGTCTGTCTTGGCAGGAACAGCGTGAGAGGGGGGGGCAGGAGCCACAGGCTCCCTTCCCCGGGTGCGTGTTCAACACGTCCGAACTCTCTCGTTGACAAACTCGAACTGAATCATAAGACTGAAACTTACCAAACCCAGTTCTCTTCTCAAAGCAAAACTTGTGCGTCAGCAAATGTGTTTGGAGTTTACTGTGAGAGAGTGTGTGTGTGTGAAGGTCATTATAACATCTTCAAACATTATTTAATTAAGCATTGATTCATTAGTTATTATGATTACCCAAAGCATAATAATCATTCATTTGATTAAAACACATTTATAATGAGTAAAATGGTAAAATGATTATTTAGCATTAATAAACAAAGGAAGCGTAAGACTCTATTATGACTAGCTTTTCCATGGGAACACATCTTCTGGCTTTGCAGGTGTTCAGATGTTATGGTTTCTCCCAAACTCGCTGGCGTTCAGGTCTTAATCTGTGGGTGAAAGTTCTCAGCGACCCAGCTCTTGACCCAGCCGAGTCAAATGACCTTTGGCACAGAAAACCCATATTTCATCACGTTACACCATTGTAGATGTGAGGATTAGCTACATTTATAAAATTATCAATCAGATTGAAATTCCACATAAATATGACATATCAACCTGGTTGGTCTTTGTTTTAGCAGAGGCTTGTAAGTATCTGAGAGATCTTGTGATGTCGGGGTTGTAAAATCACTTTGGCTGTATTGTTTAATAAGCTAGAGATTATTCATTAAACCATCCGACACTATCGTGCAGAGTCTACGATACCCTTGTGTGATGGTTGCTCCTCAGCGATCCGGAGGAAAGGCAGCCAGAGTGGTGATTTACAGGAATCCCAGAATCGCAGTTCCCTTTGAATTCAGATTTCACCGGCCATGAGATGCAACCAGGGTCTGCAGGTTAGACGTTCCACATCTGAGGTGTAGTACTGTCTAATATCACTGGCAAGCGTTGCAGAGCAACTGTGATCGGCCTAATCGGGAAGCTGGCGAAGAACTGACTAGATCAGGAAGGGATCCTTGTATTTATTAAATGTTGTTGACAAATTTAGACAAAATAGAATTTGACAAATTTAAAGGCGTTACCTAAATACCTCGGGAGGTCACTCCCACACTAAGATACTTAGTGGTTAACTGCTAGTGTGAAGTGAAAATGTTATAACAGTCAAGGGGAGCAAAATTGTTAAACATTAATAATAATCATATAGTGATGTCATTGTGTTCAGACAGATATATTAAATTACTGGAGTCAACAATTACTGATCTGGTGTAATTTAAGATCTGAAATGAATCATTACAGTAACAATATTCATGTTAACCCATCATATATTTGTCACGAACTCCTCCGGTTAACTACACTTCCCAGCATTCTCGCCACCACTTCCCAACAGTCGCGCCACCAACGTGGCTTGCCGACACTATTTACGGAAGCACCGGCGCTCATTCATCACTCAGTCATCGTTCCTACCAGACTTTGAATCGAGTTCTCAGGCTTACCAGCCCTCAAACCCAGCAAAAGGATCTATCCACGCTGTCTACTGCCAGTAAGCCAGCTTCCTTATCCTTCCGGAACTGCTACTCAGTCTTGGCTCTCTCCGAGCGCTGTGTCGCCGTTCCCAGATTAAAGCTGCGTGCTCTGTCTAACCCAATGCTAGCCACTCCGCGTCTGGGTCACACAGTTACGCCACAAACCATCTCCGCTACGCTTCAGCTCAGCCGCAAAACCTGACAATATTAATGTAAAGTACAGGACTTATTGATCAACCACTTTTGATTAAACAAATTATTCGTTCAGCAGAATGAAGTTTTTAAAAAGTTATTCATGACATGAAAGATACGTTTTACTCAGACAGTAAAAGTCTCATCTTCTACATGAGTTCTTTCAGAACTGCGCTGCTCTGGGTGGCTGCATGTTGGAGTAGCTCTGTTGACTATATGTAAGTTTAGCCTTTTCTTGGGCATTTTTTCTTCTAGTTTCTCAAGAAAAACTGTATTTTTTGGACACTTTACTTTTCTGTTTCTGGTGCTGTGAAGCTTGGAGGATGTTTACTGCTGTTTTTGTAGCTTTTTTTACTTTTTGAGCATTTGTTATGATGCGTAACCATGACAACAAGCTGGTTTACAATCGGGAGCAGCTGATTAACATTGGGAAGGCTGAAATAACACCTCAACTAAAGCCACAAATCCCAAATGAGCTAAAAACGCAAGAAGCGTGGGTGCAGAGCGGGAGCAAAACGGAGACGGAGAAAGAGGAAATTCAAACCATCTCTTCCATCGATCATAATGGGCAATGTGAGATCACTGGCCAACAAGATGGAGGAACTCCAAGCCCTTTCAAGGACTCAGCCAGAGTTTCGGCAGTTTCGGAACCGCTGGAGGAGATAATGCAAAGAAGGATTCTCCAGAGAATCAAGAAAATGATGGACAACCCTGAGCATTCTCTTCACAAGACTGTCCGACAACGGAAGAGTGTCTTCAGTCAGAGGCTTCTTCAGTTTGGCTGCAACACTGACCGCTACTGGAGATCCTTCCTGCCAACAGCCATTGTAATATACAACAACTCTTTGATGACTTGATTATTATTATTATTCTGAGCTACTACAGCAATCAATTTCCCTCTGGGATTAATAAAGTATTTTTGAATTGGATTGAATTGAATTGAATGAGACCTTGGCTTTCCAGCTAAGATAAGGGAGCTAGGAGAAGGACTTATTATGGCTCCCTTATTCGGTACCAAGGTGGTTGAGCAGTGCTTTCCTGGTTTGGAGACCAGACGGATAACATGTGGCACACCGGTTCATCTAGTCGTATCTGCCCCACTGTGTCAGATTGACCTGTATGAAGAAGTAGTTAGGGCCTAGAAGTTAAAAGTGAACTTTTGGTCATTTTGATGAAACACTTGGCCTTTTGGTCTGCGACACCAGGAAGCTGGTTAGCACGACTGAAGTACGTCGCCATCTTGGGGCTTTTTCTGGGCTGACTGATATCAGCATGTTATTCACCTTGTCTTTGATACAGGTTGGAGAAAAACTTTTGGTTTTCTGGTCTGAAGCCTGACAAAAAAAAAGTAAAACTAAACCTTTTTGATCATTTAGAAAAGTTTACTTTCTTAATATTGAAATCTTTATCAAAGGAAAATTCAGACAGTGTGTTTAAAACAACTATAATGAAACAAAAAGGAATAATTCTGCTGTTTTCGTGTTAAAGTTTGAAGAATAATCCAGTGTTTCTGGTCAATTTCACATAAAATAGTTCAAATCTTTCACATGTTTACTGGACACATTCTGCTGAGTTACACTAAAACACAGATAATCATATAAACACGGTGGCAAATATGACTCCCTGACATTTGTTTAATTACACATTAAAATCTAAACACGTGTATGACAACAGTCTACAGTGAGTTAAACACTAAAAGGTGGACAGGAATAGAGATTTCATGGTGTTAAGTCAACATGGATGTGACAGAAGTGTCTGTGGTTTCTCGGGAGGAAGTTAGAATTCTAAAGATGATTTAAAACAGGAAAAACAGCTCATGAGCTCATAGATGTTCCCTCTTCTGGTCGTGTTTTATTTCCACCTGGCTCAGCTGCCTGCAAGGGTGGAGGAGGACGCTTCTTTCAGAAGCTGAGTGGTGGTCTGGACGTGAACATGGAACAGAGTTTGGTTAGTGTGATGCTGCTTTTCTGTGAGTACATCTTTGACTTTATCGGTGTAACACGTGGAAACGCATGTACAGATGTGTATGTTCAGCACAGAGTCAACAGTTAAAATGTGAACTGAAGACAGCAGATGCTCTTCATCAGTAACGTCTCTAATAAATAAATGTGTTCTTTTTAAAACAGCAAATATTTCTCTGACAAATTTTATATTTGTTTCAGTTCTGAAATTCTTCTGCTGTCAAGCTCATCAGGGTGGGTTTCCGTTCCTCTGTTTCCCTGCCTCACATTCAACCGATGGTCATCGTGACAAATAAAACAGCGCTAATGAAAATGATGTGTGTGTGTTTAAGCAGCTGTACTGAATCTTACGCCAAAATCGACCCCTTTCTACATCGGAGAGACTCTCACGTTCACATGTGACGATCAACAGGAAACACAGCTGGATCCGAATCATAACTTCAGCCATAATGGTGAACTAATCAGCTCCTGCAGGAACACAAAGTCCTGCTCCTTTCAGCTGATGAGCAGCTCTAGTGGTGAATACCAATGCACCAGGTATCACAGGAGCACGATTGTTGAGGGTAAAAGCATCAGTCTCACCGTGCTTCTTGGTAAGTGACCAATCAATTTCCCTCTGGGATTACAGTAATCCCTCGTTTATTGCGGTAGATGCGTTCCAGACCTGGCCGCGATAGGTGAAAATCCGCAAAGTAGGGACTCCCAGCATGCCCCTCGCGGGGATTCCCTCCACGTCGCACCTACGTCACAAACCGCGGCTATAAACGGAAGTCGCCTTTCCAGCTCACCACTCAGTCATCGTTTCTTCAGATTCATGATCAGAGTTTCCAACCTACCGATCAATCCAACGAACTATCAGCTCATAGTAAGTTATCTTACTTACTTCTGGAAAGCCCGGCATTTCCGTGTCACTTCGTTGACGCTCGAACGCTCGGGGGTTTCCTAGATCAGCCGGCGTTTCACCGACGCTATCACTTCCGCGTCTGTGAAACCACGCTCCCTATTGAATTATCGTATGATCACATTCTCTTTTTGTGGGTAAAATTCAAGAAAAAAATTTTTTTTACTTGGTTGTTTTTAGTTTTATTACAAAAAGTGCATTTTATGATGTAATTGATGAAAAAAAACCAAGAATTTCTTGATATTTCGCATAGAAAAATACCGCGAATCAGTGAAAAATACCGCAAATCTGCGAATTCCCCCTGAAAAATGCTCCAAAGAAAAAATCCGCAAAGCAGCGAATCCGCGATGAACAAACCACGAAGTAGCGAGGGATTACTGTAATAAAGTATTTTTGAATTGAATTGAATTGACACGTATGTGTTTTCCTTTTTTTTTATAATTAAAGTTTTTATCATTTTCAGATTATTTATAACGTACAAAAACAAAAGAAAACACACCGGCTTGTGCTTAATCCCCATATATTTCATGCCTTCATCTGTCCATTTAAATTTAAATTTCTCCACCATATGTGAATAGCACAGACCCGACAATGGCGTAGCCTCAGACTTGGACCAAATAATTGTATATCCAGAAACTTTTGAATAGGATTCTAGAGTGTCCATTAAATGTGGTAAAGATGTAAGTGGATCAGTTATCGTTGCTAGAATATCGTCTGCACAAAGAAGTAATTTGTGTTCAACTTGGCCCGTTATTATACTTTTAACATCACTATTTGACCTAATACTCACAGCTACTGTTTCTATAAATATAATGAATAATAGAGGGCTGAGAGAACACCCCTGTCGGGTCCCACGCGACAAACCGAACAAAGGTGAATTAACATGCTGTCGTTCGGCGGCGAAACGTAGCGACAAAACAGGTAACGAAACCGTTTCTGTGTTTTAAAAAAAGAACGACAGCATCGAATTAGAACTAATACACAGCAAGAACATACCTAAAAAGGTGAATTAAGTCCATTGGTTATAATCGTGTATATTGGATTTATCTCCGGTTCTATTCTTCTGAACATGTCCAACGTATTGGCTGAAGAAGAATAGAACCGGAGATAAAACAAGTTCTAGTTCGGAGCAAGAGTTTATAAAGAGGTTAGCGAGATCCAGCTTTTATTTTGGTAACAACTTCCGCTTATTGGCAAGCGAATTTGCATATTAGCTAAATGTTTAAGTACCAGCTAAATATTTATTTCCCACGATGTTATTTAGCTCCACACTATATTTTATATTTTTGGGTCAGACTTAAATATTCATATTCCAAATACTGATTTTGCTAACTAAATGTTTAGCTCCAAAATAATTATTTAGCTGGGATCTAAATATTTTTTTCGGAAAGTAAATATTTAATTTACAAATAAAATATATAGTTCCAAAATAAATATTTAATTAGTAAATTAAATATTTAGTTAGTGAATTAAATATTTATTTTACAAACTAAATATTTAGATCAGACCTAAATATTTAGTTTGCAAAATAAATATTTGACTATAAATTAAATATTTAGCTTGCTAACTAAATATATATTTGGAAACTTTAACATTTGTAAATGTATGAATAACATGGTGAAAATATGACTTTGAAAAAGTGAACTCCCAATTTTTTCTCTTATGATATGCTAAATAACCAAAAATATTGCTGTTAGATTAGGACTGTTTGACTTTACAAATGGCACCCCATAAGACCCAAATCCAAAATTTGATAAAGCAGAAAAAAGAAAACCCCATTCAGCTTTATCAAACGCCTTCTCTGCATCTAAGAAGAAGGCGGCTACAGGCTCATCTTTTGACTGACTCAACCACATTAAATGCAGCAGTTTCCTGACATTATCCACTGAAGAACGGTTTGTCATAAATGCTGTCTGGTTCAGGTGTATGATATTAGGAAGGACTTGTAAGCGCAGGGCTAACACCTTTTATTTAACATTATGTTTATTGAAGTTTATAATACAGAACACTCAAGAATAATAGTACAGTTAACATGGGATTTATATTAAAGAACATAGTCCCCAAAATAAATAACTATAAATAAAAAAAAACAACAGTAATAATAAACAACAGAAGAAAGAAAAGGGAAAAAAAATATATATAATCAGCACCAAGTATCACTTTCCAGATTAATTCACTTCATAATGTCTCAGAAACTCGATTAGAGGTAACCATATTTCTTCTAAATCTACCCCCTTTCCCCTGACAATATAAGTAAGTCGTTCCAATGCAATACATGATGCCATCTCCTTGACCCACATATGGCTTGAGGGTACATCCATTTTCTTCCAATACAAAGATATTAAGCGCCTCGCTTGCAGGAGTCTAAAATCAATTAACTTTATCTGTCTGATGCTAAAGTCACAGTTCTTTGGATATATACCCAACATACACAATTTTGCTTCAACAGGTATACTTGCTCCAACAATCTTCGATAAAGCTTGCGTGATTGATACCCAGTACTGTTGGGCTAACACCTTAGTAAGTATCGTACAATCTGAGTTCAACAAACTAACTGGCCTGTGATTTGACGGATCTGTGCTATCCCTGTCTTTTTTTGGAATCAAAGAAATCAGCGCTTCATTAAATGTAGGAGGGAGTTGGCCTCTTTATAAAGATTCTTGGAGTACTTTTTGTAAAACCGGGGAAAGAATGTCTATGTCGGTGTTTGCCTATTTTTCTGCTTGTAGGCATGTACCTGTCAGTGCGTTTACATGCAGCCAGTAATCCTTTTAAAACCCGAATATTCACAATAACCCGGTTCCGCACGGCCATGTAAACACCGCCAAAAACCCGGATATGCTCATAACCGGGTTTTTAAAAACCCGGTTACTACACCTGGGGTAACCCTTTTCTAACCCGAATGTTTGGTCGTGTAAACGCATACCGGGATATCCCCATCAAAGCGTGTGTTCTGCGCATGCTCTGTTCGTAAGGAATCTTGGTCTTTTGAGTAGCGAGACGTCTTGTATGCGCCAGAACACCGGAAGTAAACAAGTTGGGAGCAACATGGCGAGTCGCGGCACAGCACCACACTTTTGGAGTGACGAGGAAACTAAAGCACAAACAAACGCGGTCGCTATCTCTTCCGAACTGGGAAACGTGTTGTTGTTTTCACGGATACCGGAACAAGAAGAACCGGAAATGAGGCATATTGCGTCTGGCCGTAGTCCATACGTCCTGACGCTACCCCAACGTCCGCATTTAAATCGGGTTATGCAAGTTAGGGGTAACTCTTTCTATTTATGCTTGTAAACAGGTTATTCTGATCAACTCAGAAACCCGAATACCGACCTTAACCCGATCATAACCCGGATATTGGCTGCATGTAAACGTAGTCTGTGACTCGCCCCCTAGGGATAGAGGATTTCCATTAACTCATTCACTGCCAGTTGTTTCCTGATCACTAACGGCCTTCGCTGCCAGCGTTTCTCACCGTTTTTACTGTTTTTTTAAGAGTCACAGAACGTTGCGCGCTAGCATGATGTCGATGCCAAAACAACCTAAACAAAGAGGAGACTCACCTCTTACATCAGCAAGAAGCCGCGTGTTTCGAGCGTTATCCGCTCTTTCATAATCCGTTGTCGAATTGTGATCGGCAGACGCTTTTCCGGTTCGCGTCTCACTTTTTTTACAGGAACGGCCCAAAACGATCTCCAAACACATGGATGGTCTGCTTCCTGATCATGTGATCTGTGACGTATGCGGATGAAGATCGGCTTCAGGGCTGAGATGTTTGTTCTCTCAGCGCGGGGGCTCGTTCCAATGCTCAAACAGTAAAAAAATGCAAATGACGACTTTAGTCGTCAATGGCAGTGAATGAGTTAAGATCAAATCAATTAAAGGCTTCATGAATGTGCTAGACTGCAGGAAGTGATGATTTGCTTTGAGTCAAAATGTGAGAAAGAAGAAATGTACCACAGTTCTATTTAAGACCACAAACACAGGTGCTTCAATTAAGGCCGGGCTACACGATGCCCAAGTCTTTTTCCTCACATGTGACCCATATCAGGATTTTTAGGACTTAACAGTTAAAACTGATGACAATATGATGTATACTCTTTTAGTTACTATTTCTAGTTACTTTGTAATGAGACAGGACATCATTGTCCTGTTGGTCAGGAGCAGGGCTGTGGGCAAAGACAGAAAGAGAAACAGAAAATGGAATGTTTGACTCAAGGATAGAAAACCCTTTTTGTTCATTTCTCAAATGATTTTCTCAAACACTTTTTTTTATTGAGCAACTAACAAACACCTGGGTGTTATAATGTGTTTTTGTTCCAACAGATAAACCCAAACCCAAGCTCACTGTGTCCTCATGGCTGACGTCTGGATCACTGACCCTGAATTGTAGCGTAGATCTGTCAGCAGAATGGATGATCTTCTGGTACAAAGCTGTTAACATGTCAAACACCTATCGTATAGAGCAGCTGTCTGGCCTGACTAAAGACGCTTCTCAGGGCCTGCTGGTTGTAGATCCAGAGAGATGTGCATCACGATATGTGTGCCGAGCAGCGAGAGGAAACCCTATGTTTTACACTCAGTACAGCAACATCATATTCATGCCGTCTGGAAGTAAGTTTGTTCTTCAGTCGTGTCGAACCAATCCACCGTTTTAGAGATTATCTTCAGTTTGGGTTTATTTCTCCAGAGTTTGGAGTTAGGAGATTGTTTTTTTACTTTCATGGTGTGAATAATATATTGAACAATGGTTTAATTCACAGTAATATAAGAAATATGCATCGCTGTGATGAAGAAAATTTGTATGAAAAGGCAAAAGAAAAACATTTTGAACTGAAACAATTTAAATCTAATTCTAGAGAAATACGCCCTGTTAGTAAGTTTTAAAATGTGTGATTGATCTAAAACCATCTCGACCAGTAAGATAGGAAGATCTTTATTGTCAGTAAAACGTCAAGAAACCGTCTCCTTATGCAGAAGAAAAACAAACTACAAAGAAAAATTAAGCCGTTAAAGAGCAAGTCACCCCCTACCAGAGTATTACTCCGCTCCCACTTCCTGTTTGAAAAATGCAACAAATGCTGTTTGCTAGCAGACCGAGAGGTCGGAGCTGCTAACAAATACACACACACACACGGGCTCACAGCGACATTGTGACATCATATGGTACCAGCTAACGTTCTAGGGTACCTCTTAGCCAATAGCGATGGCAGATTAATTCAAATGCAGTGCGGAGTTTTTACCTGACAACGGCCCAACACTGACAGTGTTAGGCAGAACATTAAAATTTTAACTAAAATGCACTAAAGTGCAAAAGTATTGACGACACGTGTCTGCAGCACGATTAGACACACATTTATATAGTTTTCCAGGAAAAAAAGTTGATTTGGGGGTGACTTGCTCTTTAAATTCAAAAAGCTATTTTTTTCCCCATTTTATTTAGTAAGTAGCGCTTACCATCAGTTTGTTTACATGCACATCAGAAAACCAAAGTATTTCCCTAAAAAGACAGTTTTTAAATTGCAGGTAAACGTGTTAGTCCTGCTGAAGGTGAACTGGTTCTAATCGAGCTGAAGCACCCAGATAATGCGGTAGCAATCCGATTACATTCTGCATGTAAACAGGATCGGACGCTTGTGTTATGGAAGTAAGACCGTGGAAGCAGTCTTCTTACAATATCATCACCACTCAGTAACACATCCAACACCATAAAACAGGACAGTATGTACCAAATAATCTGTGCTGCAGCATTGTTGTTGCCCATTCCTTCAGCGATTGTGTGTAACCCACCAGCCTCTGTTTACTATTTGTGTTGCTGTAAGCTAACTGGAAGAATGCAGATATGAAAGGATGCATGTCGCCACCTACTGTACTGGAGTGGAACAAACGTTGTTTGAGAGGCTGTTTTTGTTATGTGCATGTAAACTAGGATAAAGACTCCCAGCTTATTACCACAAGATGGATCTGGATCAGATTAGATGATGGTCATTGTGCATGTAACGACACTGATCATGTTTGAAGAAGTCCTTCACTGAGAAGCCATGTTTTTATTGTTATTTCTGATTATAGTCAAGTTTTCCATTCATGCTGAACATGAAAATAGTCTCCTACGTCTATCTCCTGCATTAGCTAGGTAGATGGTGAAACTCTAGGATTTGAAAATCTTGACAGATCTACGTCACTCTGTCACTTAACATTCATGGACTCACCCATCTTGACTCACGACGGGGAAGGTTGAACGTCCAGGAAACAGCAGAGAACGTCTCTGCTAGTAGAAATGAACCGTTAGCGTTAGCAGCAGAACTCCCCCAGGCGTGAGGTATTTGTGAAGGTAAAACATCAACGTTGCAGAACAGAGTCAGTGGCAGAGCTGTGTTGCTTTAGCCAGTTAGAGGCAGGATGTCCAACTAAGACTCCGTATCCTGCTGTCTGAAGCTGCTTTCGCCTCTGGCTTAGATCTCCATTCTGAAACAGAAAGACCGGAGCATGTTTTCCACAGATTACAATGTACAAGGCGTTCATTCCTACTAAAGACCACTGCAAATGTTTTAAAAATATGGCTGACGGACCTATACAAAATATCTGGACCACTGATTGGTTTAAAAACCACCTCTGACAACTTCAAGCATCTCGTGGAAAATATCCTTTCTGATCCACCTAACAGTTCCATCCGGACAAGCAACTTGTATCAAATATCAGGAAATAAGACTCTAAAATCTGTTGTCTGAAGCCACTTTCTCCTCCAGCTGAATTCTCCATCCCCAAACAGGTGCACCGGAGCTTTTCTCCCCCTGAGTACAGCTTGCAAGGCATTCTTTTCTACGATGGGCCTTTTCCAAGGGCACTACTCAGCATGGGTTAACTCAGCTCACCTCAGTGTAGTTGGTTTCCCCTGCCAGCTCTGTGAGTAGGTGTGCCCCTCGTAGGGGCAGGGGAGGAAGGCGAGGATCTTTACTTGAGACAAAACTAACATGAGGTGATGAGCTAGTCACGATTCTGGCCCGACTCAGGGCACTTGAGACCTCAAGGAAGCAGGGCCTAAACATTGGGGGAAAGTAGAAGGAAAATACCAAACTGTGGTGCTGGAAAAGGTGGCTGGACCGAGCTGCACTAATCCAAGTAACTCTGAGTAGTACGCTTGGGAAAGGCCTGCTAGAGACCACAGCAAATGTTTTAGAGATATGAGTAAAGTTGACCTTTAAGGCTCGAGATCCAAGTCAAATTTGAGTTTCAGTGACTGCGGCTGATAAATTTGCCTAAAAGTTACCGGATACACTCAAAAGTGCAGTGACATTGTTTTCAGGTTCTCATTCATCATGTGGGTCTATCAAAGTGGTTCCTGACCAAGTGCAGCACTTCGACAAAGAGTCCGTGTCCCTGCACTGTGAGGGAACCTCCTCTGAGTGGACAGTGATGAGGCTGACTGCAGCAGATCGCCTGGCAAGCTGTTCCAAATGGGGGTCAATGACTGGATCCACCTGTCTGATCACAAAGCCCTCCAACAATACAGCGATGTACTGGTGTGAGTCTGCATCTGGTTTCACTAATCCAGTAAACATCACTGTGACAAGTAGGTGTTCAATGGTACACTTCTTTTTTTCTTACACCGTTTTAGTGCCATGTCATCTGTGAATGGAGTAAAAGCTCAACTACTATAGTTGGTCTCTTCAGTAGGTTTGGTGTCAGTTGGGTTAGAGCATTTTCACACCTTTTATTAGTTAGTTGTGGAACAACACAGCCACAGTTAGAGCTGTTGAAGGAGGTGGTCTCTGTACCGTTCTCAATGTGTCCCTCTCTCTAAGGTGTTTATTCCCAATGACACAGCCACCTAGTGCATGCTGTAAGTTTGAGCCCAACACTCTGCTGTGGCCAGGGTTACGTTGTATTCAGGGATGTAGGAGAGAGCTTGTCGAAAATGAATCGGAGAAGAATAGCTTGTATGAGTTTCCAGTAACAAATGAGTCGTAAAAGTAAGAGTTTGAATTATCGGCTCAGAGGCAGAGTTAGGCTGTGTTAGAAACTAGCGCTGATTGCGTCCAAATCAGGGCTGCATCCTTCTGAATACGTGTTTCAAGAACGATTATGTTGGCAAAGCAAGAAAGCAAAGTACAAATTCAAAGGATAATTAAAATGCCTCCTCATAGGAGACAAGGCCAGGTGGGTGTGTCCTCACTGGCAAAGCCTATCCTGGGATTTATTTAAATCCGAATGGAAGTTGTAATAGAGGTGGACGAAGATTTATATGTTAGTATATCAATGTCTGAGTTTATCAAGGTCTTGATTCGGAAAAGGGTAGAATGCCTTCTCCGGGTCAGGGATGAGGTCCTGCCCCAAGTGGAGGAGTTTAAGTATCTCGGGGTCTTGTTCACGAGTGAGGGAACGCTGGAGCGTGAGATCGATAGATGGATTGGTGCTGCATCTGCAGTGATGCGGGCGTTGTACCGGTCTGTCGTGGTGAAGAGAGAGCTGAGTCAGAAGGCGAAGCTCTCGATTTACCGGTCGATCTATGTTCCTACCCTCACCTATGGTCACGAGCTTTGGGTAGCGACCGAAAGAACGAGATCACGGATACAAGCGGCCAAAATGAGTTTTCTCCGAAGAGTGGCTGGACTCTCCCTTACAGATAGGGTGAGAAGCTCGGTCATTCAGGAGTGGCTTGGAGTAGATTCGCTGTTCCTCCACATCGAGAGGAGCCAGTTGAGGTGGCTCGGGCATCTGGTCAGGATGCCTCCTGGACGCCTCCCTGGTGAGGTTTTCCGGGCACGTCCAACCGGGACGGTGCCTAAAGGTAGACCCAGGACACGGTGGAGGGACTATGTCTCTCAGCTGGCCAGGGAACGCCTTGGGATTCCCCCAGAGGAGCTGGCCCAAGTGGCTGGGGAGAGGGAAGTCTGGGCCTCTCGCCTTAGGCTGCTGCCCCCGCGACCCGACTCCGGATAAGCGGATGGATGGATGGATGGATGGATATATCAATGTCTGGAAGAACACAATTTGTTGGAAGAGCATCATGGTGTTAAGAACAGTCTGATAAAAAGTCTGAAATCCGTGACTAAACCCTTTTTCTTGTCTCAATTTTTTACAGGAAAAAAAATGATTCTTGTTAGCCCAGCTCAACCAGTGACTGAAGGACAAGCTGTTACTCTTGGATGCAAAATGAAGAACAGAACTTCTGATTCCACCGTGATTTTTTATCAAAATAACAAAGTCATCCAAAATGACACCAGAGTGCAGCTGCATATTGGTGCAGTGTCCTTCTCAGATGAGGGGTTCTACAAGTGTGAACACTCAGGGAAAGAGTCACCAAAGAGCTGGATGTCAGTCAAACGTAAGTGTTTATATCAACAACATCCAACACATTGTTATTGATGTGTTTATTTTGCCAAACAAGTAATCCTTCATCTAGCCATTTACTTCTGCTTACCTGAGGTCAGATCTCATGACCATAATTGTGATCATAAGTGAGGATTGGAATTAGAGCTGAAACAACTAATCGATTTAATCGATTATAATCGATTATTAAAATAGTTAACAACTTTTTTAGTCATCGATTAGTTGTTTAATAATCATATTTTACTGCATAAAGTCTATTTTTACCACAATCTGACATCGGTTACAAGCTGTTAAATTTGCCGCCAGTGTGTGGCAGTAATGAGCCACTGATCTACCAGTGGAGCCGTAGAAGAAGAAATGAGCCAATGAGTGCCCTCGGTTTTCATGACGTATCACGTTACTGACGCTCATCTTGCTGTGAGAGATGGCGGAACAAGAAGAAATACGGAAGAAAAATAGAAGCGACAAAACTGAAGAGAAACCACGGACTTCACTCTAGATGCCTTGAAAAGACGGGTGACCTGCAAAATATGCAAAAACCATCTAGCATGGCACGGAAGCACGACGTCCCTAAGTGAACATTTGAGACGAAAACATGTGGGAGCTGATGCAGCATAGGAAGAGCACCACGGTCAAGTGAGCCGTCATTTGGAAGAGCCAGCCCGGTAAGTAACAGAAAATAAACAAGCTGGACTTAGTGTTTTAGCTGAGTTCGTTATAGTGGATGTTAAACATGTTTTTTGCCGCGTCAGTCTACGGTGTTCTACTTCTGATTGACTAAATGCAATCGTGAATCTCCTCCGTGTTGTGTGTCATGCGCTTGCCAAATTTAGCACGTCTGTTTATAAGAATGTTCTCGTTAAGAGAAAAACGGCACAAACCCATAACCATGTTCCTCATTCAAAAAAGGACAACTCCGCGGAGAAAAATATACGGACGAGCTGTGTCCAGGTGAATATAACGCGGCATAGTTGTACGCTTTCAATTTATAAATACAGGAGAAATTCAGAAAAAGTCATTTTTTACTATTAAAAGGCTGTTTTACTGTCTAACGCTGTAAAACGCCTCACAACACATTTTTATCATGTTTCTTAAACAGTATTACACAAAATAAACATTTTTCACATTTTCTAGCTAATTTAAACACTCCCAACTCAAAGTAAAAACCTCATGAGCTTCTTAGAGCTTTTTAATAGTAAAAAATTTTTTTATTTTTTTTCTGAATATCTCCTGTTGCGGGCTATTTTGTAGAACGTAACCCTCGAAATGAATGATCACTGTATATTGTTAATTAATTCAAATAATATAATATTGATTTAGTGTTGTAGTGTGTGTGCTGCTTTATTTTATATGTGTACTTATTTCAGTCTATTTGTGTTTCTTATGCAGAAAAAAACAAGCAACGATGGACAACTACATGGGGAACAAGACACTCACCCCCCAGCAATTCATACCACTTACAAACTCTATTCTAAACATGCTGGTAAAAGACATGAGGCCACTACCCATGGTGGAAGGAGCAGGCTTCCAGCTAATGCTAAAAAATTATTCTGGACTGATATTTTGCACTGTTTAGCTCATTTTATACTGCTGACTGTTCATGTGCAATAAAATAGATTGCAGTCAACTGCACACTTTTCTTATATATTTTTTCTTAACTGAAATGCATCCATCACTTGTATAGGTTAAATAGCTAAACAATAATGAACCGATTAATCGATTAATCGAAAAAATAATCGACAGATTAATCGATTATGAAAATAATCGTTAGTTGCAGCCCTAATTGGAATAGAGACGAACAAAGAAAACTGGAGATGGTGGTGTGACCATTCTGGTGCAGAACATCTCCATTGCCACTAATTTCATCCTTGCTCAGTTAACTTCAGAGCTACTAGACCTATTACTGGTCAAAAAGTCATCTCCAGAGCTTTGCGTCATGCTCACACTCCGCATATGAACTGCATAAATGTGTCGGTTGCGACTGAAAATGGCTCTTAGAGCCGGCTCTTTGGACACGTCAATTGGTGTTTAGGAATTTGGAAAAATTACCTTAAAAAGTCTTTAAAAAGTATTGATTTTTGACAACTGGGTCCAGAGGCGGAGCTGGCCTAAATGGCGCCCTGTGCGAGATCCCCCGTGACCCCCCACCCCCACCCCCACCCCCACATACACACACACACAAGAAAAAAAATTACACCTACAACTTTGTTTCAAATGGCGTGGAGTGTATTATATATAACGACGTTTGCTAACTGAATACAACATCCAGCTCCTGGCCACCTTCTCACCACTTGTCAAAGTTCTACTGAAATAGTGATGATGACAACACCTGCCATCGCCTTCATTCCTGGGAAATATGAAAGTAGTTGGCACCTTGGTAGGTCCTCTTGGAACTAGCTCTGTGCGTATGCTGTCGGTAATTGGTGATGGCCACTTGGCTGGGTCTGAAGAAAGAGGCTCATCATCACCTTCAATGGGACCCATTGGTTGATCGTTCAGGCTTCTCTATTGACAGAAAACAGAAGCGTAACTCAACACATTGCTATGTGGACCATTTCACATATTCTATTAAAATACAATATGTGACATTCAAATTTCTCTAATGTTTGCAGGACACACACACACACACACACACACACACACACACACACACACACACACACACACACACACTTGTGCAAAACTTACCTGACATATCTTGTTGGGGAGACGTGGCAGCTGGCTGTCCCTCATCAAGTTCACATATACTGGTAGGTCTCTCTATTGACAGAAAATGGAAGCATAACTCACCACATTGCTATATGGAACAATTCCCATATTCTGTGAAAATACTATTTAAATGTCTATAGCTAAATGTTTGCTGGACACACACACGTGTGCAAAACCCACCTAAAGTGTCTTCCTGGGGAGATGTGGTGCCAGCAGACTGTCCCTCCTCAAGTTCAAATACTGGCCTACTGGTATGAGCAGTGGAGGTAGATGGCTGGTCCTCAGTGGCAGCTGATGTCATCCCAAAATATCTGCGTAGGGCTCCTGATGTTGCATAAAACAAACAATACAATCTTCATGTCACGTCTGTTGCTTTAGCATTTTAATTAACATGTTACAATGAGCATTTACAGTTTTCAGCAGTGGTGGAAAGAATTCTGTACTCGAGTACAAGTACTGTTACATTGCTAAAATATTACTCATTTACAAGTAAAAGTACTGGTGTTAGAGAAATACTCAAGTAAAAGTACAAATTATTCATAAAAACCTCAGAGTATTATTTATTTTTAACGGCTGATGTCACCATCACTTCTCCAGACTGGGGCTGCCTGGAAATTGTGTTTTCCTTTACCAAAAGTTAAAATACCAACAATCTATTAATCATTAATAATTGATAAAATACAAAACAAGTGTTTTTCCCTAATTTTTTTGTCATTTTAAGTTTTTATTTCCTTATTCAGCAAATGTCTCCGGCACACAAAGAACTAAATGACCAGAGGAGCCACAACTATTGATTAAATATCCATGAATCCATTTTAACTGGTTAAAATCTTCAACTCTCCCACGCTGCTTCAAGGTCACTCTGAGTTAACATAGCCGCGGTGTGCAGCACACAACACAACACGATGACATCATCGACTTGTACAGTGCTGAAAGGCGAGACAGTCTCAACTTTCAGCTAAAAAAAGACCGCTCTAGCTATTATAGTTTTTATGTTATGGCAGTTTACAGTATAAACGGGATCTTACTAGCAGGGCACCTCCAGCGGCCCGCTGCTGCTCCGTTTTCCGTGGGGTAAATAATACGTAGCTCATTTCCCGAGTCCAAAAAGAAAGGCAAATGGCGCCGGCGCGAGACCTGCCGCCCGCTGTCAATGTATTTCAGCAAAATTCTCAAAGACTCATTTTAATTTGATAGCGTTTGGTTATCAGCCTTTCGGTTTTCCCACTCTTAGCTTTTCATAAAAGCTCATTTGACAAAGAAAAAGCTAGCGGTTGGAAGTAGTTCTAAATACATGCAACGTAAGAAGCTAGCAAAAGACATTTGAAGGGATCATCATAGCACCATGCAAAACGTTCAGATTAGAGAGGTTAGTTAATCAATAAGTTGGGGGACAGGCAGGAAAAATACCAACTAAATAATAAAGAGATGCATACCTGCATCTTTTCCTCGTTTCTCCTCCTCTTCTTTTCTTTTTTTCCGAAATTGGGCACCAGATGGCTTCGACCGCTTCTTCTCCATTATGTTAGTGAGCGGTGATATGTGAAACGGTACCTGTATCCCTCCATCATCACTCTCCGAGATCCCTCCGCCCCCCACCTGATGAAGGGCGCTATAGAGTGCACTACAGAGGCGCGGCGGACACAAGGGGGCGCAATAAAATCACAATATAAATGCAAACAATGACTTTGTTGCGCTTTTATTACAGAAATATTATTATTATCATCACTCATCACTATTATTATTATGAAGAACATGTGATTTCTATGTTTTGCTGATGTATCGGTTGATGGAATAAAAAAAATAAAAAAAAATAATAATTAAATGCCGCCTCCTCCAGACTGCCGCCCTGTTCGGCTGCACATGTTGCACATATCAAGCTCCGCCACTGACTGGGTCTTAAAGTCACAGTGTGTATTTTTCCCGGCAATAGGGGGCAGTACATACCTAAATCGTCGCAAGCAAGCAGTATTTTTGTGTTGGAGTAAGACCTTACAGACGGATGCCCATTAGGGTCAAAAAGCCCTGGGGAGTGCAAACTTTAGCAAAATAACAAGCGCATCAGAATCCCTTTTATCACTGACAGCAAGTGAAGAGATAAAAATGTAAAACAACGACATTTAAGAATGATGAAAGTTTTGTAACGATTTGTTACAAATTAGTAAATGTATTTTGTCCTCATGGGCTCCCGTAGAGGAAAACATGGCATCTAATATGGCGTCGCCCAGAGACTTACACCCACTCCCATGTATTTTAGACTTGATTTTTGTGGTTATATGTTACAAAGCCGCCAACATTTTTCAGCAACCGGGCATCATTTCATTCATTTTCAACAATATTTTAATGGATATTTCCAGAAATGAATGGTAAAAACCAGCGGTGGAAAGTAACAAATTACATTTACTCACGTTACTGTAATTGAGTAGCTTTTTTGTGTATTCATACTTTTGAAGTAGTTTTGAAAATCTGTACGTTAACGTTTACTTGAGTACGTTTCTAAAAAGAATTGTAATTCTGTAATTTTAAATCATATCCATTACTGAGTAAAAATAAATTGTAGACTTACTAAATTAAAAATATTGCGTGTTGCAGCGTCGGAACAGAAAGAGACACCTGCATGAGCGCCGAGTCTACACCGGGGTGGGGGGGTACACTTGATAATGAGGACAATCAACCATTTTTACTGCAGTTTTTCTCCAAAACATCAGTTACGTCCCTGTGATCCACTCGTTGTTTACCTCCTCTCTCCCTCCTCTCCTGTGGGTTGGATCCCGCACCTTCGCGCACCGGTGTGACGTCATCAGAATTCCGCTCGGTTCGGTAGCCGGATTCAGTTCCGTGTTTGAAATGTGTTTTCCTACCGCTCCGCACGGACGCGGCAAAATAACGTTCAGCGCTCATAACAAGCGGATTATCAGCGCTCTGCTCATAAAACAGAAGACCTGCAGGCCTCTGTGAGTTAAAGGATCCTGATACTGTTCAGGTGTAAACATTGTGCTCCATCCCTGTGTTTGAACTCACAAAATGCTTCTTGATGCCACAGATATGTGATGATTTAGCTTGTTACTTTATTTTACTCTAGAATAAGATATTAAATTATTACAAAAGCAGTTCACTGTAGTTAAATTAGTCATTCAAAAGATTCTAACATGCTGCAGTGTGTGTGTGTGTGTGTGTGTGTGTGTGTGTGTGTGTGTGTGTGTGTGTGTACGTGTATGCACGCACGAGCGAATCGCGAACCGGCGTTGTGATTTTGCACTACTTAGATGTTGCCATCCTTACGCTGACAGAAATGTAACCAAGTAACTTTTACTTTGATTACATTTTATTTACGATACTTTTTACTTGAGTAAAATGTTTGGCAAGTACTTTTACTTGTACTTGAGTAAAAATTTAGGCAAGTACTTTTACTTGTACTTGAGTAAAAATTTAGGCAAGTACTTTTACTTGTCCTTAAGTAGGAAATTTTCGTACTCTTTCCACCTCTGGTAAAAATTACACATTGTCTCTTTAAAACTTGTGCCGTGTGTAAAACCTCCGTACTGTATTTGTCCTCTTAAGTTTTGTTTGTCAAACACAATCTTTTTTATTAAATAACGTAGCATAAATAAAGAGTGGTGGAACCAATAACTGAGAACGCAGCCTTGGGACAAAATACTCTGGCTACAGCGCTACAGCAGCGATACAAAACTGTGAACATTACACAGACCACACAGACCTCCAGCAGAGGAGAAATGCAGAGCATCTTAGCAGACCATGAGAAAGGTCGACTGACGCGTAGGGCTGGGTGCCAGAACGCTGGACCTCTTTGGGACTGAGTGGAAACAGTCAGTAGGTACTGATATCAGAAAAAAAAGTATTAAAGTGTCCAAAAGTGCTACCGCGGGTCACATGACTGATCCCAAGTCACATTATGACAAAACAACACTTCTCTGCAGTTAGCAGATGAAAATGCTACAAAATCATAGGTTTGGGTGAGTTTTGCTAAAGTAAGCAGCAGCTAAGTGAAACACCAGCGAGAAGAGTGGTGCCGTGGAAATCAGGACTAGCAGCGAGTTAACAAAGCACCTCGTCGTGCAGGGCATCATGCTGAGAGCTGAAACACGGAAAGTCTGGCTGCAAAAAGGTAAACCTGAGTCCAGCCCCTCCCAAAACACTGGAGGAGTCTGAGGATGGAGGCTGATAAATGCAGAAACAGGACATAAAACCAACTTAGCTGCTGTTTACGAGTGTTATTAATGTAGTTCAGCAGGTTGTTATTACTGTAATTACTGACTTGAAGGGAAGCATCAATGAAGCTTATTGATACATATATACTTTCCAAGGACCTGGTCAAGTTTAAAACAGTGCAAATAATATATAAGGTAAGGAAAGTGATGCTCCCAATTGAAATAAGTAAATGGTTCTTAGAAAGAGAAGGGAGGTATAATTTTAGAGGGAAGTGGAATTTAAAAGTACAAAGAGTAAGAACAACATTGAAAAGGATGTCTATTTCAATAGCGGGCGTTAAATTCTGGAATGAGTTAACAGAATAAATAAAGGACAGTAGTAATGTAAACCAGTTTAAAATAAAACTCAAAAAAGAAATGTTAAATAAGTATAAGACTGAAGAAAATGCAATTAACCCAGGACGGCATGCAAACTGATGTTTAATCTATTCTACAAATTAGAAAATCTAAATATAGTTCTAGTTGAACATGAGAATTTTATTTATTTATTATTATTGTTATTTTTTTGGTGGTTTTTTTTGGAAGGCATTGTAACTGTTTTGTTGTTTAAATTTTGATGATGAGGATGTAAAGCTGAGGGGGTTGGGCTAAATAAGTATACACTTCTCTCTACTCCTTTTCAAACAATTGTGTGGAATGATTTTATGAAATGTTGGTGAATGTATATGTTTGAAATAAAGTGAACTGAACTGAACTGAAATAAAGTAAAATAAAAATTAATATAATAAAATGATATAAACAATAAGAACAACACCTTTAAGTAGTTTGTTATCCTCACTTGAAATTAAAAAGATATATATTTAATCAAAAGTATCGTTAAGGTACCACCATCAAAAACCAGATATCGTTAAAGTAGTAGTACCAAGAAGTATCTCCTGGTACCACCCAGCCTTACTGACACAGTTATATTTTAAACGTTTGTTTTACGTCATCATAGCGACCTTTTCTGTGAAAGCTCAAACCGCTCTGCTACTGTTCTCTACCGGACGTTGTGATAAAACAGAATAAAAAAGAAAGATAAATAATAATAAATCTACCCAAACATTTTAGTCAGTGCTTTCTCAGCCTAGACATATAACGAGAGCAGCTCACAGTGGGATTTTATGGGCCATTCCCATCTGTACCGGGTCGGCCCGGGCCGGGTAGCCCCAGTCGGCCCCAGCCTGGCCCGGTTGATTCCACACATCCTTGCCTTAAGCCCATGTGGGCTGATTCTACCCACCAATCAGAGGCTTGCTCTAATGGAAGGTGTGAATTTGCTGTCAGCAGTGGGTGTGTTGGCCCTGGTCGGCCTGAAGCAGACCCCCTCGAGAAGAGGGCTGAGAATGAGCCTTGGTTGGCCCGGAAAAATACCAGGCCACCCAGATATGTAAACAACCTACGCTACCCGGCCCGGGCCGACCCGGTACACATGGGAATGGCCCATTAGAGTGCAACTATGATACTATTGGAAGATTCTTCCAGCCGTCTCATAAACTTGAACATTACATTTCTTAAAAGTGCCTCAAATGTGCACACGCTCACAGAAACAAACATTCGACTAGCACTTCCTCCCCTAGGGATTTTGAGGAGGATTCCCATTGCATCGTTTGTAAGCCACTTGTAACCTGTGCAAGCTAGACGTTTCATAGAATGACCACAGATGTGCAGTAAATAGTGGTGTGCAGTATGCTTTAAACAACGCCACTTTAACAGGTGTGGAACAGCAGCTACATTTCTGTGCAGCTTGCACATATAGCTTGCAGCACTGCCTGTAAATGTCACCGTCGTCGCTCATACTGGCTGTGATAAAGTGTCCGAGATATTTTACCTTTTCACAGACCGCAAGACTGTTGCTGGACAGCTTAAACACAGGAAAATTAAGCCTTATACCCTGAGTGGTTATGTAGATTAGAGCAGCACTTTTGCTCCAGTTATATTTGAAATCATATTCCATTCCATACCCAGTACTAGCATCCAGGAGCTGCTGCAGTCCTGCACTACTTAGGCTAAAAACTACGAAGTCAGCCGCATACATAAGGTGATTAATCAAAGCAATCAAACAGCCTGTGGTACAAGCTCTCAGGCGCCCAGATAGCTCCTCAACATATATGTTGAACAAAACAGGAGATACATTTCCACCCTGCCTTACCCCATTAGACACACCAAAGGGGTCAGAAATACGACCTCCTCATTAAACATGCATCTTCTGGTGGGCATACCAATAGGCAAGCACTCTCATGCTTTTCTCATAGTTTTCTCCACTAAACATGACATCATAGTGCATATTTCCGCTAAAAGAGCTAAAACCAGACTTACAAGGGGTCTTATCTCCATCTCTGATCTTGTCTGCAGTATCAGCTCTCATGACTCACTGTCAGTTAAATTAGATTGTTTTTGTGTCTACATCACGGAAACTAGAAACGTGATAACAATATTCCTATTTCCTGTGTAATGTTAGACAAATAGTATGTTGGGTTAAGTAAATTGCTGTAAGAGCTATTTCTAGTATTACCACTACTTATGACCAATAAGCGGTGATACTCTGTTTAACTAGAATGTCCCCTGCTTGGTCTTATTGTTTTTAATCAGTAGATTCCAGGAATCTTATTCATTAAGAGATCGTACACACTTCGTTTGATTCAAGAAACAGTCAGGTTTATACATTTTAAGAATTTATTTTACAAACAATTAAGACTTGACAAAATGTTTGAACTATTATTTACTGTGAGTGGATGCGAACTAAAAGGATGGTGCCTGGAACTTATGTGTTAATATAATTCAGAGTCTCCACATCCCAGAAATCAAAGTTCTAGATGGAAATAATTTGGTTTGCATATAAGCTATAAAGTTATTGTCAGAACCACATACAGATGCTATCTCCCTGTGTGCTACCCCCGTTTGGATCCGAGATGTCAAGCAGCGGACGACCTCACTGGACATGGTTCGTAGAGAAACCTTGATGCGACCAAATCAGTCCTGGGATGTCTCCGGGTTACAACGATAGATGAAACCGAGCCTCTTAAAAATAACTCTGAAGGAGTTTGCGTCAGCTTTGTACTGCAGATACTATCTTGTTGTTCTCAGCTTCGCAGGTGTGACAAAGGTTTAAGGTTTTGACAACGTGCCAAAATCCTCCTGGTTAAAGAGGCTGTAGCTCAGATGGCCGGTCTGAAGCTTTCCTCTAGAACCCTCGAACTGTTCGAACTGAGGGAAAAACCAGAGCTGGCTAGTTTTAATGGATTGATATTATGATGGACTAACCAACCACAGGTTGACACGTTTGAAGATATTACCAAGCATCTCAGAGACACCCCCTCGTTGATGTGGAGACTCTGAATCTGGGCAAAAGGTTAACTTATGTGTCATGCGTTAGTTTAACTTTGCTTGTGAGTGTAAATGGTATGACCTCGTCAATAAAACATACTAAAACAATCATTGAGCACAGATTAATGAAACATTTCATCTTTCATAATTACTATAAGTAGCAATAACAAAAGTTTATTTAACGATTATCTTTAATTATAAAAAATTTCTTTCTTCTGGGAATAAAGGAGCTCATTTAAAAGAGTTTCTCTGTGAAGGACCTTGGAGGAGAGAGAATGCTATTGTTTGTCCTTTATTATCTCTCAGGCTCTGATTTCAGCTGGTGTGAGGAAGCAGGCTCTGATTTAAAGGGACTACGTGTAGACATCCAGACTCCTGTGAGGGGAAAACATTGTAGGTTGTGTCATAGCCAGGTTAAGTTGACCTGGCTGGAGATCTTGACTAGTGGGATCTCAAAATCAGGCCATTTCGTGACGTTACACCTGTTGTGCCCAGTCCTACAACTTTCTCTCATGTATCCATTTAGACTTTTATTTAAATCAGCTTTTGTCTAAATAGTTTATGTTTTAGTTCTTTTTTAAACTAGAATTTATAATCATCTTTCATTTGTTTTATAATATTAATGATTTGAGGATGTACCTTTCTGTTTTTTCACCATGCAACTTCAACTGTTCAATTCAGTTCAAGTTTATTTATACAGCGCCAAATCACAACTAGATAAATTGCATTTCTTGCAGAAATGCTGTTTGAATGCTGGATAGCTTAAACTGTTACCCCAAAATTCCACTATCTCCGCTCCGCCCCCGCTTTCCGCTGCCACTCACTTCCGAACTGAAATTATACTGTACCCGCTCTACAACGGCTCCGCTCCGGTGCGGAGACTTGAGGTGCGCAAACAGGTATGGGCGGGATTTTCGAGATCTTGCAATACAGTCCGAGCATTAAATGTGGAAGTTAGATCCAAACATCTGTTGTGTGGGAGAAGCATTGAAATGAACTGTTTAATCTGCCCATCAGCAGTGTTTGGATCATCAAAGGGTGACTCCTTTGATAGTGGAAACTGTATTTATGGCTTATTTTTGTGCATTTAAAGTTGGACCGCCATTGATAGTTGTTAAAAGTTGTTAAACCTGTGCATATGAAACAAAAACAAAAAAACGCTTTTTGTTATTGATTTATTGTGAAATAACGGAAGTTGTGCTTGCTCCCTCTCCTGTTGGGCGGTTGTGATTTCTGTCCATTGACTGCGGAGGTGCTCCGGCGTCCGGCAAAAATAGAATCGATCCTATTTTTGCCGGATGGCGGAACAGCGGGCAGCGCACGGCCGCAGTAGTGGAACAGCTCTGATTGACTACAACGGGACCCTTTTTGCTGTGGAGTTCGTGCCGGAGCGGAGCAGAGATAGTGGAATTTTGGGGTTAGCTGAATCAGCTTAATAGCTGAACTGAAACTGAAACTAAGCAAAACTGTCAAAATGAGCTGAATGTTTGAAAGATTTAGAAGCAAAAAGCACCAAAAAGTGAATAAAGCACAAAAAGTAAAGAACGGAGAAAACAATCCTAAACAGCAGAAAACCGAAATTTGTATACACTGTATGAAAATCTGGACAGCTAAAATGTCTAAACACCTGTTATTTCAGTAGAACAAGTTTAACAGTTTAATCTTTACATTTAGCTGAACTGTGAAATTTGCAGCTTATGCTAAATTTTGAAACTGAATGCTGAAGCTGCTGAATAGCTGGAGTGAAGCTGAAACTAAGCTAACGTGTAAAAATGAGCTGAATGTATTCAAAGATTTAGAAGAAAAAAATCACCAATAAGTGTAATAAAGCTCATAATGTAGGTGAAGAATGGCAAAAAAATGCTAAACAGCAAATTTTGAACATTGTTTAAAAACTAGACAGATGAAATGTTTACACACCTGGCATTTGAGTAAGAATTGTTTAATAGTAATATTTTCACAATTGGCTGAACTGTGAATTTTAGAAACATTTACTGATATCTGAAACTGATAGATAAACATATGTTCAGATTGTGTATTGGATGGATGAATGGTTGGATGGATAAAATGATGGATGGATGGATGTTAGATGGTTTATTGAATGGATGAATGGATGGATGGATTCATTAGACCAAGACGATCAATTTGATGTATCATATGTGTGGGTGTGCACTTCCATATAGCCAGAAGATGATTGAACTCTCTCAACCAATCAGAGAGCTGGGATGGGGTTGGGCAGTTTCCTACCTTCTGATGGTGAATAAAATTTAAGTTACGTTTCTAGTTTTACGTACAGAGAGGTCTGAAAGATGAGAAACAGCAGTATGCTATTGGCTCAGTATTAGGCTCATTACATTAATTTTGATGAGACGTGCTTGGGGTAATCCTTATGCACCTGTGCTGCCATGGTAACAGATGACAGGAATATGCCTCAATATGGTAATGTCCTATGTCCCATGACCTTTTTACAATTTAAATAATGTTTGTGTTTTAAAGTATGTTGATACAGTAGTTTCAAAACATTTACAAAAAGTTGTCACTAAGCCTGTTGCCATGGTAACTGATAACGCATTTAAAAGTTAATAAAAGATTCTGGAGACCAAGCCTTTCGATTTGATATATCGTATGTGTGGGTGCTTAGTCCTGTTTGGTCAGAAGATGGTTGAACACTCTCAGCCAATCAGAGAGCAGCACTGCTTTCCCGCCTTTTTTGTTTAAAGTTGGAGTCCTGAAGCTGTATTGAAATAAATGGGAAAAGCTGCAGATCAAACACAATGCAGCTAAAAGACAGAAAGAGGGAAACACACACACACAGAGAGAGAGAGAGAGAGAGGGAGAGTGGTATATATATATATATACAGGGTCCGAAATTAAATTTTTTACTCACCGGCCAAGTTGGCCGGTAGATGATGAAAATCTACTGGCCAAGCATATTTTTTACCGGCCAAAAATCTAAATGATTTAGATCTACCTAAAGCATGTAATTCTATATTATGTTGATTCCAAACAGAGTGACAAAATAATTAAAACATCAATTAATAAGGAAAACAACTCTTTTGTCATTTTTACTATTTATTTATTTTTTTAGAGATGTTTTTATGAACTCTTTCATTGAAATCTAGTCAGACTCCTTGTTTTCTCTGTCCATGAAGTCTGGCCTCCTGCTTCTGACACCGTCTTTGTGCCAAAGCATTACAGCCTCATTTGGGTCCTAGTCCTTGATCTCTGGAGAACACAGCTGCAGCATGAGAATATCTGAAAGTGTGTCAGGGCTAGGGTTGTCACGGTAACCGGTGTAGCAGTAAACCCCGGTAAAAAAAGTTGACAATAAATAATAACAGTCTTGTTTAAAAAATATATGTATATATTACCTCGGTGGATTACCGTGGCTGCGGTGTAGGCGCGGTGACCCTTACCAGCCACCGTATCATCTGCTGGAAGTTGCCGGCGGCACATGCGCACTTTGTTGTTTACGACCAAAACTTTCTTTAAGCTAAAGCTGAAATAATGGCAGGAGGAGACGGCAGCACTTGGGACATTTATTATCCCTCAAAGAAGACAAAGTCGGAAGTATGGGCATTTTTTGGATATTTGAAGAATGCCGAGGGACAGTTGTCTGTGAAAGACAGCAACGCTACGTGGCCATCATAATGTAGCCATTGTCTCACGACTCCGCCCTCTCCGGTTCGCCACTTTTCACAAAATCTTCTGGTTGCCACTGGTCCTGGTGGTTTTTCTTCCAGTTTGACGAGTTTTCTTTTGGAAGGCTGGCTGACTCCAGTTAAAAACCGCCACATTTCACCGCTAGTTTTAACACGAAGCTAACTGCTAACTTGATAAACTGATTGAATGGCATGGGTGGAAATGACGTTGGATGCGGCGTTCATGTTTCGCATACGTTTGTGTAAGTTGCATGCAGGCGGGAGGAGTATCAGAACTCCGTGGAAGATGACTGATACACATAACTAATTTGGTGCAAACATTTACTCACCAGGTGGCAGGTAGAGCTCAAAAATTTACTCGCCAAATGGAGCAATTTACTCGCATTTGGCGAGTGTTATTTTCGGACCCTGTATATATATATATAAGACAATCTTACTTAAACAAACTCACACACACACACACACACACACACACACACACACACACACACATACATGCCTATATGGTTTATGAAGCCATATTGACCTTTTGAAGGTTTATGAGGACACACCTTTCCCTGCATCTGGTGAACATGTAAAGTATGTCAACAATTTAGATTTTACCCATAGAAGAAAAGTCTTACTTCAAAAATAAGAAAAACATATCAGAACAAACATACATTTCACTTATGAATTTCCAAAGGCTTATGAGGACTTGACAACCTGGTGGTTTATGGAGACAGTTAGGGTTTATGAGGTCTGTTTACAAAAGTATACAATTCTGACTGTTTCATGGTTTAAGGGGACATTTAAACATTATGAGACCAGTATACACATTTTTATATAACATTCAAAATATCAAAGGATCGAAGAGGAAATAGAGGTTTTTGGGGGGATTCAAGGCCTCAGAAGTACCAGTGGTCAATCGAGCACTTGGGCCTGTGACCATTTAACTTGGAGAGAGACGGGCATATTCCCGAACAAACTTCCGAAATCTTTATTCAGAAGAGTGCATAGGTAAATCTAACATTTCTACTAATGTTTCTGTTCAGAAACCTCAACCTCATGCTACCTAAATCTCAGTTTTTGTTTGTTTTAGTTGTCCTATGTCCTGTCGGTGGTACATCACATGTAGGGGTGTCCTTCCACAATAGTATTTCCAGCACATGCTCCTCTGTTTGCCATTGTCTGTGACATTCACTGAGCATGTCATCTGTAGAGGTCTTATCCTTGATGGTACTTAAAGATCTTGGCTGTTTCATCTCTGATCATAGCTCTCACACTAGCTAGTCCTCTGACTCCTTCCTTACTGCTAGCATACCGGGTGCTGGTTTTGGGGTGGAATGGCCCATGCAATGTTAGGAGCTTTTGTGTCTTAACATCTATGTCTGTATGTTTTCTTTTGGCCAGCTCATTTTTCCTGACAGATATCTGATTACTAGCAGGGCATAGCCGTTTATTTCCTGAATCTTGTTCTTGCCCTTGAGCTGATTTCTTAGGACTTGCCTTATTAGTTTTAAGTATTTGGTTGTGGCTTATTTCCTTGCAGCCTCATCGAGGTTGCCAGTTGCTTGTTGGACACATAGGAATTTGTAGCTGTCCTCAAGGTCTGATTTCATTCCTTCTGGGAGTGAGACCCCTCCTGTATGTATTATCTTCCCTTCCTTTGTCAACATTCGACCACACTTCTCAAGTCCAGATGACATTCCAATATCAGTGCTGTAGATCCTGGTGGTGTGGATCAGTGAGTCAATGTCTCGCTCGCTCTTGATATACAGTTTTAAGTCATCTATGTAGAGGAGGTGGCTAATTGTGGTTCCATTTTTGAGTGAGTATCTCAGACTTATTTATGGGACAATAACTACATTTAAATGGTATCAGGATTGTATAGGATAGCTTGTTGATAGCTTGTTGTTTATAAAAGGCAGCTAGGAGCTCACAGGGTGTACAAACCTTGTCAAGTTAACACTCAACACAGCTACAAGGATTAAACAAGAAAGTCATACTGACATATTATGACCTTTTTTGTAGAAGTTATTAAAGAGATGAATGCATGCAAGGGGTCCAGTGGCAAAATTAAGACTAGAATTACCAACAATTTGCAAACATTTCTTTGAGAGGCTGTAACATCTCTTGTGTTTAATTTGGTGAAAATCAGTGTGTATGATGAAATTACAGCCAATTGTAAGGCCGCGGCTTGCCATCATATTTTGCCATGCCACCACAACCCCATTCTCTCTTGAAATATCTCAGTACTGCTGCATTACACCAGCATGTCTTCTGTCATTGGGCAGTGTCCAATGTTGATTCTATACAAAGGGTCAAAGGTGGACCTTTTAGAATAAAACAATATACTTCTTGTTGTCAGGGGTAGTGGCTTTGGTGATGGCAGGAAATGACACTGTCGTTGTCTTGAGATCTGTGATGACACACACTAAGTTGGATAAAGCTCTGATCATGCGTCTGCAAGTTAATAAACCAAGGACTTTAATGTAAAAAGATCAATATTTGAGAGTAAGCCCAAACTACACCATTAGTCCTTTTGAAAACTATTTAGACATTTTTTGTTTCCCAATGGCTTATCAATTTTAGGTCATAGGCCTAAAGCCCTAGGACAAATTAGTTAAAACATAACATGTTAAAATGACAAAATGGTATCATCTGACCAAAATGACCAAATTCCTGTTGGTTTTGAAACATGGTTTCAGAAGACTTTTTTGTAACTCTCAAGACACATCATGAGTGTACCAAATTTCATAATCCTCAGTCGAGGCATGACACAGAGCTGACTGTTGTGATTGCCCTAGGGAGCACTATATTAAAACTAGGCCAAGCCAATGGAAAATTTGTATAATTATCTGTTTGGGGTTGGATTAGTGTAAATAATATTACATTTTGCACAGATGAGATGTGAATTGAGGAAATTAGAGGCAAATGTAATTCCATGGTGTGATGCCTAAATTCACCATACTCTAAGCCCCACCCTCTTTTGAAACCTGCCAGACACTACATATGTGTACCAAATTTCATTATCCTCAGTATAAGCATGGCATGATGCTGATAGTTTTAATCGCCCTAGGGGCCTGCTAATTTAAAGAAATATATCACACCCACTGACGTGGCAACGGGTCCATATTTTAGGCGTAGCCATGCCTACACATTATACTTTTGAGAACGTTTTGCACAACTTTTGATCCCCAGTGGCTTATGAGTGAAATATGTCAAAAACTCTACGATAAGTTAGCTCTAATTAAGCATGTGCAAAAACGAAAAGAAAAACAAAGTCTTGTGACTAAAATGGCCGACTTCCTGTCGGATTTGGAAAGTGGCTCCATAGACTTTTTTGTAGGTTCTGAGACACTACATAAGTGTACCAACTTTCATAATCCTCAGTAAAAGCATGGCATGGGGCTTACTGTTTCAATGGTCCTAGAGGGCGCTATTTGAAAAAATAAACCATGCCCATCGGATGTTTGCATACATATCTGTTTGAGGTCAGATTAGTCACACTCATGCAAAATTTCCTGCAGATAAGTTGAGGAATGAGGAAATGAGAGGTAAACCTATTGCTACGGCATTACGCCTGAATTTGCCATACCGCCACAGCCCTGCCCTCTTTCAACACCTGCCAGTACAGGACACTAAGTGAGCCCAACATGTCAACTGTTATTTGGCAGTGATTCATATTGGTTAGATCAAAAGGGTACAATTGGGAGCTTTCAGAGTAAACATGTCTTTTTCTGTTGTGAGGGGGTGGAGCCTTAATTACATCATCATTTGACTGTTGATTATTGTTTAGGAGTGGATGACAAACAACCGCAAAAATGTTCGTGACTCTGTGTCCTTCGATGATGAAATTCTGTCAATTTATATTTTTTAGCGAGAAGTCAGTATTAGGCCAGGAGAAGTCCTGCTGCTGAGGTACTCAGTTGTATCAGTTGTATCAGCCCTGGTATGCAATTTTCTACCAGCAGAGGGCTCTGATATTATGCACAACACGCACGATATGGTTTACAAAACCAATTTTTAAATTGGCTATAAAACACAAAAGGAAGGTTAAGTTGCTGAAATAACTAAATAAAATGATAATGGCTGTTACAAAGTTTGTAATAATATATTAACAATGTTTACTTTTTATATTTTTCACAGATTACAACACTTTAAAAGTCACAAATTACGAGACCATCAAAAATGGTCTCATAAACCTATAGGTTTCATAATGCTGGTGTGTAACCTGACAAATAGGTCTCGCAAACCATAAACAGACACACACACACACACACACACACACACACGCACGCACACACACACACACACACACACACGCACACACACACACACACACACACACACACACACACACACACACACACACACACACACACACACACACACACACACACACACACACACACACACCTTATTTACCAAGTAATGTTTCTATGGCTACATTGTGATTTCTTAGTAAATATTCAATTTGGTGAGAGATAAACTTTCTTGTGTTTATCCTAGTGAATCTATAATTAAATGGGTAAACTAGCAGTAGCACATTCAATGTCAAGGAAAGCAAAAAGTTATTATCAGGAGAGGGAGAATGTTTAAGTGGTTAGCAGCAGTGTGCTAGCCAATGGCCCCTCCATGAGACTACCACAGCTCAGCAGAACATCATTGTAGCTTCTTCTGGGGATAACTGTTAAACTTGATTCAACTCTGAGAAACTTGGGGTTCCATAGATGGTCATTTAATGTGCCCACTGAGACATAAAATCTCAGGAGTCTCTGTTACCAAGTTGCACATCCCTGAGAAAGATGAGACTAAACGTTTAGATCCATCCATGCCAATCTTTAATTAAACGACTGATGTTATGTGGTCCTAATGACGCATATACTGCATATGCACATGCTAATAGTTGTATTGCATCACATATTTGTGTTTGTCCCGTTATTATTTGTAAACCCCATTTTAAATGGTAAATGACCTGTATTTGTGTAGGGCCTTCTTGGGTTCTATCCCCCCAAGGCGCTTCACAACACACCCATTCACACACACATTCACACGCTGGTGGAGATGAGCTACGATGTAGCTACAGCTGCCCTGGGGCGCACTGACGGAGGCGAGGCTGCCGAGCACTGGCGCCACAGGTTCCTCCGACCACCACCAGCAGGAAAGGAGGGTTAAGTGTCTTGCTCAAGGACACAACAGCAGCATTCTCTGGTAGGAGCCGGGATCGAACCTGCAACCTTCCGATTACTGGACAACCCGCCCTACCTTCCGAGCTACTGCTGTCCCAAAGACGAAATAAACACAAAAAACAATCTGAACAAGAATGAGTAAACATCTGAGTATTTGTTTAATAAAACTGGTGCTTCTACTCCAATATAACTTATTGTTGAGGTGCTCCAATTATCTGTATTTTACATTCAAATGTAAATTTCATGAGAAAACTTGCAACCAGCTGCTCCAAATATAACAGTTTTTCTTTACAGCACCATCCCAGCTTGCGCGTTCGTCTTTTCTCCTTTTGGCAGTGGGACTACTTGGTGGAGCTTTATTGATCACCTGTTTGCTGCTGTTCCTGTATCATCTAAACACACGGGCAAAGGGTGAGGTGCCGTCTGTCTGATATTAAAGTACATCATTCAATAAAATTTGTCATAATAAAGTTTGATGTTTATTAGCTTCAGGACAAAACTGGGACACAACTAATATGTCAATCACTTCTTTTAGTTTGAGCAGATTTTGGATCATTTCTTTCTACATATTTAGACAAAACAGGATTACAGCAGAATTCATCATTTCAAATTCTTAGTGGGGTTCGGGTCATCCATTCGTTTTCTATACATGCTTATCCACGCAGGGGCGTGGAGGGCTGGTGCCTATCTTCAGCAGTCTTCGAGAAAACAGACGGGGTACACCCTGGACACGTTGCCAGTCCATCGCAGGGCAAATGCAAACTCCTTGCAGAAAGGCCCTAAGCTGGGATTTGAACCCAGATTTTTCTTGCTTCAAGGAAACAGCGCTAACCACTGTCAGCTGTTCTTCTGTGCAGCCCATTCCTGATAGTCTTCAGTCATTCATGCATCCATTCAGTGTATTTGTCAACACAGTATATTTTTTTGTGTAACCTATAATCTCAGGTTGGTGGACGAAAATTCTTTCCACTAAACTGAAGCACTTGTTGGGAAGATCTTGTCTAGACAAGAAACCTTTTACCTCCCATTACAGCGTTGCTAGTGTATATGTACAGTCTATGCTAGTGACGGAGCAAGCACACCATCAGTAGTCTTTAGGCCTGGTTTAACCCTTTGATGCATGAATTATGAAGTCTTCAACCATGATTTTTTTAACAAACTTTTAAATTCATCTTTAGGTGTGAATTAAACAAATTTCAACAAACGTTTTTTGTAACATTTAATAATTTAGAAAGAATTTGTTAATGTCCACCTCAGTGGACAGCGTGCATTCTGAACATGAAATATGTTGGCTTGACTTACTGAAGTCCTAATGGAGGGGCTCAAATGCAATAAAGTCTTCAACAGCTGTGCTCAATAGCAAAAAATACAAATAAGTAACAATTTTGAGTACCTGTCCACTGTAGTGACCATTATGCATCAAAGGGTTAAGTTTGTATGCTTTCATGTCAGGTGTCTGTTACTTTTCTAAGTTCTAATAGTCTAAAGTGTAAGGCCCTTAAATTCATGTTTTAAAAATACACTTTCAGATTTTAATGTGAAATAGTTGCATTTAGCTCAAACTTGCAAGGAAAAATACATAAACACCATTTCCCCTCTTCATCTGGTCCAAGAGAACCTCCCAGCTTTGTCCGGAGCACTGTTACAGTCTAACGCCGGAGACACACCGGCCACCGAAGCGGCGCAAAGTGCCGCGAAAAGGGGATTGCCTTCATTCAACGTCCTTGTTATCCTATTCTATAGACCACATGGGCCGCCGAAGCACTGCGCGCCGAAGCGCCGCGCGGCCGGCACTCCAGCCCGCGCCATGCAGCGATCGTTTTGGCGTCTGCTCTATTTTTTTCGCGAGCCGCGGGTGAACCGCGTCAATTCTGGCAGGAAGTCAAACCTAGACATAAGAGGCAGGCCGGTAAATTTAACAAAATAAAGCATTTCAAAATACAATTCCACGATAGTCAAATGTGTTTGTAAACAGACACTGCATAAAACAAACACACACACACACACATAGAACTTGTGTATGTTTGACCACGTGAAGGGGGTGTGGTTTTGGGTGTCTTTCAACCGGAGCAAACAGGACAGAGAGGCAGAAAGTCGTAGGCCAGCTATTAACAACTGGTTCACACCATAGGTTCACACACACACACGTACAAGCACACACACAAAAATCGGGGGGGGGGGGGGGGGGGGGTGTAGAGGAAAAGAAAAGAGTAAAGGCAGAGAGGAAATGGAGTACACCAAGTGGTTAAAAGAAAAACTATGAGGCGCGCCTCGACCGGAGCGGAGAAACAAGCGTCTGGTCTGAATTGAGGAGCAGCGAGCAGCGGCCAAAATTCGTGAGTGCTTCGCCTCCCGGCGCTTCGGCGGCCGGTGTGTCCTCGGCATAAGGCTGTGGGCAATAAGACAGTGGCACAGTCATTGTTTTAAAAAAATATCTATTTCCTAGTGTGTGTGTGTGTGTGTGTGTGTGTGTGTGTGTGTGTGTGTGTGTGTGTGTGTGTGTGTGTGTGTGTGTGATAAAAGAAAGTCACTAACAGATCATTACATTCTTTTTTCTTTTTTGCAAACTCACTTATTAACATGACATTTTTGTTCATAAAACAGGTTTATTACTAACTCAAACATCTGCTTTGTGATCCAGATGACACTGCTAACTACGCTGAGCTTGTTATCTGCAACAGAAATGAAAAAAGATGCCAAGGTATGTTAAGGAGTTTTATACATGGTGTTAAATGTATTTGGAAATATTATGTTCTACCTTTATTTACTGACCATGTCTGCATTCACAGACAGGCTTTCTCCTGAAGCTGTTGAGGAACATTTATACTCTGTAATCAACATCTAGGATGAACTCCTGGTAGATGGATTGGATGAAACGTGGTTTGTTCCTTTTCTCTTTCATCGTGTTATCCAACATTTTTGTCTTGCTTGTTTTCGACCTGGCTAGCTTTGTCCAAACCACTTTTTAAGCTGTTGCCCTCGATGATCAGTAGACGTTGACAACTCAGGAATGTGAGTTCTCAGCACATAGCACTACTGTAAATGTCTGCTTATTGTTTGTTTCTTTCACAACCATGAAAAGACCTAAAAATGTTTCATTGTGTTTATAAAGCTTGATCCATACCCCCCAGGCACCCCTGCATGTGTGAAACAGAGAGTTGAACCTATTTGGGAAAATCTGAGATGATGTTTGTGAAGGAGTGGTATGGATTGTTCCCCATTCGTCCCTTTAATATATTTTTCTATAGTCTGAAGGTACTTTGGTATGTGATATTTTAACCAGATTAAAATGTGGATATTGCACTGGTTTTGATGTCATGGGTTTTCATTGTATGTTGATGTAATCACCCTTTTGAATGTAATGTTTTTCTTTGTATCCAGAGTAGGCTGTGAGGGCCCTCCCAGTACTACCTCTCTGGATTATCTTCTGATTGGTTACTTCATTTGGACAGACCAAATGAAATGGGATTTGTTTCTTTAGTATTAGTTAAAAAATGTTTCTTGTACTTTAGAAATTGTTTTGTGTTTTGTTTAGGGTAAAGCCAAGGTACATTTTGTTGGGTAATTTTATCAATCCAGGATTACCTTAGGGAAAGTTCAAAGCATTGGGGTTATAATAATCAATTTATCAACACCAATACCAATAATCAATCAATCAATCAATTTAGACTTTGCAAAGTGGAGAGGAAAAACACACACCAGTCAACGGTTGCCAGTTCACTCTCATCAGGCTGACGCCTTCCGACAGTATTTATTAAGCACACACACAAAAGATTGACGCAAGGGAGTTTTACTGATAAGGGGTCGGTACCAAGGCAAGGTCATCCTCCCAAAACCTCCTCCCTGTAACCCCGGGTTTCCACGAGAGCCGTCAGCAGCATGTTACTGCAGCAGCACGTCTTGCTCGCGTAAGCTGCTGCTTGGCCCTTCCCACGAGACGCGAAGCAGCAGGGGAGCAGCTGTCGCCGACCGAGCACGAAGTCACACGAGTGACTTCGTCAGTAAACACAACAACAAGCAGGAGAAAACTACAACATGGTTTGTGTTTTATGTTCTGTCTGTTTTATAATCGCCAATACGGACCTGAAAAACAAAGGAGACCGCTAGCTAGGTGATAACTTCTCACGGGGACGCACAGTTAGTAACTTTTTTTAAAAGTAAAGCTACCGGAAGGCAGTACGTTCTTTATTCTGAAAATCTCGGTAGATTCTCTCCATTTCCGCGTCCGATTTCCTGTCTTTCCTTCCCCAAAAATGTCGAACTTGACCCGTTTCAGAGGCGTCGCGCGTAGAAAATAGAACCGGCGCGTAAAGGCCGCGACATGCTGCTCCTGAGACGCGGCCGACTCGCGCTGCTGACGGCTCCAGTGGAAAAGGTTCTGTTGACCACAGCGGTTCCTATCAGCAGCTATGACGTGCTGCTGCAGTAACGTGATGCTGACGGCTCCTGTGGAAAGCCGGGGTAAGACCTGCAGGGGCCTGTTCTCTATCACAGAGTAAAATAAACGGATGAAGCTATGTTTAATAAACACCAGATGTTAAAAAGTCAAGACATTAATAAAATTTATATCAGTTTTTACCCATCACATTTATTTGGATGTTTATTTCCTTTTGGGTTTGATTGTTGGAGCACGGATGGTTGGTGGTGATTGTTCCCAGGTGTGATTTTTTTTCTGCTATTTAAAAGAAGCCATGTGGAGGCTTGGGGAGATTCTTTTTCTGACTTAAAAAAGCAATGAAATAAAAGCCTGGGTAGCATATTGGCTCCCAAAGAAAAAAAAAACCCTCACCGTTCTGCAGTTTGCCTCCAATTCTTTCATCTTGAAGACCTTCTGGCTACACTACCATCTCACAATGTTTCAAAAACTGTGATGAAAAAAATGAAACTAGTTCACAGCATGAAGCAGATAATTAAAACTGTGAAATGTCTTCTTTCTTGTTTTGGTGAAATTCGACGATTTGATAAACTTCCAACAGGTCGTCAACCTTTATCAATGTCTGTAATGTGGAAACACAACGATAAAAGCATGATGTGTTTGGCGGAAAATATTAAAAAATAGCTCTATAAGGATTCGTGCAAATTTTTTATACATGATACACATTCAAAATGTGATTTACTGCTGAATGCAGCAGCTCTTTGTTTATAATCAGTTCCATTTTCTGCTTGTTTGAGCAAATAAATGAAGCTTTAAGAAGCTTTAATTCTGAAATGTATTTGTTATCATCGTCATTAACTTGAAGTTGGACAGATGACTTGATTATGACTTGAAAAATCAAAGTTAAGGACTTTAACTTGACTTGGACTTCCACATCATTGACTTTGGACTCGACTTGGACTTGGTTGTCTTTGACTTGGACTCGGTTGTCTTTGACTTGGACTTGACTGGAAAGACTTGTGACTTGCAAAGAAGTGACTTGGTCACACTTCTGGAAACTAATGTGCTCACTCTAAACCTCGCCTTTCTTTGGTTGAAGCCTTGACATTACATTTCCAAGCACTGCCCTGTTGTGTGTGTGTGGGCTGAAAGTCATATGTACGTCCTCACACACTAAACAAGCATCAAGATCTGATCATGACTAAACAAATGACAACTTACAGCAGTAGGGCAAGAAGTGCATAAATCCACACATTTTGTGGTGTATTCTTCCTTTTAACAGGTACAGTATCAAACTGATGTAGATGGAGGTGGAGGAACCTGATCTGTAGAGTCAGATGATTTAAAGGCCCCCACCCTGTTCAGAACAAACAACAAAACAACTAAAAATTTCTTTAGAAAACTATTTTATTACACAATTAAAATACACATGTACAAATTGTGCTAATTAATTAAATTTAGAAAGAAAAAATTATACGTGTTGGTATCAACATCTCATGGATTTACTGAAGAATTTTCTGTCCTGAAAAGATCAAAAATTCATCCTAGGATGAGTTAGCAGATGCCTTCTATTTTATCGTGAGCTCATTTTCAGAGCAACAAGGCTGTTAGGAAACACTAGTGTAGCGTCATGAATGTCCTGTTTTTGACCTAAAGGTCATGATCTGCTGCGTCTGCTCGAGCAGAGACATAAAGTCTCTGACAGCCTAATCTACATGAGACAGTGGCCAAGGTCTTTCATGCACTCTGCTCATCTGAACTGCGTCACCTCTGTTACAGCGAAGACTAGAACTATTTTGATAAATACATAATCAACAACTTTGTTAATTACCAATAATAATGGTCTTGGAGACAACAGGGATAACCTGTCGTGACCTGAAAGCATTCCAAGACTAGTTTGGTCGGCACTGCTGCTTTTCTACCGGCTTCGGTACCAAAGAGGGTCCACGAGGGCCACGACATCTTGGATCTGACGGAGGCTTCCTCCTGGGTATATAGACCAACAGATGGCATTTCATGTGTGTTATAAATCTCCTATTAAAGTTTAGAGCGAAACATTCACTCCCACCAGAACTAACTGCTTCTCCGGATCCGCTGGTTCTGATAATAATATTCCACTCACACACACCATCATCATCCATCACGTCTCATTCCACCTTAGTTCCATCAGTACACAGAGTGTTTAAGTTGGTCTTGTTTAAATTGTGTAGAAATGCATTTATTAACTATTATAAACCTGACTCTCTCTCTTTCCTTGGAGTTAATACGAAGTGTCGCTTAATCCCTGCAATAAAAAGTTCTGATCTTCTGGTTAAAATAGTCAAAGATCCATCAGATTGACATTTCATATTTCTATGGAATCTCACATTTTATGGTTCATAAGTAAGATGTAAATGACTCATTATTTACATATTGGCGAGCCCTAAGCCATTTATTAGTTTATTATGACATTTCGTGTTGATTCTGAGTCATTTCATTTTATAAAACATTCTAAATCCATCAAAAATTGATGTGTTTGGTGAGAGACGGGGCTATCTCGTCATCCGCCACTAGAGAGCAGTAGACCTCCATTTAAGTCTAAAAAGGGGGGTGACACCAGTCAACTCCGACATGGGGGGCTGATTCCTCTCTTTCACCCAAAGGCTGTCATCATTACTAGCTCTGCCACATTAGATAACCACAAGCTTTGTCTGCACAGGTATTTCCTGCTGTCATTTATTAGGTAAATTCATGTCATTTAATCTGTTATGATTCTGTCACGTCTTTTGAGTGAATCTGTGTTCACTGTGTTTAACTTTTGTTACCGGAGACAGAGTTTCTCCACGGTAGCTTCCTACCACAGTTTCCGGTCTGATCCCCGTGAGACCGATTCTAACCCCGTTAGCTTGACTTAGCATTGAAGTGCTAACAGTCTTTGGAAGCTTAAACGGAACAGCGTGCCAGTCTCGGACTGCATGAAACGCTATTTGCCTGACAAATGAACACGAGTGCATGGCTTGGTTGCAGCATTAGATCCTGCAGAGGCAAAGCCTGACACAACAGTGCGTCCACTGACAACTGAGACCTCGGCGAGGTCTGGTGTGGTCACTTCCGTCTGGGCTGGTCCTCTAGCACCTGCCACCAGACTCGGCGAGCTTAGCTCACCGATCAGACTTCCACTAAGGTTTCTCTGCAAAATCATCCGTGATGGTCCTAATGAGAAACCTCACATTACGGTGACCCTGGGAGGGGCATTTGAATGTGAGGGCATCATGGACTCCAGTTCAGACTTCACCATCATGTCCAGCTCTCTCTGGGAGCAGGTCCGCATGACTGCAGCTGCACAGGGTCGCGTCATAGGACTCACGCTCTGCGCCGTGAACATCAATACTTTCTCTTCAAGTCAAATGACCTTGTCGAACATGGTGTTCCTCAGCTTTACAGTGGGAGACATGTCAGTGAGCCATCCAGTGTTTATGACTAATGTTGAAACTTTTCCTTTCCTGTTGGGAGGGGACCTGCTCCAACGCTTTAAGGCTGTCATCTCACTCAGTGATTGGACACTCCGAACTCGGTTGACTCAACCGAAGCCCTTGGCGTCTCTTGAGGGCCTCATTCCCTCTTTAGACGTTGTTAACCACAATGGCGCCGCCAGTCTGATCAGTCGATCCATCCAGTACCAGTGAGGTCAGTGACATCCAGAGAGTCTGCATCGTCTCTGCATCAGGACAACTCCACCCTGTGCTGGGAAAACCACCTACCCTAGTGGGAGGTGGCGGTTGCAGTGACTCACCACCTGAGACTCCGCACCTTGCGGTGGGAACACCACCTGCCAAAGGGGGGACTGAAGATGGCGCTGATACTCTGGCTGAAGCCCAGTACCTTGCGGTGGGGACTCCACCTGCCAAAGGACAGGCTGATGACATCACTGACACTACTGCACTACAGCTGGTGCTGGTGACCTCTAGACCCGAGGTTGGTGACTCACCTACCAAAGGGGAGGTTGAATGACACCCTGTACCACTGTTGGTTGACCCTGATCTCTCTGACTGCACCTGCGCGTTGACCAAGGGCCCTCCAGAGCGCTTACCTGCGCCGAACCCTCGCAAGACCACGCCATTCTACAATCTAAACCGTCCTTGGTTTCCATTTACAGCTCTGACCAAATAAGTTTTGTTAGTTGCGTGCATCGGTCTGATATCGACCGCAGCTGAGATTCATTCTCAGCCTCCTCTAACACGTCTGTACGAACCTGGGCCCTCTTTGGGTATCACACTCCGAGACCACAGAGGTCTATTAATGACTAACTATCGTCTATTCACACAAAAGATTTTCATCAAATTCGACCCCGCTATGGCGTGTACTGATAAGATGATGAATGCCTTCGGCAACCTTTCGGAAACGGGAGCCGGCTGGACTAGTACCCTGATGCAGCATGCAGAAGCTGACATCCGTCACATACTGGTTCAGGTGCTTAAATTCACGGTTTCAAACAGTGAGTGGCCTTTCCGGTCCCAGCATTAGGCTGAAGCGTTTCCAAGACGGACTTTTGTCAGAAGCTAAAGCAATTGGCAATCTTTTAAATTTCAGATTCTCTTCAGTCAACTCGATTGAGGTTAACACAGTTCGTCGACACATCGATGAGCTTAACAGAGAATATTCGGCTCTGCGTAAGTAGGTACTGCAGCAGCGGCATGCCCTGAGACAGCTGGGCACATCTGAAAAACAGACTATGGTGGTACTCAACACTCATAGCGACATTTTGCATAAAACAACTTCCGCTGTGAACGAATTAAGTTTTTTTGTGGATGTTGATTATGCACATACACAGATGCTGACCACTTGCCTGTCCGACTACGGTCGGGACGTGAGTGCCTCGATCGATACCCTCCTCATGGGGAGGATCCCTCCATACCTTGTGTCCCTGGCCATGGTCCAGTCTGCGATTGCTCGAGTGACATCGAAGGACCCGATGGCCCTTCAGACTCACTTGGCTTTCTCACTGGGCAGCGCTATCCCATTAAGTGTCAATCCAGATGCTAGTGAGCTAGCTTTCATCATCAGCTTACCTATTGTATCTCCAGATGACATCTACAGATTAAGAGATGTGGTAAATGTAGGTAATTGGGTTGAAGACACTCATGTCAGGTTACATACGCCTCCGGTCGTCGCGTACCATGAGGACACGCCACACATATGGTTGGTCCCAGACCTGCGCGTGTGTTCTTTCACACTTGACCTGCACTTCTTGTGTCCAGGCACACCTTTTCTGCATGGCAGTGCCACTGGTGTGTGGCATTGATGATTTGTCAGTTGATTCTAAATGTCCTATGACTGTGACTCCATGTTCACATGTGGTTCAAACTACGGCTTTTGTGGTTGGTGACCGTTGGTTGGTTAATACCCCTGCTCGTGAAGCGGATGTTTTCTACGAGCATCACGGTGTGTCCACACGTGTTGTGCTTCCGTCCAAAACCCTATGGGTGACAGTTCCATGTAGTGCTATGGCCTATGTAGGTGAGGTCTCTCTATATTACTTGGATCCTGGTGAGCATAGGTCTGTTGTGGAGTTTTCTCCTTTCTGTGATAAGATCTCCTTTGCTCTTTCTCCAGCTACGGTGGATCGTGTTGCGTTCAGTGGTCCAACCATGGTTTGGGTTGGTGCGGTAAACAGGGTGCTGCGTGAGTTGTCGGCAGATCCCGGTCTCAGGCTTCAACCAGTGTCTTACTCCTGGTCCTCCGTTGATTCTGTCGTGTTATTCATTGCATGCTTAAACCTTTGTCTGTCGTTGGGGTTGCCATTTTCCTGTTCCGTCACTTCTCCGCACGGATGACCTCTCTACGGGACTCGGTCCACAACGTCGGTAACCGCCTATCTTGTGCCCTCGTGCCAGTTGTCCGCGACGCCTTGGCTGTCCAAATACCGCAACCTGCGCCAGTCGCTTCTGCACCTGTACCTCCTCTGGCACCTCCCGTGCCTTCAGCTAGGCCTTCTACTTTGTAAGGGGGGTGATCTCTATTGCCCGGACTTGTCAGTCCCGTTTCAGGTTACACAAGTTTGTTTGTTTGTGTGTGTGCATGGTTGTCTTTCCTGTTTATACATGACGTGCAGAATTGCGTGATTTGAGATGGTCATGCTGTGGGTTTCTGAAGTCAGGTAATGAGTAAGTTTTAACAGTAAAAGGGTTTATTCCACATACTGTTGTGCTATCCAAATTTGTTTTTATTTTCACTAATCTTAATACCTTATGGGGTACATTCACATATAGGTTGATTACTAACTTCACAGATTTACATTTTAGTGCTCATTTTCGCTCATGTCTACCTTTATTTTGTTATTTACAGTTGATTAAGTTTTGATAACTTTTTGATTAACTTGTTGATTTACCAGTTATGGCAGGGGTGCCCAATCCTGGTCCTCGAGGGCCGGTATCCAGCTTGTTTTAGTTTTAACTCTCCTTCAACACACCTGATTTCAATCAGCAGGTGATTAACAGGGATCTGCAGAGCCTGATGAGATGCTGCACAGGTGATTCAACCAGTTAATCAAGTGTGTTGGAGCAGAAACACCACAAAACCTGCTGGAGACCGGCCCTCCAGGACCAGGATTGGGCACCCCTGAGTTATGGGCTACAACCATTTTTGCCCTCATTTTGATAACATTTTTGCTTAGTGGCATGATTTATTTTTCCCTTACATATATTATAGGGTTTTGCTATTTTGTTCTTTTACACCACTTTTTCCGGTACACGTAGTGTATTGCATCCATTTCTTCACTTGGGCTCTGTTCACATAATTGCTTCACATAGTACATACAGGTACACACATTGACAGGTTTCTTTTTATTAGTTGATTTGCATCAAACGCCATTTGTGTCAACAATGAGGTGCTCTGTGTTGTGCTCTCTCTCCTCTGCTGAGTTTCGCCGATGTTCCTCGATTCCTGGGGGTGGCCCTATGATTCGTCATCGGACTCTGCTGCTTGTTCCGGCTCGTTGGACCTGGACGTCCATTGATCCCGGCTATGGCTGCTGGGATACTTCATGCGCTGGGACCTGATCTGTTGCCTGCTCGTCGTCCTCCTACTCTGGATTATGCTAAGTGCAATTACAAGGATCAAATTACAGTTTGAATTATTCCCTCCATGAAGAGATACTAAATTCTGCTGCTGCTTGAATTATTCCCTTCCCGTGGATATATTAATGATCTACTGACTGTTGATTTAACTGCTTCCAAAGGAATTATCCGTGAATGTCCTTCGGTGTGTGGTTCGTTCCTCACCACTTTCAACCTCTGCTTGGGAAATTATACCCTGCTTTCTCGACTGAGTCGTTCTGGCCTCTGGTTTGTTCAACGTCAGGTGGTCTCTGCCTGGACCACCATGCCCTTGAAAAGGGGGAATATGTAGCGTCATGAATGTCCTGTTAATGACCTAAAGGTCATGATCTGCTGCGTCTGCTCGAGCAGAGACATGAAGTCTCTGACAGCCTAATCTACATGAGATAGTGGCCAAGGTCTTTCATGCACTCTGCTCATCTGAACTGCTTCACCTCTGTTACCAAGCGAAGACAAAAACTATTTTGATAAATACATAATCAACAACCTTGTTAATTACCAATATTAAAGGTCTCAGAGACGCCAGGGATAACCTGTCGCAACCTGGAAGTATTCCAAGACTAGTTTGGTCAGCACCGCTGCTTTTCTACCGGCTTCGGTACTAAAGAGGGTTCACTAGGACCTCGACATCCTGGATCTGATGGAGGCTTCCCCCTGGGTACGTAGACCAACAGATGGCGTTTCATGTGTGTTATAAATCTCCTACTAAGGTTTAGAGCGAAACATTCACTCCCACTCAGAACTAACTGCTTCTCCGGATCCGCTGGTTCTGATATTAACATTCCACACACACACACCATCATCATCCATCACGTCTCACTCCACCTTAGTTCCATCAGTACACAGAGTGTTAAAGTTAGTCTTGTTTTAATTGTGTAGAAATAAATTTCTTAACTATTTTAAACTTGACTCTCTCTCTTTCCTTGGAGTTAATACGAAGTGTCAGTTAATCCCTGCAATAAAAAGTTCTGATCTTCTGGTTAAAATATTCAAAGATCCATCAGAATGATATTTCATCATTCTATGGAATCTCACATTTTTTTGGTTCATGAATAAGATGTAAACGACTCATTACACTAGAGAAGAACAATGACTGTAGAAGCTTCATCGTCCAGCTGGCTGCCACGAGACTAGCAGCAGGAAAAGTGTCAATCGCATTTATAGAAGAGTTTAGTGGTGACTTTAATCCCCAACATGCAGATAAAACAGACTGTCATCAACAACAGGTCAACAGTACGACAGCTAGAGGAACTTCATAGATGGATCACACTGAATTTCAGAGATGCAAAAGTCTTTGTGTTAGGGCTGTGATGGTCCTAAGCTGTCACTGAAAATGAATCAGCAATGGGTGCAGCCATCGCGATGAGAACATGTCAGTCGCTGAACACTCAAAGAGGCACTGATTTCTTAAATGTTATCTAAAGCACTCAACACCAAATCAAAGAGTAGATGTTCAGATGACACATGTCCTTTTCAAATCAGTGGTATGGATGTTTAGTGGTCAGTAGCAGAATCAATAAATAATATAAAACCGATCCAGGGATTATGCACGCTGCTACACCTCTAGGTATTCAGAGAAAGCTTCCAGCACTTAAAGTTTGTAATTAACAGCTGAATCCAATCTATGACCCTACAGACTGATGTTTTAGTGGCTCTCTCCCAACTAGTGTACAAGTATGTATGTATTTATATGCCATTAAGTAGAGTTCTACTTCAGATACACAGTGCTGACTTCATTAAACATATGGTGGTCCAGCACCTCTCTCAGAGTGTCCCATCTACATATTTCTCCATCTTTCCAAACGATCATCTACTGGCAGTATAACGTGAGGACGTTCTGTTGGTTTCCTCGTATTAGCGCCACAGGGCAGTGGAGGCCATAGGTCAGGGTGTCCAGCCAGGCCATGTACAGAGCACTGGGACAGTCCCTTTGTGGAACTGGGAGGCTCCTGTGGGATAAAAATAATATTCACATCAACATTATTGGATTCAATAATAATATGTACTGTAGCGTTTTGGTTATTTTTCATATTTTATTATTGAGTGCCTCTGAATCTCAGATGATTGCTGACAAAGTACTCACACAAGAACTAGAGCACTATGTTGTGAATTTTTTCGGATGATTTCATTCAGCCTCACTTTATTTTCAGACTGTAGAGAAAAGTCACATTTGGGAGACATGAGCAACATATTTTCATGCATAAATATTTAGAAAAACGTCATCCTGCTGCATTTATAATTGACACTAGCCTTTTGTTTGAAGGCCTCAAACTCTTTATCAGATATTTTCCAAGGAGCATTCTTTCTCAGTTCCTGGATGGAGGCACCATCCTGCTGATCATCAAACAACCTGAAGGGGATGACACTCTCCTCAAACCTGTTTAAGCTGCAAATCAATGAGAAACAAAAAGAAATAAAAGGGGAGTTTGCTGAGGAGCCATTATAACTTATAAAATAATATCCTTTTGAATGCAGCATCAAAGGTCTTTGGATTTTTGTACATGTAAAATGCATGTTTAGCCTGGCAAGCCTTCCTATATATGTGAATATAAAGTCTGGCAAAAACTCATTGAAATCATTTTATTTAAACAATTTACCAACAATGGGTTAAAACGTAGTACGGACAAGACGTGTATCTAAAATAGAAGAAAATTAACTCGAGAATTCTTGAAGAAATTTTAAAAACGGACCTGCCACCTGGCACAAGATAGTGGCCACCTGCTATAGAAGCCAAATAATTAAATTTGAGTGACGTTGGGGTGAATGACCCAAAATAATGAAATTTGGGTGATGTTAAGGTACACAAAACCACAATCATGATATTGTTTACGCATATGTAAAAAAGCTTCTGTAGAGGCCCTCCCATCTAATAATCAACTAATGATGCACGCTGCAGTTTGAGCCATATTAACAATTGGTTAATTATACATATTTAGCATGGCACACACTCAAAAAGAACATTTTTTGATGTTTTTGGGTAGTAATTTTGCCATCATAAATTGAAACTCTTAGAAAAGTAATAGCACACCTCCCACAGCCGAGCTGCTCATTTTTATGTATAATTTATGGGGGTGCACGCTGCCGTTCAAGCCACATTACCGTCCATGGAAGAATGACAAAATTAAAGAGAACAAATCCTCCAGTCAACAACAACAAGGTCCCATAATTAGTGTGACATGGAGACTCAAAACAGCGTCAGGACATGGCAAACAGAGTTAAAGGCAAATGCTTTATCCACTAGACCGCCAAATTTTACACAAAGTTTTACTTGAATATGGGGGGCTAGCAGATCCGCTCTGTGACGTTTGGAGAGGAGAATCTCATGGAAGTCTTTTTTTATACATGAAATTAGTTGGTGTCCCCCTGGCCACTCGGTGCCCTACACAGTGCATGTTGCGTGTGGGTGGAGTTGTTATTACTGTTAATAGCACACTTGTTATCTGTATAAAAGACTAGCCTGACCAGCCAGCCCAATGCTTCCTTATGAACATAAACAACAAACATGGCATCTGAGCGGAGTTCGCTGTGGCTCTTTCATCTGTTCTTAATGACGCGAACATGTCTTTATAACCACAAGTGGAAGCTTTAAAAGCCTTTCTTCTCTAAGAAGATGTTTGCACCGTCGCCAGACGGCATTTTTGACCACAGACAAAAAACTACAGCATTGCGCGGTACAGTCGGCATTTCTGCCTTTTTCTGATTGGTTATTTTTGAGCTGGCTAGTCCCGACCCCATGTGCCTCGCTGCCTGTGAGTTACCAGACGTATCCCAAAATTCCACTATCTCTGCTCCGGCACGAACTCCGCAGCAAAAACTGTCCCGTTGTAGTCAGTCAGAGCTGTTCCACTACTGCGGCCGTGCGGCGCAGTGCACCGCCCGCCGTTCCGCCATCCAGCAAAAATAGGACTGATTCTATTTTTGCCGGACGCCGGAGCACCTCCGCAGTCAATGGTCAGAAATCACAACCGCCCAACAGGAAAGGGAGCAAGCACAACTTCCGTTATTTCACAATAAATCGATAAACAAAAAGTGTTTTTTGTTTCATATGCACAGGTTTAACAACTTTTAACAACTATCAATGGCGGCTGAACTTTAAATGCACAAAAATAAGCCATAAATACAGTTTCTACTATAAAAGTAGTCACACTTTGTTGATCCAAACACTGCTGATCTCTCAACACAAATGATGGGCAGGTTAAACAGTTCATTTCGATGCTTCTCCCACACAACGGGTGTTTGGATCTAACTTCCGCGTTTATTGCTCGGACTGTATCGCAAGATCTCGAAAATCCCGCGCATGCCTGTTTGCGCACCTCAGGTCTCTGCACTGGAGCAGAGCCGTTGTAGAGCGGGTATAGTATGATTTGAGTTCGGAAGCGAGCGGCAGCGGAAAGCGGGGGCGGAGAGGAGATAGTGGAATTTTGGGGTTAAGGCCCAATCTCAATACTCGCACTGTGCCCTGCGGTCTTCAGCAAAGTGCACTTGGAGAAAGTGGGTAGTATACAAGTGTGCAAATAATTGCCGAATTGAGACAGGGAGCATTACGTCATTGATCGCAACGCATGCCGGGATGCTGGTCACTGTGAAACTTTCTTCAAAAACCTTTATTAACAACTTTCAAACAAACAACAAAGCAGTTATTTGAAATAAATGTAACGTCATTGATGCTTTGTCTAAAACAGTCAGATCATCAACTAATCGTCCTAAAATGAACAAATTCTATTACACATTTTCAGAAAAGGAACTTGAGCCTTTTCTCCTGCAGCAATGACTTGTGGGTAATACCCTTGACTCAGGTTCACATCGCTGCAGACTTGGGTGAAGTGAAAATTAAGAGTGCAATGGGGGCGTGGTCAACTTCCGCACTTGAGAATCAGGACACTCTACGTACTCGCACCCCTGGCCGGGAACGCGCAAATGAAGGGCGCCAGTGCGAGTGTTGAGATTGGGCCTAATTTTCTAAGTAGAATTAAACAGAGGACAAGTCTAGCAGGCCATGCTAATCAAAGCATGACCAGGGAGTGGTCTAAGGACACCAGAGATAAGATTGCTCATCTGCATAAGACTGCGGTGAGCTAATGAGAAAAGATTTACTGTTGACGCAATAATAAGAAAATGTGATAAACACAAGATCACTGACAATCTCTCTTCACCTGGGGCTCCTTGAAAATTTTCACCTTGTGAGGTACAAATGATCTTGAGAATGATGAAGAAATTGTCCAGAACTGCACAGCGGTAATTAGTCAATGAACTAAAAAGCGCTTGGACCACAGTAGCAAAGGTTACTACACTGACTACACGCCATCGTGGATTAATGTGATGCGGGGTGATTTTAATCTGTAAGGCACTTTTAACTGCATTAACTGTATGAAGAATGCCTTATAAATAAAGTTTGATTTGATTTAATTTAATCTGATACAGGAGACCTTTTGCCTCTGTCATTTCCAACCAAGGTTTTATTACAAAACAGTGAAGTGAAATTTAGTAATTGACCAAAAGCTTGTTTTCTGCACCATTGTGCTAAAATAATCTTTAAAAAATTATGCAACGTAATTTCCTGGTTTTTGTTTTTATATTTTGTCTCGCAGGTGAAGTGCGCCTCATATTTTAAGAGGAAATACTTGCACGATCCTGCTTTTCTGCCCCATGGTAGGCAACACATTTGTGGAACCTCACTGGATAGAGCAAAATGAATGAACTAGTGATATGACGCTCAGGAACAAATCAAATCTTTTGAATGGGTTTTGGCTATCAAAGTGGACAAGGAGAGCCGAGTCCTTGTAGAGGACCGTTCATCTTGACTTCCGGTAGTTCTCACGGACATCGGTGGGACTAACTCCCACCTCCCGCTGAGCGCGTAGTAACACGTTCTCACACCCGAAGCGTCAAAAAACGCCACTGGGTGACGAAGCGTGTCTTTCCGACACATTGGGACTCCCAACTCTTCGGGAGGCGACGCCCTGCGCCAGAGCGTTGGTTTCCGACGCCCGTGGTAAAATGCACATTTCACCAACATTTAACCTCTAACCTCTTGCTATTTAACCTTCCCCTCACCCCCATCCTAACCTTAACCCCGTTTCTCATTCTAAACTTCCCGTCAACCATGTTTGAGAGGGACGTTCCAACTAGAAACAAAGTTTTGCATGTGCAAGAAGGTTAAGGTTAGGATGGGGTGAGGGGAAGGTTAAATAGAAAGAGGGTAAAGGTCAGAATTTGGTGAAATGTCCGTTTTCCCGCAGCAGTCGGAAAACGACGCTCTGGCACAGCACGCCGCCTCCCGACGAGAATGAACAAATTTTGTTAGTTACGAAAAAGCTCCTTTAATGTCAACACAACAGAAACCAATGTCTGCGTGCAGTTTCTGCAGACATAGAGGCTAGCATTAGCACTGCAGCATAGCTGCTACGTAACAAAGCATCAATAAAAACTCTGATATTATATTTAAAAAGCAAAACCTTTACAATAGTTCAGTAAATGTGTTACTTGATGTAAACTTAGCAATTTCAAATGTTTGTGTCAAAATGTTTAATTTTATTAAACAGTTTAGAAAAATTTCAAAAGTTTCTGTGTGAGCTGTGACTTTGAAAAAGAACCAAAGTGTCCCATACTTACCTTTTAGGAAGAGGGCATCTGTCCATGTCAGTCATGACGATGACATCATGAACATCCAGTCGGAACCTTTTCAGCAGAACAATGATACTAAAATACACAAAAGCCAGAAGTTCAGTATCTGATCATCGCTGCGTCACTCATCCACCACACGTGATTCCAAAGATTACATAAAAGTAGAAAATAAATTAAGGAGTGTTATTTTTTTTAACAAAAGTTATTAGGTAAATAAAGAGATGTATAGATTTTCATAATGAAACAACTGAAAATAAAAGTAGAAATTTAAAATCATGGAATCTAAGTTATTGGTGAGTCCGAGAGTTTAACATATATGTTTACCTTAATCTCAAACTCTATTCAATTTTTATTTATATAGCACCTTACAGATGTAAAATATCTCGCCAATAAATCTGATAACTTGTTAATATTAATATCTCCCAATGAACTTGGTCATAGCCATTTTTGTCATTTTGAAACTCATAATTTATTTTTTTACAGTGTACAGTTTTTCAGTTAGTTTTGCACTTGCAACCTAATTCCTCAATGGTATCCTTTAAAAAAGTCTGAGATTGCATCGGTGCCACGTAATTACAGGAGAAAGAAAAGGTCTCTGCGACACCAACAGTCTCCTTGTGGTTCAGCAACAAGCACACACTGGTCCCACATACTGCTCTAAACATGGACGTAGTCTTGACTTTAGAAGTGGGGAGGACACAGCTGGCTGAGGGGGGGGGGTCCTTATAGTAAGTGTGCAAACAATGTATAAAACCACAGCCTAGAGTCTCTTTTATGCAATGTCAGGAATGCAGGACTGTCAAGTACACAGGTGGCAAGAACGGCCAATCGTACATAAGCAAGTATCAGCCGAGCCAATAGATGAGCTCATAATTTTATTTTCTCCTTTCTCATATTAATGTAGCATAATAATGTTTTTGGAAGGTAAAAGGTGCAGGGGACAAAAAGTGTGTGTCTGTGTGTGTGTGTGTGTGGGGGGGGGGGTGTGGACAAGTGCCCTCTAAAGCGCAGTACACTAGATATTCCTGTAGGTGTATACATTTGTTCTACAGCCAGAGTGGATGCAGCACTGATGATGCTGTAAGTCAGGTTTAATAATTTAATAATTATTTCAAAGATTCAAAGTCATTTATTGTCATCTTCTACCACATGTGCAGGACATACAGAGAAAAGAAATTCAGTTTCAGCACACACAATTCAAAGATCAGACATACGTGGGTAAGACACATAAGAATTGGTGACTGCGGTCATTCGCAACATGAGTCGCGCTACCTTAATAGATAGATGAAAAGGGTGTTACATGAGGGAAGTTCATAGCCTAGTGAACTAGACCAAATTCTTGCTCTGCAAAGAATGGTCTAGGCACGCTCCATTGGAACCTCAGCAGCTCCTACCAGGACTCTGGCTAGCCAATCACAGCTCTCTAGAGGGGTTTCAAACACATAAAGAGCTGTGATTGGTCCATAATGGTGGGCCAATCATAGTGCTCTATCTGCTTAGTGAACAAATCACAGAGCTTTATCCGCTTTGTGGGCCAATCGGGGCACTCTATATGCCTGGTGGGTGGGATGATGCAACAGAGTGAAACAAGAGTATGTCACATTCATTGTCCAGTGGAATGCAGAGATCATTTGAAAGACAACGGTAGAACCCGCCCCACAACCGAGAGCCGTCAATGGAGCATGGCCAGACTAAATAATACATTTATTTAGTCTGGCTTACCAGGTAGGAAGTTCAGGGAGGGAGAAAAAAGGCATTAACAGGGTTACACCAGCAGGGTGTAGCACTCCAATGCAAAAAAAAAAAAAACACCCGACATGTAAGCAACAAACGTCACAGTTCACAACATGAGACCCGGTAGGTAGGGGGAGGGGCTGGGATCCTGGTTCCTCAGCAGGGGCGGCCTGTGTGGCGCTCAACCAGCTGGCTCCGCAGGTGGGAGGGAGGTCATGGGGAAGCACAGAGAGCAGTGAGTCCTTCAGCTTGGTGACCTCGGTGGAGACCTCAATCTGAAGGCGGGGGGGTGGGTGGATAGAGATTCACAGCGTTTGTCTGCATTCCTTCCAGCGTGGGGGTTTTGCATGCAACTCCAAGGCTGCTTATGGCGTCAGATTCGATAACAGAAACTTTGTTTGGGTCAGACAGAGATAATTTTTCCTCTCTGCCTTAAGCCTGTATTGATCATTCCAATCCTCCAGTGAAGCCAATTCAGTGATTAAACATCTCCACACCGTCCGGTGACCCTTTCCAAGATGTTATCAATCCTGCGAGCTAACACCGGTAACGCAGCTAAGACATTGTCTAGCTTGCGATTCACCTCGAGCAACGTCCCAGTCTGTGAGGTATCCACACGGACGGTGCCGTCCATGGTTGCGGGTCGCCCTCCAATCGCTCCCGTCATCCTAATTTTACGGAAAGCCAGATATCCTCCCACTCCAATCAGAAGAAATCCAACGATCATCAGGCCAAATATCCACATATCTTCGACGTCCTCAATGGACAGCTGAGAGAGACAGATGACATTCCACTTTTTCCAGGAATCGAACATGTATCCCGCTGCATGTGTCCCCTGAGGACAAGCGTGAGCCCCCTCCTCCGTCCTCATTGTAGAAAAAATCGTATCAATCGTGTTGAATGACCAATTAATTAAGTCCATGTTGAAAAATGCTGAATTATTTTGCACTTTTCTGGTGATTTGGTTTGCAATGTTAAAGAGGATAGGCATCCTAACGCCTGATGCACACTGGAAGCAAAAGCGGCGCGGAACGGCAGCGCTCAAGTGCACACCGGGAGAGTCTCAAGAGCGAAGCGGCTTCTCTGCTGTGCTCCTCGCTCGACTCACGAGATCACAAAATCCCTCAAGACTTCAAAGGTTACGGTGTGTTTATGCAATCTGCCATTAAACCACATTTGATATTGCTGTATGATGTCATATATGGTGTTGTTCCTATCCACCACCAGGATTAAAGCCATCGAAAACACACCACTGCACTTCTGGAACAATGCTGTGAGTAAATAAGCCATTAGGTCACACCTAAGTTTCATTTATATGAAATATCATCCTGCAATACTTTTATTTTGAAGATAACCAAGGATTTTACACTGAAACCTTGTGTGGTTTCCTGTCTAGCCCTATGTTAACTGTGGCCATTGATGTGTCCCAGAAGCAGCTCACAGAAAAAGTAGAACCTGATCCTATCTTCAGCCTCTGGGACGCATCAGAAAATTGTCGCTTTGAGGCTGGTTTGTGATGCTCTGTAGACTATAATGGATTCTATTGGAAGCAGTAGGGGTTAGCCTCCTACCCTTCCAGTCGGCTCATGAGTCCCCAGAACAGAGAAACAATTCATGTAAGTGAACTGGCCTCTAAAGTTATTTTCTGTCCACTTTGCCTTACATTCTGAATCACACATATGTTGTACTTTAATTTAAATGATAGAACATTATGTGTGTTTTGACTTTGTCTGTCCCTTGATTTGAACAGTGTCAGGCCAAACTGAAGAAATTAAAAGCTCTGGTTTGACGCGACAGTACACATTTACACCGCCTGCCAAGTGAGAATCCAAACTGCTACTGAAACGCTCTCCTGAAGCTGCAGACCCATATCGGTCCACGCTAGCCAACAATGAGCCACCCCAACCCGTCCTGAAGCCCCACAATGACACCAAGCTACCTGGCCCCCCATCAATACTGTGACCAAAGAAGAGAATTTCCCTTTAGTCTTGGTTCAATAAAAACATTTTTTTAAAATCCCCAAATGTTCTGTTAGTTCCTTCAGCATCAGTTAAGAGTCAGCAGACGTTTTAAGGCCATGCTATTTTGGAACTAAGGTTTATGTTATCTGTTATGATGTCATAAAGAGGGAAATTACCATTCTGTGGTTTTTTTTTTCTTCTTAAAAGTCAAACAGCAAAATTTGGTTACATTCTTGAGGAAACAAAGGCCTACTTATCACGGCTCTCTTTCACAGTCTCCTCCTGTCCCATGATGAAAACTCTGACTTTACATTTGCGCCATCGTCTTCTCCTTGTGAACAGGTATGGTATGAGTAACGTCAGACCTGATCAGAGACAGATTAAATAAAAATATGGTTAACTGGGTGTTATGAAAACAGGGTCTATGGAGGGAGGCAATGCGGAGTGTTTTGGACTCACCTCCATCATCTGCTATCCAGTAGACATCAATGGTTTTCTTCCCCTGGCTATTTTGAAACACCGTCCTGATCGGATCACTGTCGTCTTCATCAGACACGTCATCGGCTACAAACACCAGCAAAGGACATCCCCTATGAGCTGTGTGTTTACACTCACAACCCTGGTAAACTGCTCTTTGATCTAATCTGGCACACATCCAAACACTCTGGGATGATCTGCTGCACCAAGAACAGCAACACAAGCGGTGCCGAGTTTAGACTGTTTAACCCTTTAAGACGCGCCATAGAACAAGTTCGCCAGAACTTGTATTTACATTTTTACATTCTGTGGTGCCATTTTTTGGAGTATTTCAACTTTCTATACATCAATACAACCCTTACAGTCTAAGTTTTGATTGTATGAATGTAAAGGGTTCATAGCAACAAAATATTTTATTAAAAAATGCAATTATCTATACAGAAATTTAAAATCGTTTTTTTGTTTTTATACATATTTTTCACTATACAGAAATGCCGCGGCTTTATCCCTCAAAATTGTCATTGGAAAAAAGTTTCACACAACCCTTTCAAACAACCACACATTTATTTGAAGTGCTTCCATAAAATAGTTTCTGAGATACACTCATTTATATAAACTAACAAAAACATGAATAATAATAATCAGCAAGAGTCTAATATAATAATGTTGAATATTTGGAGCTAATTCTTTAGTAGTATATAGATTTCCTTTTTTCTCACTGACAATAATAACAATAATAATGAATATTGCATGAATTTATACGTGAGGAAACAGGAAGTGAAACTTAAACATCCTCTGGCGCTGTAATGGCGTCAACTGCTTCGTGGAGGGAAGATGTGCCGTTTGGCGGGTCTGTGAGTCATCAAAACGTTCGAAGTGGTGTGTGAGTGTGTGTCAGGAGTTTGAAGTGAGTGTGTGATGTGTGTAGGATGTGTTTGTCTAAACGTATTATTGCGAAAAAGCACAAGAAAAAGCAGAAAGACTGGGACTACAAAGAACTACATTTTGCGGGAAAATGACGTCAAAGCAGGGGATTGGGCGAGTGATAATCGTGACATTTCGTGATTATTATTGACATCAAAATCTTAAGAAAATAATGAACCGCTGAGATCCTACGTTATTTATTTGTGTCCAACTGATCTAAATCTTTACACAATTCCTAGTTTAAAATCCCAAATGTCCTGCCACAGTGTGATTAAAGCCTATAGGTTAATTATGCATTTCTTCTCTGAGTCCTTCACGGACGTCTGAGCTCCTCTAGCTGCTCTTATCGTCGTTTCATTTGTAGGTTTTTATCGTGACATTCACACGGCGACGGTGGCACAGGAGTTAAGTGCTCGCCCCGCAATTGGAAGGTTGCAGGTTCGAGTCCCGCTCAGTCTGTTGCTGTCGTTGTGTCCTTGGGCAAGACACTTAACTCACGTTGCCTGCTGGTGGTGGTCGGAGGGACCGGTGGCGCCAGTGCTCGGCAGCCTCGCCTCTGTCAGTGCGCCCCAGGGCAGCTGTGGCTACGTCGTAGCTCATCACCACCAGTGTGTGAATGTGTGTGTGAATGGGTGAATGACTGATTGTGTTGTAAAGCGCCTTGGGGGGTTCCAGGACTCTAGAAGGCGCTATATCAAATACAGACCATTTACGTTGGTGGCGGACATTGAAACCACCTTTGCCTCGGAGCTCTCTGACAGAAGCAAGTCTGCCATACACTGGAAGCGCCAGTCCCTCTGACCACCACCAGCAGGTAATGTTGGTTAATCGTCTTGATCAAGGACACAGCAACAGCGACAGAGCTGGTGGGGAACAACCCTGCAACCTTTAGTCCATAAGGCAGACAGCTTGTCTACTTTTAAGACTTGGCTACAAGTTTTTTTGTATTTGAAAGAACTTATTGTTAATTCAGAGTGATGTTAGCCCAGGTTTGGATGGGGGGGGGGGGGGGGGGGGTTGAGGGAGGAGTAGTGTACAGCGGTCAAGGCAGTTGATTCTGGTTCTGCCTCCCACGTGCCTCCATCTAATGGCACTTCCACGTTAGCGTGGGCACGGTCGGGGTTTGGTCGGGCTGGATGTCGTGAGTTTGGGCTGGCACGGGAAGTGTACTGATCACATATAAATCCGAGGGACATCTCAGGAATGCAGGAATCCCCGAGTCTGTGGGCGGCGCTTAATACGCGCGAGAAAGTCCGCTCCATAAAGTCAACAAAAGACGGACGTGAGCTGTGTTGCTTCTGGAGACTCTGAACCACGTTATTTTATTGATTTGCAGTGTGTCCTCATGATCATGTGCCGAACACACACACACACACACACACACACACACACACACACACACACACACACACACACACATATTAATTTCTCCCGTTCCCACAAGGCAGCTCCTTGTTACAGACAGAAGTTCACTCAACAGCATCCAGCATGAAAATGAATCGCGCATGCACGAAACCTGGTAGGCATAATTTCAGCCGGCCAGTCGGTCCGTAGTGTTGCCTCGGTCCCAGTCTGACCGCTGGGGAGAAAGTCTGAGAAAAAGAGTTGCCTCAGCACCGAAAACGCAAATCTGACCTGTGTGTGGAACCAAATTCCAGTGCCGTTTGGTACCGTATGGGCCCGTGCCGACACTAATGTGTAAGCGACATAAAAGGCTAGGTTATCCAAGAGTTATCTCTGTAGTTATGCTGCTATAGGCTTAGACTACTGGAGGACACACTGACCACTTTCCACACTCTACTGCTTTCTTCTACAATCTGCTCTTTAACTGTATTATTTCCTGCTATTTCAGCTGTTAACTTTATTTTCTCTCTAAGTGTTTTTCTCCCCAGAAGAAGCTACAACGATGCTCTGCTGAGCTGTGGTGGCCTCATGGAGGGGGCCATCGTCTAGCACACTGCTGCTAACAAGGGCGTCAGTTTGTTTTCAGAATTGCTGGGGACAATAACCATACACTTGAGTGGGGTTTAAAAATTGCTGGGGACAATAAAGTTGGCTAGCACAGGGGTCGGCGGCTCTGGAGCCGCATGCGGCTCTTCCATCCATCTGATGCTGCTCTCTGTGCTTGTAAAATAATGAATGGATATTTAAATAAAATGCTTTATATTTTACTGCATTAATTTTACATCTGTAAGCCAATTTTAAATGTAAAGATTGTCTGCGTAAACCTGAACAGGTCCAACCCGGTCTTCCTGTGAGACCGGGTTGACGCGTCACGCTTGTGCGTAATCATATGCGCTTCCTGAGCTGAAGAGGATGTCAGATTCTGGGATTCTCCTCAGACAGGTTCCTGGATGCGTCGCCACATTAGAGACAGGAACAAGCGCTATTCAGCCAAAGTTTCATAATCAGGGAACATTTTCTAAGTGACAAGTCTCTCTGAGAGACAGGGTTTGGAAAACACTCGCTTCAGTGGGAGGAACCTTCTCACATGCGCTCTGGTTCTGAGAGCCTGGATTTGTATTCTGAACAGTCTAAACATGTTTTAAAAAGAAACGTAGGACAAAAGTGGCACCTGCTCAGTAAAACCACCAACAGGGTGAAAAATATCAAAATATTGTCGGAAGAGACGGGCTACAACTTCTGGATCATCTTTATATAAATCGTTTTATTGATTATCTTCTTATGAAAGATAACTTTGACGTACACGAGCGACCAGGCGCGTGGGATATGTTGTCTGTGCCTAAAATAATTTCATGTTATTCATCTTGTTAGTTTAATTTCCATAATAGCGGAGCAGGTGCGAATTTTAGACGCGTCACGCATGTCTCCGTTTTAAACATGTTTAAACTGTTGAGAATACAAATCCAGGCTCTGTCTCGTTAGATTGGTGTAACTAAAGTTTGTACTGAATGAAACTTTACATGAAACCATGTTGAAAAGAAAAGGATCCGATTAAACCGTTTTCCCCTCATTTACAGTCACGACGTACAGCGCAGTGCGCGTGGCTCTGGGGTTAATCACGTTTAGTTGTTTCTCTTTGCAACAATCTTCACAAGAAGGCAAAACAGTTAAATGGCAGCTTACAGATATTTCCATTTGACTGTATTTTGATGGATAAACTCAAGGATGCTGGCTGTTTTGAAAGAATTACCCCGACGCACACTGATGCGCATGGATGAGCTTGGAAAAATGTTCTTTTTATGAAATTATTCAACTTTGGCTGAACAGCGCTTTTTCCCGTCTCTAATATAGAGACGCATGACGCATCCAGTCTGAGGCAGAATAGCCTCTTCAGCTCAGAAAGCACCTGTAGAGACATTTGATCACGCACAAAGTTTATGTGGAACAGAAGCGGTCGGGCCACGGCAGGTGAAACGTTCCCAGCCTACATGAAGTGAAACTGTTTAATTGTAACATTAATATGTTACTGGACACGCTGGTCTGGTTGGTTAGACCAGTGTTTGAAGTGGAAACACACACACACACACACACACACACACACACACACACACACACACACACACACACACACACACACACACACACACACACACACACACACACACACACCAATTAAAATAATGCTGATAGCGTGGACTAGAAGACAGGTGATGGTTTTATTTAAATGATGATCAGGCTGCTGTAAAATCTAATCTCTATCCACATCCAGACACAATTATCCTGTATTCTTTCTCTAGTTGCTCTGCTCTTGTCTGGGCTGATGTAGCTGACGGTGCGCGCGGTGCGCCTAACGGCTGTGGTGCACATTTTACGCATTTGGAGAGATGGGCTGGATGCTTTGTTTTTACTGGAAGATGGTCCACTTAACGCACGGGTGTAGACTACACATTAATGACAAATGAATGAAAATTAAATTGGGAGTTTTTACTTCATATTTTACAAATAAAAATGACGGGGGAACACATTTATGACGTCTTTTTAAACGACATTTTCTAGCGCGACCTGCCTGCTTCACTTAAGTCACTGCTTATTAAGGTCCGTCCAGAATTACCGTGGCCCACCCAAATGTGAAAACCTGGCACCGCGCCTGTTATAAACCTCTGCAAATTGTTGTTCTTCACTTTATCAAACTCAGACTTTGTACAGCTAATGTCAAGATGTAAAATTATGAATTCAGTCGAGCTCTCCGTCCCTCCCTCTCCTGCTCTCTGGAAACCTGACATCGGCTGTCAGAAGAGGGAAGTGAAGAAGAAGATGAGGCAAACCGAGTGAGTGCGACGTAAAGAAACCAGACTGGTGTGGAGGTGAGCAAAACAGCTGGAAAAGTGTGGGTGTTGAATCCCCCACGGGTGCGACGCCCATGCGAGCGACCGGTACCTGCTGCTGTCACCTGGTTGTGAGCAGCTCTCTGCTGTGTGAGGGTAGGCCCCGCCCACAACGCTGCGGCTGCTGCGGTGTTTTCTTTACTGTGGGAAACGGGTAATAATGGCTCTTTGATGGGAACAGGTTGCCGACCCCCGGTATAAGATCTGAGCTGGTAAAACAGAAATCCTCATCAGCAGGCTTTTTTGAAAGTGGGGGGGACACAGCTGCCAATCACAAATTTTGCCGGGGACACGTCCCCGGCGTCCCCGGTTAAAATGACGCCTATGGCTGCTAACCACTAATACATTCTCTCTCTCCTGATAATAACCTTTTGCTTTCTTTGACGTTGAAAGTGCTACTACTAGTTTACCCGTTTGATTATAGATCCACTAGGATAAATACAATAAAGTTTATCTCTTATAAAATAGGACATCTTCTAGGAGCAGGCACGCAGATAGGGTGGGGGACGGGGGGGATCTGTCCCCCCCAGATTCAGATCGACCCCGATCCTTTTTCCAATTACATTGAATGCAGCATGACGTAAACAAACATCGACTCCAGAGGCACCAAAGTGGTTGCTGCTAGGATGCAGGATGAAGCGGAAAAGGCAAGCAGCGATTGCTGCGTATTTAAAAAAGACCAACAGTGTAAGTAGGCGGGACCGATCTGTCTGTTTATGCGTGTTGGTTCCAGTTTCAGTATGTTGTTGTCAGTGTTGGGACTTACTCGTTATAAGTGCCAAAGCATCATTGCTGACTTTAACAAGTCTCATCTACAAACATGATCCCTCATGAAGTTACTACTTTACACCAGAAGATAGTGGAGATGTGGAACCTTCAGGCTGAGCAAAGTTTGGGAGTTTTTAGAGTTTGAAAATCGCCTCCCGCCGAGAGGCTCCCAGTCAGGGAGAGGAGGAGACGTGTGCAGCACGAAGAGCGTAAATATTAGATAAAACGTATAATTGCCGGCAGGTCTGGTCTTTGCTGACTGATCACTTTGTCTGGTAATGACTAACTCTGATTATGAAGCAGAATATTGACTCTGATGAAGAAACTCACTCATCCAGCCGGGAAGATGGAGGCTGCTGCAGCATCAGACAGCTGGTGCTGCACGAGAGGTGTGTGGAGTTTACAAGCTCCAGACGTTGGGTTTGATGTTGGTTTAACCTTCTCTGGGACGTGATGGATGTAGAAACGATGGTAGAAACACAGCAAATGTAAAATTGTGTATAAAATGTTTAAAAAAAAGCCGTAAAAAAGAGGCAGATGCCGATGTGTTAAATATGGAAGTCAAGTGTGCCACATAATCATAAAAAAGTAAAATATAAAATTGTAAAAGAGATTTATATATTTTTATATAAATTAAAACTTTCCAAATAAAATGAAAATTTCTAAATAACGTCAAAATACGAAGGAACATCTGTTGGTCAGGCTGATGGGAACCACTGCTCTAAGTGATAAGTGAATATTGTTTCTTATTATATTTAATGTGCAGTTTTTTAGGGCTTTTATGTTTTCTGTAAAGATTGGTAGGCTGAAAATCATTTAATGTTTTGCATAAAGCACGAGGTTTTGGTTCGTAATCGATTGGGAGAATAACAAATGATTCAAATGATTTAAATAGTGGGGCACCTCTGTCAGTGCACCCCAGGGCAGCTGTGGCTAATCGTAGCTCATCACCATCAGTGTGTGAATGGATGAATGATACACTGTAGTGTAAAGCGCTTTGCAGTCCTTAACTCTGAGAGGCGCTATACAAGTGCAGATCATTTATCATTTATAGTGCTGATCAGGCAGAGCTTTGTTGCCAGCGTTCCGCTGCATAACGGCTTCAAACACGTATATAAAAGTTAGTTTTTACGTAAACCGTTGGATGAAATTACACAAACTCACTGAGCTCTAGTTAAGGTGCTTGCAATAGTTTGTGTGTGTGTGTGCGTGTGTTTGGGGGCGGGTACATTGGAACTTTGTCCCCCCAGTTGGAAAATCCTATCTGCGCCCCTGACTAGGAGATCACAGTGTTCACAGCTATAGAAACACTACTTGGTTTATTGCGTGTGTGTGTGTGTGTGTGTGTGTGTGTGTGTGTGTGTGTGTGTGTGTGTGTGTGTGTGTGTGTGTGTGTGTGTGTGTGTGTGTGTGAAAAACTCCTTCTACAATTCTTTTGTTCTACAAATTGTTCCACACCGTGCACACAAAATGCACCAAGAGCAGACCTGGACTAAGGTTCTCTCTAATATGAAGAGACCTTTATTCCTCACCTGTGTTCTCCTCCTCTATTGGTTGGACAGAAATTTCCTCCAGTTCATCAGGCTCAAAACCCCGGTTCACTGCGGGATGAACGTGACACATCCAGCCCAAGTTAAATTTGATATTTTATGAGCAAATTGGAATAAACAAATTTTTGTATCAAACCTTCACATTGTAATTCTTCAGCGACGTCCAGACCATCTATCATTCTCAAGACACACAAACAGAACTTGGAGTCAAATGTGTCGCTGAAGAAAAAGTGAGATAAGGGGAGCTCATTTTAAAAATGAAGTTATTTGTGAATTTTGAGGTTTATTATTGATTTATTTTTCAGTCTATCTTTGATAGTTAAGAACTGAACATGTTTTAAGGTCATAGCATCAAACGCCACTTTTGTTTGGTTAGTCGAACTTACAAAATGGTGTTGATATAATCATCGATACTTTCAAGAGTACTCTCTTTCCAGTTGGATTTGAAGCCCAGAACCAGAGTGTTTGGTTTCAGCTTCCCAAGGCCCGTTGCCTGAATACATGATGGAATAAGAAAAAACAAGTCAAAGATACATTTTATTGTTATGTTGAGTAATACTGATTGTTCTACCGCACTAACAGCCCAACAACCTCTGAGATTTGTTGATGCAGAACAGTTGGTTCGGACCTGGGAATCGCACACTGCTCTCTGGACTTTGACAAATTCATATATATATATGTGTGTGTGTGTGTGTGTGTGTGTGTGTGTGTGTGTGTGTGTGTGTGTGTGTGTGTGTGATGTGGATGAGGTCCTGCCCCAAGTGGAGGAGTTTAGGTATCTCGGGGTCTTGTTCACGAGTGAGGGAAAACTGGAGCGTGAGATCGATAGGTGGATTGGTGCTGCATCTGCAGTGACGCGGGCGTTGTACCGGTCTGTCGTGGTGAAGAGAGAGCTGAGTCAGAAGGTAAAGCTCTCGATTTACCGGTTGATCTACATTCCTACCCTCACCTATGGTCATGAGCTTTGGGTAGTGACCGAAAGAACAACTTTCAGCTTAAGCCCAGTTCATACAGCAGGACAATCATGCAGATTTTAACCTGCTGCTCCTTTTCCAACAATCTTTTTCAGGTGCGTGATCACTGTAATGGCTCTTAAACTAATCTTATCAGACAATCCTACCTTGTGTGGTGTGATATGAGTGCTCTGTTCAGCTCAAAAGGATGCCAGGACTGATTTTCAAGAACAAGCAAGCATGCTGGCTGTTGAATGTAATGTCTTGCAAATCTGCGCAAAATGACGCAGGTGCGCTACATGCTCCTCCTGTGCCATGTGTGTTCACTCTGAAGCGATATTCTACCTCACTAGATTACCCATCTGACCAGAGATTGTTTGTGTATGAAGTCAATTCGGTGGTGGACTGTCCATCTTTGGCATTCTGGAGAATCACATAACAGCTCCAGACCACTATCCAGAGTCTTGCTTAAAAATCACAAAAATCAAAACACCTCAAGTAAAAATAAAGGATGTACCTGCAACAGCTGTTTTGTGCCTTCTCGCAGGCTGCTCGCTGTAAAAGGAGTGTAAAACGACCGGACTTTCCTCTTGTTCAGCCAGTTTACATGCGTAGCATCCCTAAGTTGGTTAATGCTGTCCTCCTGAAAAGGTCGAAGTTCAACAATGAAGTAAATTGATGATGAATGTTTGAGGTGAATGTGTTTTTCATAACCAGTAATGTAAAACACATTTAACACAACACCACTGAATGAACTAAGCTGCTTTTCTTTGGCTGAAGCTCATACCATTATAATATCTCCACAGACCATCAGGCTAACATGTTTAGTGAAGGAGGAAACAAAGTCCACCAGTGCAGGTCGTCGTTTTGGGGGCCCAGTCATGACAAGACACTGTGGCCTAAAAAGTAATTAGAACACACCAGAAAGCAGTCACAAGGGTCAGCGGTTTGAATCTTCTCAAGCGAGATTGGCTATACTGAAAAAATGATCCAATTAATTCAGATATTTTCCAAGTCAGACACAAAAACTACATCTGTGGAGTTTAATTTTAGGATAATCAATGCACCGTATGATGAAGATTTTACGGGTCTTACCTGAAATTCTTGACATGATCCTCCACACTAGTGAGTGAGACAGAGTATGACAAGGCCATGTTGTATGATTCTGCTTGGATTGATGAACCCCAATTTACCTCTATGAGACAAACCAAAGACAAATGTAATAAACAGCTTTTATATGCACACTGGTACACAAGCCTTGCAACAAAATGTTATAACTATTTGGTGGCTTATCTAATTCATTGGTTGGGCAAACTCTCACGCACCCTCCAGGACCGCCCTAAGGGTATATAGAACACACTAGTGTTCCACCGCCAGGACAAAAACCACACTGATCCTCCAGAATCCAAGGGTTCGAAAATCCCACAGACCCTCCTCTCCAAAACCCCTGAATAGACCTTACCAGGAAGGCTCAGGAGTGTGATCCCCCTGTAATTGGAACACTACAAATAAGGGAACCACCACCCAGTCTGCCAATCCAGAGGAACTGACCCCAATGTCCATGAGTTTGCAGAGCCACTTCAGCCAACACAGCCCTACAAAATCCAGAGCCTTAAGGAACTCTGGCCGGATCTCTTCCACCCCCGGAGCCTTGCCACCGAGGGGCTTTTTGACCACCTCAGTGACCTCAGCACCAGAGATTGGAAAGCCCTACCCAAAGTCCCCAGACTCTGCTTCCTCATTGAAAGACATGCCGGTGGGATTGAGGAGGCCTCCAAAGTATTCTGCCCACCGATCCACAATGTCCTGAGTAGAGGTCAGCAGCAAACCGTCCCCACTATAAAAAGTGTTGGTTTCCCCTCCTGAAGTGCCAGATGGTGGACCAGAATCTCCTCAAAGCCGTACTGAAGTCTCATTCCACGGTTTCTCCGAACACCTCCCACGCCTGAGTTTTTTTTTACCTCCGTGATCGCCCGAGCCACATTCCATTTAGACTGCCGGTACCTATCAGCTGCCTCTGGAGATCCATGAGCCAAAAAGACCTGATAGGACTCTTTCTTCAGCTTGACAGCATCACTAACCACCGTTGTCCACCAGCGGGTTTGGGGGTTGCCGTCACGACAGGCACCGATGACCCTGCGGTCTCTGGTCGGCCGCCTCAACAAAGGAGGCATAGAGCAGGGCCCATTCAGACTCAGTGTGCCCTGCCTCCCCTGGAACATTTTGGAAGTTCTGTCTGTTATGTAAATTTTATATTTCATTACTTTAGTCCTATTAACAAATCTATTAACTGAATGTCCTGAAATCATTCACACACACTCACACACACACACACATGCACGCACGCGCACACACACACTCACTCTCTCTCTCACACATCATCCACTCCCACTCCTTTCTTATCTCTTTGTATAGATAAACTCTGTGACCAGATGTTCGGGGCATTTGCCCTGTGCACTTGCCACAAATCATGATTTGGTTGTATGTCTGCCTAATTTCTCCTTTTCTCTCTCTAGCTGAAGGAAATGGGTTTATTGATCAAATATACTGATAAAATCCCTAACACTGTTGGAAGTGGGAATTATAGCTCCTTCTGACAGGAGACTCGGCCTGACATTCCCAGCAGACACTCACAATACATTTAGGCCTGCAAGGTCTGATCGGCATCGTCCCCCACCATCGGAGCCAACCCACCACCAGGTAGTGGTCCGCTGACAGCTCTGCCCCTCTCTTCACCTGAGTGTCAACACATGAGGCTGCAGATCAGATGAAATTACAACAAAGCTGATTATTGAGCTGCGGCCTAAGGTATCCAGGTGCCGGAAGGGGCACTCTCTAGTACCCCCTCCAAGGTCTCCAAAAAGGGTGAGTATTCTTAACTGCAGTTTGGTACATAAGCACAAACAACAGGACCCATATCCCCACATGCAAGTGAGAGGCTACCCTCTCGTTCACCAGGGTAAACCGCGTCCCTTGGGGGGCCCTGTGGGGGTACTCCGGGAGTATGGAGTACCAGGCCCTCTGATACGGCTGTTAGGTCCTTAAATGACCGGTGTCAGAGCTTGGTTCGTGTTGCCGGCAGTAAGTCGGGCTCATTCCCAGTGAGAGTTGGACTCTGCCAAGGCTGCTCTTTGTCACCGATTCTGTTCATAACCTTTATGGACAGGATTTCTAGGCACAGCCAAGGTGTGGAGCGGATCTGTTTTGGTGGCCTAAGGATGAAGTCTCTGCTTTTTGCAGATGATGTGGTCCTGTTGGCTTCATTAGAGTGTGATCTTTGGCATTCACTGGAGTGGTTCACAGTTGAGTGTGAAGCAGCTGGGATGAGAATCAGCTCCTCTAAATCTTAGACCATGGTCTTGATTCGGTAAAGGGTAGAATGCCTTCTCTGGGTCAGGGATGAGGTCCTGCCCCAGGTGGAGGAGTTTAAGTATCTTGGGGTCTTGTTCATGAGTGAGGGAAGGCTGGAGCACGAGTTCGATAGGTGGATTGGTGCTGCATCTGCAGTGATGCGGGCGTTGTACCGGTCTGTCTTGGTGGAGAGAGAGCTGAGTCAGAAGACGAAGCTCTAGATTTACCGGTCGATCTATGTTCCTACCCTTACCTATGGTCACGAGCTTTGGGTAGTGACCGAAAGAAGGATATTGCAAATACAAGCGGCCAAAATTTGTTTTCACCGCAGGGTGGCTGGGCTCTCTCTTAAAGATAGGGGCTCGGAGTAGACCTGCTGCTCCTTCACATCAAGGGGAGCCAGTTGACGTGGCTCGGGCATCTGAATAGGATGCCTCACTGGTGAGATTTTCTGGGCATGTCTAACCAGAAGGAGGTCTAAAGGGAGACCCAGGACACGTTGGAGGGACTTTGTCTTTCACCTGGTTAGGGAATGTCTTCTGATTCCCCCGGAAGAGCTGACCCAAGTGGCTGGGAGAGGGAAGTCTGGGCCTCTCGACTTATGCTGCTGACCTCGCGGCTGGATGGACGAATGGAAAAAATAATAACGCACCTGTGGCCCATCTGACCTTGTTAAAAGTGTGGAACACTGAAAAACATTCTTTTAACCCTCCCGCTTTGTTAAGGATTAATATCATCATCATCTTTATTAATAGAGCCCCTTACAGGCATGAGGCATGCCACCAAAGTGCTGCACAATTACAAAAAGTGATCTGAGGACCACTTTTATTTCACCCATTGCTTGCCATTGTTACAAATCTCTGCGCCTCATAATGTAAGCAGCTCTAGAGCACTTCCATAAGCACATACGGTATATCGTCAACAAATGGACATGAGGGTGAATTGAAAGTCTGCGGCTGTCCAGTTTGACCCGCTCTGCAACAGCTCATTGAGCACCCTCACAACCAAAGTCAGCCTACAACAGTTATCAAGCACCTACGACTCCTATCTACTATCCACCAATGAAAATACAGCCAGGGAGCAATGCAAACAGCTAGTGATGAAAGTACAAGAGTAGCATTAGCAACATTAGCAACAGTGGACCACTCGCTTTTGGAGTTTGGTTCAAAGGCAAATAAAGGAAGCAGTGCCTTTTCTCATTTCAGTGACGTCTGCTCTCCAGGAATGTGTTCATGATGTTCGCTCGTCCTTCTAGAGTGAGACGTGCAGTTTGGCTTACTGACATCTTGGACCACACAGTGTGCAACCAATGGAGTCCTCATGATGCGACATGAGCAGTGCGATCCGGGCTTAAACCATGTCTTTACCTAAATGTAATTCAGTTCTCCTGATTGTTTCCTGTTTGTGGACTCACTTGGTTTGGTGTAGACGACGTATCCATAGAGGAAGATGATGATAATCACCGTGATAAGAGCAGACCACCAAGTGAACAGGAACATTAGAACTAGACATACTACGGCCCCAAACAGAGATGTCCATTTGCTGTAGAAGCGAAATGCCGGCCTCCACCCTGAAAAACATCAACAACAAAAAAAAAAAAAGGAAAAAAGAACTGTAGGTTGAAAATGAGAGAAATATAATTTACCTTCTAATTTTTTTCATTCATTTTTGTGCCCTGGTCAAAGAGTTGAACCATCTACCTAACCAGCAGCTTACAATGAATACAACCCAGAGCCTTAGTCGTTTTGAAAAACTTCTCCTATGTGCTTCCTGCTTTGCTGAATCTTTATACTTTCTGCCAACGGTGAAATAATTTACACCAATCTTTAGAATAAAATATATACTCAGAATTTTACGAATAAACCCCCACATAAAAATCTCCCCCTGGACTACATTCTGTCATGTGACCAACAAATATCCTTACAATGCACATTTTCTTCAGATTATTTACAAAAGAAAACCTTTATAAATAAATGGGTCTACATTTTCTGGGAGAAGATCACAAAAAAACCTAAATCTTCAAAAAAAAAATTATAACACAACTAGGGATATCCCGTTCCGATATCTATATTGGAACTATTTTGATATTGGCTCAAAAACACTTTATCGGATTAAATCGGACGGCATCACAAATTTCCAGCACAAGCAGTCCGTTAAGGTTCACACTTTTGCAACTAATGGTTAAGGAAAAAATGTCTTTTTTTCATACTTACTGTTATTGGCTCTTGTTCTGCGATTGAGTAATATCACTTGATCAAGCCTTTCATACATTCCACACTACAAAAATGGTAAAAGTATGTATGGTCTGTGCTGATGTCATTTCAGATTGATATCGGTATTGTTCAGTATTGTAGGCTGCAGTATCGGTATCGTATCGGAAGTGAAAAAGTTGAATTGGGACATCCCTAACCACAACAGCTAAATTTTACAGTGATAAGAATAAATACCGATGGTTATTTCCTATTTTTGTGGTAAATTAAATTGTAAGTGGCACTTTTGAAGGTTAATAGGCACATAAATAACTCACCAGGGGAATTGATCATAGAAGCATGAAAGCAGCTGAAGTTTATGAGACCATAGACACACAAAAAGAAGTTGGAGATCAGGAGTGCAATCACATCTAATTGGGCTGTGATGAAACAAAGAAACAAACAGTTAGAAAATGTTCAGAACATAAAAAGTAAATTTAAAAAATAGTCACATTCTGACAAGAATAAAAACATTATGGAAATTAACGATTTATCACACGCACCAATCAGAATGAAGCCCACAGAGATGATGTAGCAGAGAGCATAGGATCGGAATGGCTCATCATTTTTCCCATAACCCTTTGCAAAGAATATGATGTACGGGTATATTTTGTCACTGCACAGACACTGAAAAACAAGACAACAGTCGTGTTAAATGTGATACCGTAGATGTAATCATTATTCATTAATCGTTGTCGTTTTGGTGAATACAAAAAACACATTTTCCTCTGATTAAACGATCCATGAAGAATATTCTACTGCCTCTGCTGCACGTCCTGATGGATGCTAAGGATAGGATGAGTGTGCCCATTTGTGCCAGACCTGATGTGATGAAGCAACCATCAACTCTTCTCTGGTTTGACCCATTTCCTCCAGAAACCAGACACATCTTTTGAAACACCTAAAGGTACACCTAGCATACTGAGAAGATGATCTGGGGTCCATTTATTGAACATTGTGTAGAATCCTCACAAAAACCGTACCGAAGCTCAGCCAAATTTTTTTTTACTTACAACAAGTAGGTTTGTGATCTATCAAACATGGAGTACGCCCAGCTGCACGCAATCTCCGCTTCATAAATCGGAGACTGACGAGAATGTTTCTCAGCTGCATTTTAGTCACATCCCACCCTCACCACGCCCACTTACTGCCATAAATAGTCCATGCAAAGTGCCTTGTGGACCTCATGCATGTACATAAGCCGGCTTGTTGCAGCATTTCGATCAAGATCGCAGATCAATGAAGCGCTATTTCACAGAAGCAGAAGTTGAGGTATCTGTGGGTGAGGTGGAGAAATGAAAGGAAGTGCTTTTGCAAAACAAATAAGAGAAAATCCACGGAGTGGCACAGCGTTGCTGAAGCCGTCAATGCTGAGTTCTTCAGAGAGATCTGTGGCGGATATAAAAAAACATTATTTATCAGGATTTGATCCCCAGACTCCCGGGTGAAAGTCACGCACGCTAACCAGTCACCCAAACAGAGACCTGCCTTGTACAAGTAGCTAGGGCGCATGATCAATCGGGTCACAGTGACAGGACACACACTGTCACAGACGCATGATGTTCTGTCTCAATCTGTCCCCCTGCTGATTTCTGCATTCTGTATGCTGCGCTTCAGGCAGTGTGTGCGAGCGCGCATGTGTGTGTGCATGCACGTGTGTGCGCATGCATGTGTGTGTGTGCACGTGTGTGTGTGTGTGTGCGTGTGGGGGGTCTTGTTCTGTGAGAAAACGAAGCGGTACAAGTGATAATGCTGCAGGATTTCATAATTGTATCTTCTCAGCAGCAGCACTGCAGGTGCTCTCCATGTCCATCATGTGTGTAAGCCAGGTCCTTAGTCAACTTAAAGTTGAGCACATTTTTCCTCAAAGTTTTCTTTCATAACTCCCAAAGTTTGCGTGGAAAGTTGCTTACGCAGTTTTCCGTCCCCGTTTTGTGCGTAAGCCAGCCTGATAAACGAGTCCCCTCATGGTCGACAGCTTGAAGCTGCAGTTAAGATGTGACAGGTCTCCACTGAGCCCTCTGCTTCGGCTAGGACAGAACATCAAGGTCCTTTTAGTCTTCCTGCTATGTTTCCCTTACTTGTGTAATCTTTCCATTACTGACCACGGCCAATCCTGGCTCATGTTAGCCCAACTCTACACAGTTTGAGCTGTTTTTTCATTAGAACTGAGCAACAACTGTAGTGGGTGCATTTGTCAGAATGAGAATCAGAAAGTTTTACTGCCAGAAATTACAACATTAGGAAATTGCTGCGGCACTCGGTGCAAAAAAGAAAGATACAAATAATGGAGAAGCAAATATAGAAAGTAAGAGTGTAATGATAAAATAATATAAAGTGGCAATACTTTGAGACATGGCTATTATATACAAGACAGTGTAGGTACTAATCAGAGCGGATCAGTTCAGGTGCAAACACAACACAGGCTCATGTGACTAGAACAAAGCAACTGGAGTGGGCAGCCCAAGGATTGTCCTTTATGAGTCCAACAGTAGAGGGGAAGAAGCTGTTCTTGTGGCGAGAGAACGAGAATCGGAACCTCCTGCCGGATGGTAGTGAGTCGAAGAGACTGTGTTCAGGCTGACACGGGTCCGCTGTCATCCCACCTGCATGCCTCAACGTCCTGGAGGTGTACAGGTCCTAGTATATGGAGGAGAGTTAACAGTCAATTTTCTCAGCAGATCGCATGACACGCTGCAGCTTCTACTTGTCCCTGATGGTAGCTCCAGCGTACCACTCGGTGATTGAAGAGGTGAGGGTGGACTCGATGACTGTGGTGTGGAACTGCCTCATCGACTGTGCTGGTACGCTGAATTTCTTCAGCTGTCTCAGGAAGTACTTCCTCTGCTGGGCCCTTTTTAATGATGGGGGTGATGGTGGGCTCCTACTTGAGGATTTGGGTGATGGTGGTGCCCAGGAAGCGACATGAGTCCGCCATCGTGATGGGAGTGTGAGACAGGGTTATGGGGAGTGGGGCTGTGCGCTCAGTATGACTCCCAAGTATGAGTAGGAAGGAACAGTTTTGATCCAATCCAGCAAAAGGCAGTGGGCTCAGTGGTCTCCTTTAAAAAGCACCTGAAACTGACCTGTTCAGACTGGTTTTGTGTGGCCTTCAGTTGATTCTTCATCAACACCTTCTTCTCATTCTCCTCTTTCTACCCATTCTGCCTTTCCTGGAATTCTCTGATAACAGTTATTCATTTTCCTTTTCCATTTCCTAACATATTTTCATCATAATTTTTACTTTTCCCATTTTTATGATTTTTAAACAAATTTTTTAAATATTTATATTTTTAATCATTTGTTCTTGTGAAGCGCATCGTGATTTTTATCTTGAGAGGCACTTTATAAAAGATCGTGTCTTCTTCTTACTAATCCCAGATATGAAGATGTTTCTTGTTTGTGTAATATTGCCCATGTGCTGTAAATCAATTTTTCTCTAGGAGACAATAGATTTACTACAACACCCTACACCAGAGAAGCGCCCGATGACCTGTATGTGACTGAAAATCACAACAACGGCTGACATTGCGGTGATGTTGAACAATCTGCTGAGTCACTGACTTTTTATCAGCAGGTAGATAACCACAGCAACCAGCGCCTCCATCCTATAGCTAATCAGTGACTACTGGTCACTGACGATGGGCTTTCGTCCTGATTGTTATGCCTGGAGCCGTACAAAAGCAGGCATTAAAAAGTGTGTAGCAACCAAGGACTGAAAACTAAACTACTGTTTGAATGTGAATGTTTGATTATTTGCCTTTAAATACCAGCAGCCCTGTTTAGGGGTCTGGTATTCCTTATCGGGGACGAGGGATGTCAGCCAAATGAAGTTATCTGCAGTCCAAAAGACTGTGAAGGACCGTATTGTCCCAAATAAAAAAATCACTTTCTAAATAAACAGTTTTTATTGAAAAAGAATAAATACTATTTTAATGCAAACTATCGGGACTTTGCTGAAATCAAAAGTCAAATGAGGCTTTTATTCAGACATCCTCTGCCTCGCTGTGCTTAATCACTCTCATTGGGGCGACGGTGGCACAGGAGTTAAGTGTTCGCCCCGTAATCGGAAGGTTGCAGGTTCGAGCCCCGCTCAGTCTGTCGCTGTCGTTGTGTCCTTGGGCAAGACACTTAACCCACCTTGCCTGCTGGTGGTGGTCGGAGGGACCGGTGGCGCCTGTGCTCGGCAGCCTCGCCTCTGTCAGTGCGCCCCAGGGCAGCTGTGGCTACATCGTAGCTCATCCCCACCAGCATGTGAATGTGTGTGTGAATGGGTGAATGACTGATTGTGTTGTAAAGCGCCTTGGGGGGTTCCAGGACTCTAGAAGGCGCTATATCCAATACAGGCCATTCTCACTCATGCTGCTGCGGCCCCGGTGTACCATCAGATCCCTACACCTGCAACTCCTCCCAGAACGTCATCCTCACTGCCATCCAAGGCATCCATGCATGCAATGTTTGATGCCTCTGCTGAATCGACCACCGTCATCTTACAATTTGCATAACTCAGCCTCATGTTATTTATTTACTTATTTTTTTTTGTATTATTTTTTTTCTTCAAGGCACTCAAGGAGTACAGACGCTTCTCTCTTTTGCTCCCTTATCTTTTTTTCCCCAAGGCTCTTTGTCCTGTCTGCCCACAGAGCGCTTCTCTGCATTTCTTCTGAAAAACTATTTTTAATAACCATGGATTTGATAAACTGGTCATTCAACGTGATCGATAAGATTTTTGTCAACAATGAGAACGGAGCAGGGGGCTCCCACATGTCCACAGGGGACACACCCGGTGGGATATATGCTGGATTCCTGGAAGGAGTGAAAGATCATATGCCGATCCCAGTTGTCCATTGAGGACATCGAAGGCGTGTGGATATTCGGCCTGATGATCACTGGATTTCTACTGATTGGAGTGGGAGGATATCTGGTTTTCTGGAAATTTGGGAAGACAGGAGCGATTGGAGGGCGACCCGCACCCACGGAAAGCACCGTCTGTGTGGAGACTTCTCAGACTGGGACGTTACTCGAGGTGAGTCGTAAGCTGGACAATGTTCTAGCTGCGATACCGGTATTAGTGCGCAAAATGGATGTCATCTCGGAGAGGGTCACCGGACGGTATGGACAGGTTTAAAAACCCAAAATTGGCTTCACTGAAGGACTGGAAATGATCAGTTTAAAGACTGAAGGCAGAGAGGAAAATGATCTCAGCCTGACCCAAACAAAGTCTTGTTATCTGAATCTGACGCCCTGGCAGCCTTGAGCGGCAAGCAACTAAAACCCCCACGAAGGAATGCAGACAGATGCTGTGAGAACCCGACCTACCCCCCCGCCTTCAGATTGGTGGACTTCAGCCTGGCGAGGTCATCAGCTGGAGGAGTCAATGTGCTCTTTGCTACTCCCAAGATCTCCCTCCCACCTGTGACTGTACAGTAGATGAGCACCAGATGGCTGCTCTCGCTGGGGGAAACAGGATCCCAGCCCCCCCACCCCCCACCCCACGCCTTCCTATTGGAGTCTCATGTTATGTTGTGTTGTCTGAAGTCTGTTGCATATATGTTTGAGGTGTTTTTTTTGCAGAGCAAAGCTGCCCTCCCTGTTTAGGGTAACTCTGAAGTGCCTTTTTTTTCCCTCCACCTGAACCAATCCTCATGTAACCCTCTTATCTCTATTAAGGTAGCGCAACTCGGGTTGCGAATGACCACAGTCACCAATCCTTGTCATGTGTCTTGCCCATGTATGTCTGATCTCTGAATTGTGTGTACTGAAACTCTAATTTCCTTCTGGGATTAATAAAGTATTGATTGATTGATAGATATTATAGCTAGTTAACTTGCCCCACTTTTGGTCCACTCTGCTCCGGAGCTCTTGTCTCTATTCTATTCTATTCTCCTGTTGAGAATGTACAGCCTGGCGCCCTCTGCTGTTACGGGCGTGTAATGACCCCAGACAAATATCGGCATGTGTAAATGCTTAGACCCCGATTATAAGATGACCGCACATTTTAAAATAATTTTCAAAGGAAATAACCTCGTCCTATATTCAGGTCAACACGGGATTTGCCAGTGAGCAGTACATTGGCTTTTTGACCCTGACCTGTTTTAAATGGGAAGTTCAGCAGGAGTTTTCTACCATTCCTGGGCTTCATCGGAGCGTGTCAGGCACAAATAAGATAGAAAGCACCAGAGAATATGGGCGGACATGAACAATCGTGTATTAATTATGATTTTTGGGTGGCACCACTTTGAGAGTGGTGTGGCCGTGCACAGGAAGGAGCTGCCTGGAATGTGTGAAAAATAAGCACTCTACATCTTTTCCACTCAAGATGGGTGCCGGTACGCCGAGTCCACTTAAATAATGTAATTTAGTACTTCAGTTTAAAGTTGATGGCTTCCATGGGAGCCCATCACCCCTTCGAAGGAGCCGATCAATAGTTTGATGAAGGATGTATGACACTGTTATGATTTCTTACCTGAAACATTTTTGGTGCAGAGACGAAAAATCCAAGGGCAGAAGACAAGCTGGCTGCAAAGACTCCGACCGTGATGAGGTAGTAGACCCCAGACAGCTGTGATATTACCTGGATGGAACATTCCTTATTTAAAACTCACCAAACGGACCCGACGTGTTGAAATAACCATTTTAACACTTTGGCTTTTAAACCCAAATCGGTCACAACCTGTACGTTGTTGGCTAGACCATAATTACAGGTCCGTGACTGGCTGCAGCTCGTGAAGTTCCAGCCCATATTACATGCCAGTCCCACACAGCCGTCAGTAATGTTTCCAGTCATGAAGTCGGTAATATTCCCAGAAGCATCCCGCACCACACAAGCCCCTGGAGGAAGACAAATAAACGTGGTTAACCAGAGGACAGCACACGGCTACTTTTTGCATTTCAGTTTTTTTCTGAATTTTTTTGTTTGGATTCCACAACAAGGGGTCTGTTGAGGAAAATAGGCTCAACAAGCTGCAGGTCTGTCAGTGAACTCTGAGCAGACTTGCTCCAGGCGATGTGGCTCTGACTCGTCCACTTCAGAGTAAATTCAAACAGCCGTGAGTATCCGTGCTCAAGCTGGGCTGTGACAGCAAACACAAAAATCTATTTTTGTGGTGCCACAAGGTAGCAGGATGGACTCCTGCACCTACTCAACCAGCAGAAGGTGCTCTGGCTGATGATGCAGCTTCCAGCTTCCATCAGCTAGTCTGGCCTTACATGCACCTGTCACCCATATGATGGATGTGCCATCCATGTGTTTAGGAGACATGGCGGGTTTTCTCCTGGTGCCAGGTTTGCCTGACTGAGGCCCTGTCCACACGTAGCTGGGGATCTTAATTAGATCTTGTTTCTATTTGATTAATAAATAGTAAAATCATTGTTGGAACCATGCCTCCTGCCCTCCTTAATAGAATGAGCTTGTTTTTATCTGTTCCTTGCTTTATTAACGGTCAGAATCGCATCCCTGTCCAATTACAGGTAGTCGAGTAAATGACTTCAAACCCCTCCTCCTCTCGTCACACTAGGATGGAAAAATCTCTCTTCCTATTAGTTTTTATAAAATAAATTCTGGCTTTATATCAGCTTGAAACACCTGGCAACCCAAAGCTAACTGCTGAGAGCACGTACAGAACGTCTGAGCTTAGTTCAAGTATGGTACTTTCTGGAAGAGAAACCCAGTCGCCTTTTTATTTCTTTTTTAATGGCATGTGTGTGCAGCGATGGTGTGAGGCACTTAAGATCCGCTGTTAGCACCTCATAGCCAGGGCCTTCCCCACCAAACTAGCCAATATGCCCTAGAAGAGAAGAAGTCATACACAAGCCAGTATAAGACGCCAGGAATGGTGGAAAAGATAAAGACCTAACCATCTTGTCCATGATCATGGGAAACGTGAGATCTCTTCACAGCAAAGCAGATGTGGCTAGCAAAATATCAGTGGCTCTCCATAGAGTAGTCTGCTTATTCTAGATATGGCTGACAGAACTAACTTTGGACATTCCTGTAAACATCAACAGTTTTCTGCTCCAGGCCAATGGAGCCAAGAAGAGATGTAAGGAAAGATGAGGGGGTCAGGCTGTTCTCAAGAACAAAAAATAGCATAAGGTGATCAGTGAACAGTGTGACTTTGTCTACACAGAAGCACAGCGCAGCACAAAAACGCCAGTGATGTCGAACATTCTGCTCAGTCTTCAGCTTAGTGTCACACACTGAACCAGGCAATGGCTGCAGGCACCAGCCAGAGAGCTCTGGAGCAACCATGACTCCAACTTGTAGCCAATCAGTGACCGACCAGGTTAGCACACTTGGAACCACAAGGAAGCCCAACGAAAATACAGAACAGGGCTGTTGGAAATGGTTGTCAAACTGAGCCCCACCTATCTGAATCACGGCGAGTAGTGCCATTGGAAAAGGCCTAAATGTGGCACCAGTGGCAAAAACCTCACACCTGAAGGACCTCAGCAGCTACAGGCTGGTTGCACTGACCTCACATTGGATGAAGACCTCAGAGAGGCTTTGCCACCTGTTAAGGTCTGCAGTTTGACTACCAGCCTGTTATTGGTGGGGATGATGCCATCATGGTCTCATACCGAGCTCTGACTCACAGAAGGTACAGGATTTCACGAACTGTCGGCAGAAACACCTCCTGTCCAACGCAAGGTAAATCATGAAGCTCCTGGTGGATTTCCATAGATGTAGCACTCTACATTGGTACTGCTGGACATCCAGGGAACAGACATAGAGTAGATTATAAAGTATCTACAGGTGTTTATCTGAAAAACTTAGGCTGAAGCCATAATGCTGGCGTTCTTTTTAGAAAGGATCAGTACAAGCTACCTGCTAAGGGGTCTGGGGTCTTTCTGAGTGCAGGATCTGGTGCAGGAGGTGGGAGATAGAAGGACTCTAGCAAAATACCATCACTGTAAGACAATGTCTCCCACCCCATGGAGCTAGAGAACTCCTTCAATGGCAGATAGCTTCATCGTAGGAAGGAATATTGTCACAGCAGCGCCGCAGCTGTTAGGATTTACAACCTCCACTGCACCCAACAAAACCAGTAAACAGTTTTTTTTCCTGTTTCTTTTTGTGATTCACATTTCTGTTAATGTTCTACTTGCACACATTAATTTGCACATTTCTCCACTGGTGCTCTCAGTATTTAATAATCTGCTAGACTTTCTACGTTGTTTTATTTATGTGATAAATTCATTTGGATCTTTTCTAGTATATTTTGCATTTATGTTTATTTTTTGGTTCATTGTACATTGTTTCATTCATTTTTGCTTTTGCTGTGAATGTGGTTATTGCTGTGACACTAAAATATCCCCACTGACAGACAGTAAAGAGATATTCTATTATGTTCTTCTGTTATATTCTATTTTACATCACATCAAACCGCTGGAAAAGCAAATTGTAGTAAAATGATTCATTTCCCAGAGAAACCTTCCCAAAGATTTAATGAAGTTTATCTGAGGAACATTTTGATAAGAACCTACCAGAAGTTATTGCTATCACCAAGTAGGTTAATGTAGTCCACAGAATGGCCAAAAGGGTGCCTTTGGGGATGGCACTAGCAGGGTCCTGTAAAGGGAAATAAAACATGGATCACAGTCGTGACATAGTGTGTCTAGTGAGTGTTGATATTCTTTCTATAGTTATTATACTTTAAGATCTCCCGAGATGTTGGCTCCAGCCGTAATGCAAGTGACAGATGGGAAAAAAAGGGCAAACATCTGGAAAAAATTCCCTTGATCACCTCTCCAGTCTGGAGTTAAGTTCTGTACGAAGATATCACCTTATAAAAAGACCACACAGGAGTTGACATACCATGAATACAAGACGCAAAACAATTGTTGAGGAGTTTTCTACCAGTCAGAACAGTTTTACTCATTCAATTTTATACATATTTTTTTTACAAGTACTAGTTGTGTCCATTCATTCTGACCAACTTTTAGCAAAATTATTTTGCACTGACTATTACTTTCATTTAAACGTTATGGGTAAATACACGGTCAGATCATTCATGTTCTGAGAGTAAAACGTTTTAAAGGACAACTGGGCATAAGATGAAATGCATATGAAAACCAGGATTTACCTCGATATCCAAAGATACCAATGGACTGTTTCTCAATTGAAGGAGAAATTATTGTGCCTACAATGTAGCTTGAAAATGCGATCATGAGAGCAAGAAAGAAAACCATCTGAGTCTGAAACAAAAACAAAGATTAGAAATGTTTTAAAAATATATAGGGTAATTAAAAAACCTGGAAATACAGAAGGGGCTGTTTAGGCCATAACACATTCAGTTACACACACATACATGGAATCTCATGCCACTGTCATCAAGTGGGAAGTATTTGTATGCAGCTGGTTTGTTTAGTTTGCATGTAGTTTAACTGTTTTTATTTTGGCTCTTTCTCCCATGAGGAGCTTCCTAGAGACACTATTTTAACATGAACTGGCAGCAGATTGAGGTGGAGTGGATTAGTAGTTTAACCAACCCCTCTGCAGCTTCTGAACTGTTACCCACCTATTACCCTACTGAGACAGTGTCCAGCCCACGGCCAAAATCAAATGGATAAACAATCAGGCTTTAGAACTGCATTAGTGACATTAGTAACAAACGATATTCTCATGGCCTCGGATAAGGATCTTGTTTCTGTTTTGGTCTTGCTGGATATCAGGGCGGTTTATGACACAGTAGATCACGCTATTGTTTTAGAAAGGCTCGAACATGTAGGGATTAAAGGAAGAGCGCTATGCTGGTTTAACTCTGGTCTGTCCGACAAATTTCAGAATGTTTATGTAAATGAGAAATATTCTCCATATTCTACGGTTACTTGTGGAGAACCACAGGGTTTAATGCTTGAACCAATTCTTTTTACTATATATACGCTTCCAGTTGGTAAAATCTTCAGACAGCATGGGATAAACTTCCACTCTTATGCTGATGATGCTCAATTATATTCATCCATTAAGCCTGATGAACCTAATCAGTTAGGTACATTAGGTAGGTTAGGTAGATCTCTACCTTAGCTGTTTTTATCAGATTATATGAAATAAGTCTTAAATGTCCTCACCTTCATCACCCATGTCATTCCAGCCAGTATAATGAGAAGGATGGCAGTCACAGTGATCACACCCACAATACGGACATCATTGGTTGGGTCCACCATAACCACATTAAATTCCTGCATAATTAACCAGTCTTAGTCACAAAAACCATTCTTATTTCTTATGCTAAAATGAATATAAAGTGTAGAGAATGTTATGGGGACACCCAAAACACTTATTCTCATTTTTAAGAGGAAAAAATATGTTAAATAAAAAATAAGGTATTTACCTGTAATAGCTGACTGATCACTTCTGCAAAACCCACAATATTGAGTACAGATGCCAGTGCATTGGCAAAGGAGAAGACCACCCCAATGGGTCCTCCAATTTCAGGACCCATTGTGCGAGAGACCAGAAAATATGTCCCACCTGTAGAGTATTGAACAAATATTATCTAAACTATTGCTATGTAAAATAAATCACAGTACACATAAATAGATTCTCATCAAAAGCGTTTAAACTAGCTTTATTTCTTTTTCTTTTAGAAAAACCTTTTGTTTGCAACTATTTTGCTTGTGAAAAGTCTCTTCTCATCTTCTTCCACCTATCAGGGTTTGGGTCACAGGGGGGCAGCATCCCAACTAGGGAGTTCCAGACCGTCCTCTCCCCGGCCACCTCCACCAGCTCCTCTGGCAGGACCCCGAGGTCTGGGCCAGTTCGGAGATATACTTTCTCCAATGTGTCCTGGGTCGACCAGGGGGCCCCCTGCTGACACGACATGCCCGAAACACTTCCCTGGGGAGGCGTCCAGGAAGCATCCTAATAAGATTTCCAAACCACCTCAACTGACTCATCTTGATATGGAGGAGCAGCGGTTCTACTCCGAGTCTCTCCTGAATGTCCGAGGTCCTCACCCTATCCCTGAGGCTGAGCCCAGCCAACCTCACTGAGTAAACTCATTTTGGCCGCTTGTATCTGCGTATCTGCGATCTTGTTCTTTTGGTCATTACCCAAACCTCAAGACCACAGGTGAGGACTGGGCAATAGATCGACTGGTAAATCGAGAGCCTTGCTTTCCAGCTCAGCTCCTTTTTCACCACAACAGACCGGTCCAGTGTCTGCATCACTGCAGACGCTGCCCCAATCCGCCTGTCGATCTCCCGCTCCCTCCTTCCCTCACTCGTGAACGAGACCCCGAGATACTTGAACTCCGCCACTTGAGGCAGGACCTCTCTCCCAAGCCGGTGTTGGTAAGCCGCCATTTTACGATCAAGAACCGTAATCTCAGACTTGGAGGGGCTGATGCTCATCCCAGCTGCTTCACCCTCGGCTGCGAACCTCCCCAGCAAGAGCTGTAGGTCAGAGCCTGATGGAGCTAGGAGGACCACATCATCTGCATAAAGCAGAGATGAGTTTCTCCTGCCACCAAACTCCACACCCTCAACACCACGGCTGCGCTTAGAAATCCTGTCCATAAACATTATGAACAGGACCGGTGACAAAGGGCAGCCCTGGCGGAGTCCAACCCTCACTGGGAACAGGTCCGACTTACTACCGGCTTTGCGGAACAAACTCACGCTCCTCTGGTAAAGGGACTGATTGGCCTTTAGCAAAAGACCGTCCACCTCATACTCCTGGAGTGCCCTCCACAGGGTGCATCTGGGTACATGGTCAAAAGCCTTCTCCAAATCCACAAAACACATGTGGATTGGTTGGGCAAACTCCCATGCCCCCTCCATCACCCTTGCAAGGGTATAGAGCTGGTCCACAGTTCCACGGCCAGGACGAAAACCACATTGTGAAAAGTCATATTAAGAGATTTCTATTTACGTGGATTATGTCTTTCTTTTTTGGCCTTTGTTGGCATGCGTTTGGGGAGCAGGTCAATATCACAAGTGTTTTCTAAAAAATGCTGGTATGAAATGTAGAATGGTAATTAATGGCTGTTGATGCTGACACTTAATATTATTTGCAGAGAGACTCACCTGAGGCCACGCTGCCATTTGTAGCAATGGCAGAAATGGAGAGAGCAGTCACTACAGTCACCACCACAGACATCAGGATGATAAGACATGTCAACACTGCCATGGAAAATACCAAGATGTTAGTTATAAGATTGGTTTATACATTTTAGTCGGTAGGATTTGTTTAGGCACCTTGCGGTTTACAACACCATATCAGTTTATATCATCTCAAATATATTTCTCAGGAAAGACTTAGATTTAGCTCTCGAGGGCAAGGATTCACAATGTTTTCCAATGTTTCTGAGTAGTATAACATCTCTTGAGGTTCCTATTTTATGGGTTCAAGAAGACACAAGAGGCCAGGCAAATGTCCGTTACAGAGTGGGGCTTTATTTCAGTTACATAAACATGTTTCAAGACAGCGAGTCCTCCAGCAAAGCCGAGAGCCTTCGGCCGAAACCGTCAATAAAGCCTAACTCACATCAGGTCAGAGACTATTTCACTACTTTACTGACGTCAGTCTTGCATAACCAGGAAATGGACCTTACACACACACATGGCACTTAAACTGTTATATATATATATATATATATATATATATATATATATATATATATATATATATATATATATATATATATATATACATATATATATAAAGGAACAACACTTGTTTTACCAAAACAGGATACATCTGCTTGCTGCTGATGTCAGGTAAATATTCTTACTGGAACTGATCTCAAACTCCAACACTCTCTCTTTAAGATTGACTGGTTGATTGCCTGCTATGTGGAGTGCGCAAATGGGGACTGTCTAACCCCGGGTCTGCACTAGAGGCATCAGTGGCGCAGAACGGCAGCGGAATGTCGCTGCTTGAAATAGAATCCATTATAGTCTTTGGGGTTGATCCGAACCGGCTGCCGCACTGCTAAAGGTATGACTGGGTTCTGTTTTCGCTTCTGGGATGCAGCTATTTCTGCAATTAAATGGTAAATGGCCTGTATTTGATATAGCGCCTTCTAGAGTCCTGGAACCCCTCAAGGCACTTTACAACACAATCAGTCATTCACCCATTCACACACACATTCACACACTGGTGGGGATGAGCTACAATGTAGCCACAGCTGCCCTGGGGCGCACTGACAGAGGCGAGGCTGCCGAGCACTGGCGCCACCGGTCCTTCCGAACACCACCAGCAGGCAACGTGAGTTAAGTGTCTTGCCCAAGGACACAACGACAGCGACAGACTGAGCGGGGCTCAAACCTGCAACCTTCCTATTACGGGGCGAGCACTTAACTCCTGTGCCACCATCGCCCCATTAACATAGGGCTAGACGGGAAATCGCACACAGTAACAGTGTGAAACATCTAGTAGTTTTCAAAATAAAAGTGTATTGATGAGATGCAGTGTCTTATCAATGGTTATTTACTATTGTAGCGTTATTAAGATCCTATTGTCTGCCCTTAACAGCTGCCCCTTCACACAGTAACAATGTGTAGGAATCGCCAAGGTCGGATGCTGGGTTCAGAATGTTTACATTCCAGGGGAAGAGACAGAAGAACAGAAGAAGAACGCTTTCCACTAATTAATCAAAGTACTTTATTCGTGATAAAGCTAATCAAAGCATATGTTGATCATTAATAATCAGGTGAATGATCTGTGAAATAAAGATGTCATGAGTTATGTGTTTAATGAATAAACAGGACTGCACCAGACAGACTGATCTGCATTACCATGGAAACGCATGACACATTGTTTTCAACCAATCAGAACTTTCGTCTGTCGTAGGCAGAATCTGGGTTGTTTAATGAAAGGCGTCCAATCCGGTTTACTAAGATTTGTAAACAACTAGGGGATATAAAACAAGGCAACGCCATTTTATAGTCAGTTCCATTTTAACCTCAGCTCTGTTCAATTGGAGGTCCTAAGGATTTCCATCATCATCATTAAGAAAGTTGCATTCTGGCCAGATGCACTTTCCTACTTTAAGCTGAGAACGGTCAAGCTGGAGATTTCCGTCGTTTGAACAACAAGACGACGTTCCTTCAAAATAAGAGCTAACTCGCTGACGCCTGCCGCTGATACCGGGAGCCGATCCACAGACGGGCTTTGTAGTGCTGCGACCGCTGCTCCACCAGCTCCAGCACATCTGAAGGTCCGGGGACCTGGCATTTCCTGATCTACACGGGAGACTCCATAGGTACGTGGTCACGGCATAAAAAGGTGGCTCATGTCATCAGCTTCTGAAGCCTCGTAGTAGCCTAGTCATAACAACCAGATTCTCTACGTCAGCCTAGAGATTCTGAACAACACACACACACACACACACACCAACACTATAACATCCAAATCCATATGCATCCATCATTGAGTTAGTCCTGGTAGATTGTTGAATTCTTAATTATAGAAATTAAAGATTCTTAAACGATCCCAACTCTCTCTTTTCTTGTCTCTCAGTCAATACAAAGTGTTTAAGTAAACTCCCTGATGATAAAAACAACCACTTCTGATTATAATATTTAGATCTAATTACAGTGTATAAATATACAAACTACAGATCACTACACTATTTACTTCCTGTATCTTTCAAGAAGTACAACTGTGTTTTTCTCCATGGACACAATCTCCTTTTCTTCTTTTTGCGTGGTGACTTTAATGATGGTTGACATTGCAGGGATTTGGTGATCTTGCAAGTCCAATGAGATGCACGGCAGTGATGCCATGCCCCTCGCAGTGTGGACTGATGCACCTCGAATAACTGTCCCGCTGCAGTTTCGCACCACTGATGCCCCCAGTGCAGACCCGGTGAGGTGCATTGCTTTATTATCCAGCTATGAGTAAACCATAGCTCCAAAGAAGGCAGTAGACCACTGGGACTCAGACCCTGATTTTGTTGATGCTTTAGCTTATAACGGACATGCTAAATCTTGTAAAGCTATATGGAAGCTCACAGCACTGATTCCATTTGTAAAAAAACTGTGATCTATTGTCACTTTGTTGTTATTGTTATTTCATATGTCAGATGTAAACAGACAACATATCCATATGTTTGTTGCATGAACAACAAGACGTCTTACCAATTCCTGCCTGAGAGGTGATCCATGTCAGGCGCAGGAACAGGATGACCCCCCAAATATTCAGCATACAACGAATCTGTGAGCAAAGCTCTGTCAGATCTGCTGTTTGACAGCTCCAGATGCTACATCAGCTATCCATGTTTTACTTGTCTTCACAACTCTTATCTGTGAATAGAGCTCAAAAGAAAAGAATATTTACCATGACTCCTTCTATCCAGCCAAATCTAGGGGGAGCTTCGTCCTTTGGAGCTGGAGCTTCATTTTCGATATCTGGTTCTGGCAGGTTGCTTGAGTTTGAAATGGCTTCTCTCTCTGCTTGAACTGCTTTTGCCTTTAACCAAACATTCAGTAGAATTCATGTGTTCACTTCATGATTTCACCCAGTTGTTAAAAAGTGGCTGTAGAAAAAGCTCTACTTGTCTGACCACCCAGATTATTTACTTTTTACATTTTCCCCTTCACAATAAAAGACCTTTATACTGATTTGGGACAGCTGATTATCTACAAGACTTAACTGAATAAGCATCGATCTGTAATTGTTAGCTTTGTCTTGGTGTCACCACAAAAGCAAAGAAAGCTTGCCTCGAATGTCTTGCGCAGGGTTCCGAGAGATGGTCTTCTCTTCGTCACCTGACGAGGCATGGAAGTGGCGTAATTCTGCAACTGGGGAAACTGGTCCATGGTGTTATAGACGAAGGTTTTGCGCAGCTCTCCCCTTGAACTTTAAAATACACGATAACATTTTAAACAGAATGGTGAAGAAAATCCAAAAAGATTGATCTCTCTGCTGAAATCTATCCCAGCACAGGTGACGCCTGCAGCAAATATCATGCAACTACATCTTTTATGACCGACCCATGAGAACGCATAAAGTAAACTTTTACCCATTTCCCAAGTCTTCCAGTTTGGATTTGCACAGGACTACAACAGACAAACTTCTGGACATTTCTCCAACTTTTCATTCTCTCTGCTGACAAGACGATGCCAACTTTCCCCCTGGACATCATCTCCTGCTCCTTCCTGATTGGCTCTCTCAAGCTTGACGTTTTTTTCTAAATTCAATTGGAGGATGCGCTGGAAAAGTCCTTTTAGGTTTGAAATCGATTCTAATAAGGTTTCATTTCCCTGCGTAATTATTTCACCCCTTTTTTTCTTCTTTTTTATCTATTTACTTAATGTAAAATGAAAGATTTTAACTAAAAACAACACAACACCCTAGAATGAAAGAGCAGAGAGAAGATAACATCTTATATTTATCTGCCCTGTTTACCAGCATCTTTACCATTCTACTAAGACATTCCAAAGTAAACCACAAATCTCATTCAGACTCAATGTTTTATCACATTTCTGATCAGATTTTTGTACCAAAACATTATCTTTGTTTACATTTTCATTGTTACTTGATTTATGCAACTTTGGAATACATTGAGTGCGAATTTTTCCTGGCAATAGAGGGCAGTAGATACCTAAATTATTGCAAGGACGCTGTATTTTTGTGTTGGAGTAAGACCTTACCATAAGGGTCAAAAAGCCCTGGGAGTGAAAACTTCAGAAAAATGACAAGCACATCAGACTCCCTTTCATCACAGGCAATGGGTGAAGAGGTAAATGTGTAAAACAACAACATTTAAGAATGGTTACAACTCAGTAAATGCATTTTGTCCTCCAGGGCTCCCGTAGAAGAAAACATGGCATCCAATATGGCGTCGCCCTGAGACTTAGACCCACTCCAATGTATTTTAGACCTGATTTTATTGGCTATATGTTAAGAAGCCGCCAATTTCCAACAACTAAGCATCATTTCATTCATTTTTTAACAACATTTTGATGGATATTACCAGAGATTAATGGTAAAAACTACACATCATCTCTTTAACGTAGTTGCGGGTATGATAACCTGCAGCTCTCTCCTGTAACGTAAACACCAACGCCCAATCGGTCAGAGTAGAGAGTAATTTGTGAAGACGTGACTTCTTTCTTATCTGGTCTGCACTGTGATAATAACTAGAACGCAAAATTGCTGTTTTGGCTCAAAGACGTACAGGAATTACTTCACTCTTCCTAAAGAAGAGTTTGATCACCAGAAATGGAAGGATTTTGTCTTAAATTCTTATAGATAATCTTTATTGACAGACTCTTAGGTCCAGATAAAATACATATAAAACAACAGATCAACGAAACAAAATAGATAAATAGAATAAAAAGATAACAGCATAAAATTGAATAAAAATCTAAATGTAATTAAAAGCTTTACTATAAACTGTTCCACACAAGGTTAACCACACAAACACTTCAACCAGTATTTCCTTATACTGGAGAAATAGCGACAACTGCTCACAGTAGGATCAGTGATTGCTAAAATTATACTGTTGGCAGAGCTATCCAGTCGGCCTATAAAAGTGAATATGAGTTTTCTTAAAAGAGCTTTAAAAGTACAAACACCTGCTGTTACAAACATCTGACTGGCACTGCCCCCTCTGGGTATTTTAAGTATAATCCTTAAGGCATCGCTGTATGCAACTTGCAGCTTGTTCATGCTGCTTTGATTGTAGGATGACCACAGTTGGGCTGTGTAGAGCGGAGTACAATATGCTTTAAATAAAGCCACCTTAACTGGAGGTGAACAAAAACCAAACTTACGAGCTATAGTGTTAGCTTGTGCATACAGCTTACAGCACTGTCTGTGGATGTCAGCATCATCACGCATTTGATCAGTTATAAAGTGGCCAAGACTTATTTTGTCTTTTAAGAATTATAATAACGATGGTAATAATATGAAATCATTTGTTTCTATTGTGCTTTTGAATCACCTTGTAATTTTTACCTCAAAAGGTTCAATCTAAAAAAAAACCTTTCTTTTTATCTTCATCCAATGCTGATATTTTTTAGTGATGATTTCTTTGTTAGAGGGCAAAATAAAAAATCAGCAGAGATTCAAATGTTTTTTTCTTGTCCTTATTTTAAGATTTAGAGACTTTTCTTCATGTTGCAGATGAAATGCTCTGTGAGCATTCTGGTGCAGCACCAGGGTGAGAAGATAGAGAATACTTTTGATATAAAATACAAAAACTCTTGTTTTTATTTCAAACTTGTGTTACGTTCAACAAGCTTACACAGTTTTAGAGTAGAAGCCAGCGGCACCAACCTTGAGTCCTCATCAGAGATAATGGTTGTAGCGATATGGAGGTCGTGACCTTGAATGGTGCGTCCGTTTAGATGGTGTGATGAGTATCGGGGCGGTCCCTCCTCATTGGTTGAGAAGTGGACACTTCGGGCCATGAAACTACGTTTGGATGCAAACTGCCCCATTAGCACGACTTTCTGCTGCGGGTGATTCAGAGAAATGACCAACACTCATTAACATGGATTAACTTGTTTTAACTAAACTTGTTGTCTTTGATAGAAACAAGAGTGAAAAAAAATCACATTGTGGAGTCTAGGGGTCAAAAAAATTTAAGCCAAAAAAAATAAATAAATAAATAAATATATATATATATTGTTTTGTGTGTGTGTGTGTTTATGTATGTATATATATATATATATATATATATATATATATATATATATATATATATATATATATATATATATATATACATACATACATAAACACACACACACAAAACAACCCCAGACCATCACACTACCACCGCCATATTTTACTGTTGGTAATGATGTTCTTTGTCTGAAATGCTGTGTTACTTCTACGCCAGATGTAACGGGACATTTGCCTTCCAAAAAGTTCAACTTTTGTCTCATCAGTCCACGAGGTATTTTCCCAAAAGTCTTGGCAATCATTGAGATTGTGGCAAGGTGGAGTAACGAGGGCCCAGGCGGGATTCGATCCCCAGACTAACAGGATTAACCAGGCCAGAGGAGCAAATAAAAACCAGGACAGGAAAACAGAGGCTTCTCCTCCATTTTCGACATGTTAGATTTACTGAACCTCTTCATTTCCACGCAATAAACGGCAATCAATGTGGCAAGAGTCACTCATTAATTCATCACGGACCAGAAAATGGTGATTTTTCAGGCCTCATTTACCACGTTGTGACTCATTGTTGACTTCTGAGTAATCCGCTATCATTACACTCCAATGTTATTACCGTGGTTCAACCATGCAGTTTATAATCCAAGTGCTTGTGTGTGTGTGTGTTTATGTATGTATATATATATATATATATATATATATATATATATATATATATATATATATATATACGTACACACACCTATTTATATAAATATACATACACACACACACATAAATATATGTATGTATATGTATATCTACACACACACACAATATGACGATGAATCATCATCACCACACTGAGGTAGGGATCTCTTCCCGACACCTCTAGATGGCCAATGTTCTGCACAGTATAAGATTTAAACACGCTGCTTGTGGGGAAGGAGTCCTGCCTCATAGTCATGCGTAGACCCATTTCTGAATTCCTCTAATGGGCAATAAATATAAAACCTGTCATCCCTTAGTAGGCACAGTCTCTGAGAACACTGATGCTAAACCGGTCCAAATATCTTCTAACTTATTTTTATTACTGCTCATCAGAATCCGTGACCACACCTGGCATCTTGGTGTGGCCCACCTGCCGCTCTGCATCTGATAAACAGGCCTGATAGAGTTTTACAAATTGCTCAAAACATTATAAATTAATTACTGACTGCCATGGATGGTATCGACTTTTCCCACTTTAATATAAAGTCACACAGCAGCCTTAAAGACTCGTCCCATCCGGCCCATGACATGACTGAAATGTTGCCTCCAAGAAAACAGTTCAAGTTTATCAAGAAACTCAATACCGATCTTCGTTTCCAAAGCCATTTCTACGTGTACGTCTGAACTGAAGCCAGCTAGAAAATGAGTCACTAGATAAAAGTATAATCTGTAACGCAAGCCTTCATATGGCTTTGCTATATGTTGTATAATGATGGTAATCTTAATTTGATGTCGTACACTTTGGTGGACAGATAATGAACGGCTTTGAACTACTTAGATCCTTTTTTACTGCAGCCTGTGTTGACGTTTCACCTTACTTTGTACAATGACAACAAATAAATGCATAAATGTATTCATTACTGCACGATGTTTACAATGTTTTAATTCAGCTTCACGATTTTGGACTTGTTGATACAGAAAAGTTTTATTTCATTTACTGAAGCCACTTCCAGTAACATGTATAATTATTTAGTTGCTGGAAGCTCAGCAGTAAAGTGAATACCAAAATTAATTAAATGTCGGGGGTAGGCTTCTGAACAAGTCCTCCAAACACACCCACATCACCCCACTTCTCCTGCTTCACCGGCTGCCAGTCAGCCTCAGGGTTCATGTAAAGATCCTGGTTCGGGGACCTCATTTATCGAGCTAGCTTACGCACAAAACGGGGTCGGAAAACTGCGTAAGCAACTTTCCACGCAAACTTTGGGATTTATGAAAGATAACTTAGAGGAAAAATGTGCACAACTTTAAGTTGACTAAGGACCTGGCTTACACACATGTTGGACATGGAGAGCACCTGCAGTGCTGCTGCTGAGAAGATACAATTATGAAATCCTGCAGCATTATCACTTGTACCGCTTCGTTTTCTCACAGAACAAGACCCCACACGCACACACGCGCGTGCGCGCACACACACACACACACACACACAACCTGAAGCGCAGAATACGGAATGCAGAATATCAGCAGGGGGACAGATTGAGACAGAACGTCATGCGTCTGTGACAGTGTGTGTCCTGTCACTGTGACCCGATTGATCATGTGCCCTGGCTACTTGTACACGGCAGATCTCTGTTTGGCTGACCGGTTAGTGTGCGTGACTTTCACTTGGGAGTCTGGAGATCTAATCCCTATTGGACTATTTTTTAAATCTGCCACAGATCTCTCTGAAGAATTCACAGCATTGACGGCTTCAGCAACGCTGTGCCACTCCGTGGATTTTCTCTTATTTGTTTTGCAAAAGCACTTCCTTTCATTTCTCCACCTCACCCACAGGTACCTCAACTTCTGCTTCTGTGAAATTGCGCTTCCTTGATCTGCAGTCATGATGGAAATGCTGCAACAAGCCGGCTTATGTGTATGCATGAGGTCCACAAGGCACTTTGCATGGACTATTAATGGCAGTAAGTGGGTGTGGTGAGGGCGGGATGTGACTAAATTGCAGCTGAGAAACATTCTCGTTAGTCTCCAATTAATGAAGCGGAGATTGCGTGCAGCTGTGCGTACTCCATGTTTGATAGATCACAAACCTACTTGGTGTAAGTAAATTTTTTTTTTGCTGAGCTTCAGTACGGTTTTAGTAAGGATTCTACGCCATGTTTGATAAATGAGACCCCTGGTCTATAGGGCCTTACATGGACAAGCACCATCTTACATTGGTGATCTTCTTAGTCCCTACACCTCCAGCAGGTCCCTGAGGTCCAGTGATCAAGTCCTACTGGTTGTGCAGCACCAGGCTAAAGGTCAAAGGTGACAGATCATTTGCTGCTGTGGCCCCCAGACTCTGGACCTCTCTCCACCTGAGCCTGAGATCAGTGGACTCAGTGGTCTCCTTTAAAAAGCAGCTGAAGACTCACTTGTTCAAGCTGGCTTTTGTATGACCTTCTTCACCTCTCTCTCTTTATTCTGCTCTCCCCACCTATTCCACCTTCCTCAGGATCCACTGATTTCCCTCTTTCCTGTTCACTCTCTCTCTTACTTAACATTTTTAATCACAATTATCTATTTTTTGTTCATTTTAAATAAAATTTAAATTATTTTCTAAATTATTTTTTATATTTTTACATTTTTTGTTTTTGCGAAGCGCCTCGTGATTTTTATGTTGAGAGGCGCTTTAGAAAAGATATTTTCTTCTTCTTCTAGTATGTATTTATGAGAGTTTAATTTCATTTCTACATTAATATTCTGGAGAAAATTAACCGGTAACGCTTCCTTTTACAGTCGTTTAATTACTAAGTACTTACATGGTAATTACATAGTAAGTCATAGTGTATTATTGTGTAATTAAAGTGTATAATTGTAATAAAGTGTAATAGTTGTGTAAAGCTGTATTTACTGGGAATGATTAATAAAATAAAAACTAAAATGAACATGTGTTACATGGTAATAACGGTTTAAGAACTCAGAAACAATAATACACTTTAACTTACAATGTAATTACCATGTTAGTACTTCATAATTAGGGACTGTAAAAGAAAGCGTTACCAATTAATCTGACTGTTATTCCACACTGTAGTAACAAGTCCAGACCCCGTTCTCCATAAGGGTTAAATAACAAATATTAGCTTATATGATGATATAAAACAGGCCAGTACTTACAGTTAAGTCCTCTTTTCAAACAGGAACCTCCTCCAATAGAAGAAAAATGTGCTGTTTACTGATGTGGTGCACAACTCCTGTCATTTATACCTTTAGTGATGCAGGTTGTTTACCCTCCAATTTGATTTGTTTTCCTTCCTGCCCCACAAGAACACCCACATATATCCTTTAGACGCATGTACACAAACACAAAACTAAATCTGCTTCCCAAATTCTCACTTTTTTCACATCTGGCTGTTTTTTTTAGAAGAGGATGTCTTGTCACGACAGTGGCGTTGTTTGGTGTAAACAGGTGAATCAGTGTGTGTTGAGTGGAAGTGACCAAACTGTTTAGGTCAGGTTGGGAAAGAAGTTATTAATATTTATTGTGTGTGGTAAATTGTTAGCAAAACACCTAAACCCATTCATTCATCCTTTTCACTTTGATGGAAAGTTATTGGGGAAAAGTGTTTAGTTAGACATGTGCAGGGGTTGGTGGTATACTTTACCATAAAACATGAGATGGCAGTGCACCTGGATCTGGTCCAGCCCCTCTAACTCTTGGGCCCAATCCCAATATGTGCCCTGTGGTCTTCAGCAAAGTGCTCTTGGAGAAAGTGCTTACTCAGGAGAGGATGTGCAGGGACCGCTGGCGTCCGTATTTGACGGCCGCGGTAACAGGGACATTATTCCTCGATTTAACCTTCCCCTCACCCCAATCCTAACCTTAACTCAGCTGAGTTAAGGTTAGAATGGGGGTGTGGGGAAGATTAAGTAGTTCACAAGTCGGTCAAATGTCCATCTCACCACGGGCGTCGGATACCGACGCTATGGGACAGTGTGTCCTCAATGCGTCCTAACACGTACTGACAGGCGCCAGCATATAACACCAGTTCTCAAATCCCTTCATTGGTTGCCCATCACTTTCAGGGTCCAATATAAATGCTACTTTTTGTTTTCAAACCCCTCCATGGTCTTGTCCCCGTGTACGTATCTGACCTTCTTTCAATTTATACTCCCGGTCGCACACTCAGGTCCTCCAGCCTGTTGCTCCTCGAGGTCCCGAAAGCGTGTTACAAATCATGCGGACAAAGAGCTTTCTCTGTCGCGAGTCCCAAACTGTGGAACGAACTTCCAGTCACAGTTCGACTGGCATGTACCTTGGCAGATTTTAAGTCTATACTAAAGACACACTATTTTACCCTTGCTTTTAACAGTTAGCTGTTAGTTTGGCTTTTACTACTCTTATTTTATCGTCCATTGTAAGGTTTCATTGGTTTTATTGTTACTTTTTGTTGTCGGCTTGTCTTTCTTTTTATTGTTGGCTGTATTTTATAGTACTGTTTTATGTTTTTTATCTCTATTACTGTGCAACTGTTCAGCACTTTGGTCAGCCGTATGGCTGTGTTTTTAAAGTGCTATATAAATAAAGGTGGTATGGTATAAGTCACTCCGGAGTATAAGTCGCACCAGCTATAAAATGTATAATGAAGTAGAGAAAAACATATATAAGTCACACTGGACTATAAGTCACATTTTGGGAGGAAATTGTATTATTTTTCTTACAAAATCTGAGACCAAGCGTTTCACGTTACAAGACAAGTACCGGTAACAATAAGTAATTTAAGTTACAAATGGATTTTACCAAAAAGTAATTAAGTTAGTAACTGAGTTTCCGCATTGTAAAAGTAATTATTTATAGTTACCAAAAAGTAATTAAGTTAGTAACTGTTACCACATTGTTAAAGTAATTAGTTATAGTTAACATCAAGTAATTAAGTTAGTAACTCAGTTACCACATTGTAAAAGTAATTATTTGCATATTTTATCTGCTATGATGCAGTAATATTGTATAATATCAATAACATCAAATATTTTTATAAATGAATGATTCTTACTGACTAGTAAGTGTTTTCATGGATACCTGGAATTCTAATGTCTGTAGCGTCATGAAGGAACTGTTTTCCTTTCTCCTCAGGAAGAACTAATCTCCTTCAGATATGCTCAAGGCCTTTTGATGCCTCTGCATTAAAACTCTTTTAACTAGCTATTTGCCTCCTCCTACAGCTCAAGAGAAGAAAGAAGATCAGAACTCTTTCTTCTATTAAATAATGATCAAATACCTGTGTTAGTCCAAATAATCCTGTAAAGATAATTGTTAAATCAATCTGTGAAATGAGAATATGAATTACTTGATATTATAATCCTATGATAGTATTTTAATAAGTAATACACGCTACACACAAGACTGATCACATGTAATGTTGATCACACGACACATTCCTTTGCCTCTCCAATCAGAGCTTTCCTTTCTGACGCGTGGCATTATCTTTGAGGTGTTTATATTTGTGTCCAATTTTGATTCGGCCATAAATCAAAACATCTGAATTACAAAACTAACTCCCACGTCATCCTTAAGTCAGTTCAAACGTTCTAGAGTTGCGAGCTGGCCACTCGTAACTTTTTAACCACAAAGAACCTAACGACAAGCTGGAAAACAAAGCTGTTACAAGCTCCACCTGATGCAACGCTCCTTCAGAGTAAAAGCTGAACTCACTGACCCTTCAGTGTCCTGCTGACGCTGTCAACCACCTGCCGCTTACCTGGGGGCATTCCAAGACTAGTCTGCCATACCGTACACTGTTTCATCGGCTTCGGTACCAAATGGGGGTCTGAGAACCTGGCATTCTGGATCTACAAGGAGGTCTCCGCAAGAGTATGTAGATGGCAAGATAGTGTCTGAATGTGGTTTTTGAAACTCCGACTCTAGTTAGAGCAAAACATTCGCTCCCACACAGAACGAAGGCTTCTCCGGAAACGAGAGTTCCGATAACAACGTTCCACATTTACACCACCCATCACATAGTGTTTAGAGTTAGCCTTGTTTTAATTGTTTAGAAATAAATCGTCTTAAACTTTTAAACTTGGTCTCTATCTCTCTTTGACTCTTGGTTAATAAGAAGTGTTACCTAATCCCTGCAATAAAAAGTTCCGATCTTCTGGTTAAAGTAATATTCCAATATCCATCAGATTGATATTTTATAATTATATGGAATCTCATATTTTATGGTTCATACGTAAGATGTAACTATTGAATCATTACACCACATTGTAAAGGTAATTATTTCAAGTTACAAATGGCTTTTGCCAAAAAGTAATTCAGTTAGTAACTCAGTTACCATATTGTGAAAGTAATTAGTTATAATTACAAATGTTTTTTTTACCAAAAAGTAATTAAGTTAGTAACTCAGTTTCCACATTGTAAATGTAATTAGTTCAAGTTACAAATGGTTTTGCCAAAAAGTAATTAAGTTAGTAACTCAGTTACCACATTGTAAATGTAATTATTTCAAGTTACAAATGCTTTTTGCCAAAAAGTAATTAAGTTAGAAACTCAGTTACCACATTGTAAAGGCAATTAGTTCAAGTTACAAATGGTTTTTGCCAAAAAGTAATTAAGTTGGTAACTCAGTTACCACATTGTAAATGTAATTAGTTCAAGTTACAAATGGTTTTGCCAAAAAGTAATTAAGTTAGTAACTCAGTTACCACATTGTAAATGTAATTATTTCAAGTTACAAATGGTTTTTGCCAAAAAGTAATTAAGTTGGTAACTCAGTTTCCACATTGTAAAGGTAAATTTTAACAAAAAGTAATTAAGTTAGTAACTCAGTTACCATATTGTTAAGGTAATTCATTTGTTAAAAATGGATTTTACCAAAAAGTTATTAAATTAGTAACTCAGTTTCCACATTGGAAAAGTAATTATTTGCATAGCAAAGTAACTGTGAAGTTACTTTTATCTGCTATGATACAGTAATATTGTATAATATCTACAAATCAAATACTTTTATAACTGAATGATTCTTACTGACTAGTAAGTGTGTTTTCATGGATACCTGGAACTACGTCTCCTAGGAACAGTAAAATTATAGAATATATCTCAATCTGTCTAATAAATGTTAAAAAGGCCACCGTAGGTTTTAGGGATTCTGAGACATCTCAAACTCATTTCCTACTAGTGAAGGTGTTATTATGGATATCATTCAATATAATTTCTACTAGTAACAACATAGCTACTGATCTCTTCATTAGAAATTTTGACTACAGTTAGGAAGTGGGAGTATAAGAAGCCAGCTCCGATCGGCTCTAAGAGCCCACACACACACTAGTGTGGCTGTCAGAAAGCCTGACATCCCTGTGCTTCAACCACTTTGTTGGGGCGCGTTGCAACAATGGAAAAAGTATAATTAATGAGATTTCTCTGTTACGTAAAAATAATGTCGTAAACTTAAATGCAGGCACTTCCAACACTTGTGATCAATGATGATAGTATCTCTGGACGCAGTTCTACACCAGTAAGGAAGGGTTTTACACTGGCTCCTGTTGTTAACAAGGTATAAAAATAAGTATCATGACAAAATCTTAAACTGTAGTGAAACAATATTCAAGTTACTAAATAAACCAATAAAATAATGCTTCAGTACAGCTTGCGAAGAGCTGATTTTAACACTCTAAATTGAGATAAGTACCAGCACTTTTGTCTTTTCACTTAAAGCGGTGCAGCTAACCATTGAGACATCGTCCTTCTGACAAATGCTAATCTCATACATCAGACGCTGCACTCCATAATACCAAATTGTTTGAAGAGCTGACAAGAAATCAGCTGCAGTTATCTCAAAACCACTATCTAAGTGACAGTAGGCACATTTCCATTCAGCGCTAGACCAGCCAGGGGGTGAGTTTTGGTGAATTGGTGTTTCTGTTCATAAAATCACCAAAGGACCACCGTAATATGATGCATAGTCTATTGATCCAGTAGACTTTGAAATATATTTGAAAGAAGACCTAATAAGTGGCTGGGGAGAGGGAAGCCTGGGCCTCTCGACTTAGGCTATTGCCCCCACGACCCGACTCCGGATAAGTGGGTGAAAATGGATGGATGGATGGATGGATGGATGGATGGATGGAGAAGACCTAATAGTAAATAGAAAGGCTGTCAGTTTTTGGCGTGTATCACATTTTTAGTTAAGTTTTAGTTTTTTTTAACTTTCTATGTGTTTTTCTATCTCGCTCTCACACAGGAATTGTTAGTGTTAAATGTGTCATTAGAAAGTATCACTGAAAATTACATTCATCGACACCAAAACGTCAAATTAGGAATATGAATTTTGCCATTTCATTGTATTACCTATACACAGTGAAAACAAAGGCATCTATCAATATGTTTACAGTAGATGCAAACACACATGAATTTCTCCATCCAAGACTACCTAGATGACCCTTCATGACTGACATGACCTTTAACCTTTGAAGTAGAGGTAAATATGGGTTGTTGTTTCCTGAAACAATAGACAACAAATAAAAGCTATCTTTAGGCTTTTGGCTTTATCAGAAGAAAAAAGAAACCCAGAGGACGGTTTGATGAACACGTTTAAATGACTGTTGCGCATAAAAGTGATTCCCAAGGAGTTCTTACGCAGAACCATGGCACAACAGATGGTTATCCTAATATTTCCTAAAATGAAGAGTGGACTTTTTTCTTGTTTCTCTGAAATGTTCCATTTCTTATGATTCTGTCATCAAGAAGCATAAAATGAGGTTCTTTGAAAACCTCCATATCTTCGGCCGTGGGTCAGATCGTTGACGTGTGGTTTTAACACAAACGTTTCTAATATTAGATGTTCAGCTAGTGAATGTTGCTTTTAGGACCGGGATGTCTTCTACCCACTACTCTTACTCCTTGCGGTGACTTGACAACTCTTTGGGAATTGCCAGCAGGACTTGAACCCAAGCTTATTTAGTCCTAATGTTTTACTAATTGTAACTTTTGTTACTGCAATCCAAGCTCTCCTCAGGTCATTGACCAGTTTACCTTCAGGAGGTGTATTTTTACTATTCCTAATATCATTTGTACCTCACAATGTGAGATCTTGAGCCCTTGATCAGTGATCTTGTATATTTTATTAATTTTCTAATAACTGCTCCAATAGATGATCTCTTCTCACCAAGTCTTTTGTAGGGTTTTAATCTAGTCCCTGGTGTCCCTAGACAAGTCTCCAGGGTTTCTTTATTACTGCCATGTCTGGGATGTGTAGTGAGAAGGACGTACACAGTTCCTTGCCCAAAGTATATGGTGCACATCGACAGCAATCACAAGCTCATCAGGTAATGTCTGTGTGTATTTGGAGATGTTATTTTTTGTTGTGGGAGTTGCATTTTTAATTGTCTGTGTTTTAACAGGTGCAATTTTATTATCTTTGAAGGAATAGACGTCTATTCAAGGAAGGTAGGTGTTTTCATTGTCAAGGACCAAACAGCTGCAAATGTGTTTTCTGGCTATCTTCTGTTTTATAGATATGTTTTATACCTTTAACAACTTATATTTTGAAGTAGAGGGCTGCATAGGATTGGGTCCCAGCAGGAGCGGGCAGTTAGAACTTTGCTGCAGGCCGGAACAGTTGGCTAAAAACCAAAAGGGATTTTCAGAAATCCCAAAATATACACATTATTTTTTTGGCATATTTGTAATGTCTCTCAGTTAATGTAAGGGCTTGTAATAATCATTAGCCTTTACTCCTCCATATTGATTTTTAAATAGAAGAATATGAAACACAATCCCATGAATCTCCAATAATAGTCTGTCATGCCATGTTATCTCCTGCACGATGAGTGAATACACAAAATCAGTGCATCTTAATTATATTGTGGGTAATAATTCTGAGTGTCATGGGAGAATGTGGGAGTAAAGCCTGATTTATGCTTCTCCGTCTGCGTCAGTGCGGAGACACGCAACGCCATTATCCGTCCTTGCGTAGGGCTCGCAAGTACGTACGGAGTCGAGCCCACTTTTTTAAACATCCGTCGAACGAGACTGATTACGCAAGCTTGTGATTGGTCAGGACGCCGCTGTTTACAGCTCCGCCATTGCGCCCTCAAAAACATAAAGAGAGCCGAGGATAACTAGCGGCAGGCACGGAGAAGCTTGAAGAATACCTCGCGAAAAAACTCTAAAAACATGAACGTTTAATTCTCCCGTGACTGGAGGAGTGAAAAGATGCGCAGTAAGCGTTTTATTTGTGGACGGAAATGACAGGAAACGTGGGTTTAGAGGTGGGGAGCGCATGAAGTGGAGAAGAATGAGAGACAAATATGTCCGTGTTAAAAGTCTCTTATATACACAAAAAACACAAAATAAACACACTATCTTGGACCGATACATGACAGGATACCACAGAGCAGCGCTACGCCCTCTGCTGTCCTGGCGGGGAATTGCTTTGCAACACTCTCCAGGAGACGGAGAAGTATGAGAGCAAAACGCTTCCGTCAATCCGTGTGGTCTGTCCCTTGCGGAGCTGACGGAGAAGCATGAACCAGGCTTAACACACATTGCGGGTGGTCAGAAATTCAAAACAAGCTGGCGGGAGAGGGATGAAAACAGTACAGTGCAGTGGTCTTCTGTAAAGTATGCATCTATCACTCCTGTGAGAGTTTACACAAGCAACACAGTTTATCACATCTTAACTTATTTAATTATCTAACATGTTATTGTATGGTTGTTGTACCTTTCATTTGGTAATTGATTGTTTTGGCCCCTATAAAAGTGTGTCATAGGAGAGTGTTTGTGCTTGAATTACATAGATCATGTACCTGAAGGTAGCTGACAACAACCGGGCAGACACCCACCTTGCCTCTTCAGTGAAGCTGTGAATGAGCATGGCTTTCCTCTGAGGTATCCATGTTATTCCCAGCTTTACCCTCTGTTACCCTGTTACAAATCTGCTTTTGCCTAAAGTGTGTTATTGACCAAAGATAACATGCCATTTGAGGTCAAATAGTGAAATAGTGAACATTTCCCTCTTTCAAAAAAATTTCCCCAGCAGAGGGTTAATAATGCCACATTGTTTACTCACTTAGTAGCAAGGTACATAAGGACATTTCTGTGAAACTGAAATTGATGTAGATTGTTATAAATGTGCAGTAAAAATGTTTGAAGCAGGATTCTAATGTTTTTTTTTTTTCAGGGTGAGAGGAGATCATGGCGGCGAAAATGTAGGTGTTGCAGAATTAATGTTCTCAGTTCGTGGAACGGACACCAACAGCTTCACTGCAGGAAAAAGTGTACACAATCAACGGTGAATTTAACCTAATTTGGAAGCTTTGTGTGTGTGTGTGTGTGTGTGTGTGTGTGTGTGTGTGTGTGTGTGTGTGTGTGTGTGTGCCTGTTGACCTGCCCAGGGTGCACCCTTCGTCTCACACTGTGACTGCTAGAGATAGGCACCAGTCCCCCTGCGACCATTCAAAAGATAACTCAAGTTGAAAATGGATGTATGGACATGTAAATGTGTGTGTGTATTATAATTTTCTTTTATTTAATCCCCCTCCAAATCCAGGATCGAGTGCCTCTGGCGTGATGTCTTCATGAGTGTTACTGGTTTATATTACAACATCCTGCACTCTCTGGAAGACCAAGACTTGCTCGACATCAGTAACATCCTTCACATGTTTTGTTGCCACTATATTTTCTTGCCTTGCATCCAGGCCAGCCTGGAAGTCTTTAGAGATGCGTGGGACAACCATCCAATCAGGACAGAGGAAAACATGACACCAAATCAGCTGTGGCATCTGGGCCAGGCTCTGAATCCTGTTTCTGATCCAGGGGCAAATGTATGTTCTGTTAAAATGACTGATCACATGTCAAGTTGATCCTTAACTAAAGATCAAATGTTCAACACTTTGATAATCTACCGCTGCACGATGCTTCTTGGATTCAAGACAAAATGACTATTGAAATTACGGTTCTGTTTGTGTGCACCTCTACTGAAGTGGACACTGTCAGCTATAATGTCATGACATTAAAAAGTCACGACACATCTGCAAGTTCAAAATGCAAGGCATTAGACCTTCCAGATGTGATATTCTCACTGCTGTTTTAACATAAAAGTAGCCCATTAATTAAAAAATAATGATTTATGAAATAATGGAGATGCTAGGTTCTGCCTGACATCATTGATGTCAAGTAATTGTTATAAGGCTTGTATTAAATGTGTTTGCATGCGATTCATTATGCACAATGCTCATACACACTTTCTTTTTCCAGGGTATACCGATACCAGAGACTGAATGGGAGGAGAATGGATACATGACTGAACCTCATCCTGGGATCAATGTCCCTGTACTGGACAGTCCTCTTTCAGATCATGAAATGTTGGAACTGCAGGACAACATTAATCCGTTGCAACATTCAGACTCTTTTGGAGTGGACATATATCTTCCCACTGTCCAGTATGTTGAGAACTTACTTGAGGCTAGATGATTACATGTGTGAAGAAGGAAGGAGAGAGAAGGTAGGGAGTAAGGAAGAAAGAAAAATAGACCCCAAAATAGATTTCTAAATTGATTTATAGATGTGTATTCCCTTAAAGGCTTTATCAGACGATTATATATTTCTTCATCAAGTTGACGCAGTGATAGCTAGATCTTGTTGTATTGTTGATGTGTCCCTTTTTTTTTGGTTCTTTTTTTTTTGTTGCTTTTTTTCTTGTCTCTTTCTGCAGGTCTAGAAGCAGACTCTTGTTCATTATTGTTTATTTTTGTGGAACACCTCCCACCCACCCCACCTTTTCTTTTCCTTTCTCTTTCACCTCTGTCTCCGTGTCTGGTTGGAATTACAAGCATTCAAAAACAATAACAATAAAGTTTTAAGTATCAGGCGTGACATTAAAAGCAGACGCTGTGATGCTCCACCTGAGAGTAAATCTGTAAGGCTTGTTACCAGCATTCAGACATCAATTCTTTTGCTTCACAGCCAGACAGGACACGGTAAAAAAATAAAAAATAAAAAAAATAAATAAATATATATATATATATGTATATATATATATATATATATATATATATATATATATATATATATATGTATATATATATATATATATATATATATATATATATATATATATATATATATATATTAATATACCATCCTTTTAAACAACAAAAATGTACCACAAGTTCTTACATTTACACTGGCATTATTCCATAGTTTAACCCCCACCACAGATTTACATTTCCTTTTAACTTCTTCTTTTGCCAAAGGAACAATAAATGTGGGTGTGGCAAGATGGCGCCAGCGTGTTCGGCAAGCCGTCTGCTGATCTCTATTTTTTTATTTTTTCGCTGTTCCTATGTTATGTGGTTAATGTTGGGACTGCTATCCTGACTTATGACCGTGCCAATCTCCTGGATCTTCGTTCGCCTTGGCTCCCTGGCCAGGATTACCACCACTACCATCGCGAGACCCTGCAAACGCTGCGCTCCACTATTCCAGCCTCTCTGTGGAGAGTCCCCCGGCCCGTGGTGGTTCAGAAAGCGGCGCCGTCGGCAGAGCCGGATTAAATTAATGGACTACACTAGGCAGGCTGCATTTTTCTCATAACGGAATCTTGGATTGCTCCTGATGATTTAGCTACTATTACAGAAACTTTACCTGCTGACTGCGCATATTTTAATAATCCAAGAACAATTGGTCGTGGTGGTGGTCTTTTGACCTTCAAACAAACTAATGCTTGTAAACCCATCACCTTCCCTGATTTTACCAGCTTTGAGTTAACTGCCTTTGAACTGTGTTCTTCACCTCCCGTTCTCTGTGCCTTGCTGTACCGTCCTCCCAAATAGAGCAAAGACTTTATAATCCAGTTTTCTGATATTTTATCTGATATTTGTTCACACTATGACCGTGTTCTTATCTTAGGTGATTTTAATATTCATGTTTGCTGCCCTGAGAAGCCTCTTGTGGGAGAATTTTTAAATGTTATTGACTCTTTTGGCCTGGCCCAGTTGGTTAATATGCCAACACATGAACGCTCTCACATCTTGGACTTGGTTCTCACTCATGGCTTGAAGATCACTGACCTGTTTGTTGATGCTGTCCATATTTCAGATCATTTTCCGGTTTTGTTTCGCCTTCATAGATCCAATGCCTCTTCAATTAATTTAATGCCTGCTCGCAGAGCCCGATCTTTTACTCCATCTACTGCAACACAATTCTGTACTTTATTCACTGATCTTGTTTCCACTTTGCCGGTGTTTTCCAGCACTGATGATTTGTTGCACTTTTTTCAATCTTCCTGCCTTACTGTGTTAGATCAGATAGCCCCTATGAGAACTAGACTCTAAAGTTCGGTCGGATTCCCGGATCAATGCAGCTACCAGATCTGTCAGGCGTGAGTGCAGAAGAGCCGAGCGTAGATGGAAAAAGGATAAGCTCCAGATTTCCTACCAAATAATGATAGATACCTGGGCTCGTTACCAGAAGGTAGGTAGAGATGCCCGTAGTAAATTATTTTCAAATATTATTACTGCATCCTTTGGCAACCAGCGTATCCTGTATCAGACCCTCAATGCTGTTCTTTCAGCCAGTGGCCACCACTCTCCTACTACCTCAGATGCTCAATGCACTATATATTTTAAATTTTTTCTAGGAAAAATTGCTAGCATCCGGGCTCAGATTTCTTCTCCCTATGTCACTAGTTTTCCTGAACCAATCCTGCATCGGTCTCTTGATAACTTTGACTTACGGTACTTTCTTTGTCCTCTCTTGAGAACCTCCTGTCTGCCTTGAAGCCGTCAGGTTCTCCTGTTGACCCTGTCCCTCCACACCTCCTTAAAGAGACATATTCGGTCACTGGCCCCCTTATGCTGAGCATTATTAACAACAGTGTATCCACTGGTGTTGCACCCCGTGCTTTTAAACATGCAGTAGTTCAACCCGTTCTGAAGAAGCCTGGCCTTGACACCTCTGTCATGAGTATTTTTCGCCCGATCTCCAAGCTCCCATTTCTATCAAAACTACTAGAGCGTGCTGTTTTTAAGCAAACTATTTCTTACCTTGATGATCATGGTTTCATGGATCCCTTCCAGTCAGGCTTCCGATCCCTCCATAGCAATGAGTCAGCTCATCTTCTTGTTTTTAATTACATTTTATTAGCCCTTGACTCTGGTTCTAATGTACTGATGGTTTTGTTGGATCTATCTTCTGCTTTCGACACGGTTGATCACGCTATTCTGCTGACTTGGCTGAACCAGCTGGTCGGCATTCAGGGGACTGCCTTAGATTGGTTTAGGTCCTACTTCTGTGACCGCAGCTTTAATGTTATGATGGGTAGTGCTGCCTCCCCCTCTGCAGCTTTGACTTATGGTGTTCCTCAGGGCTCTATTCTTGGACCCCTTTTATTTAATTTATAAATTTTGCCCCTGGGTGACATTTTAAAAAAACACCACATTGACTACCATTTATATGTAGACGATTGCCAATTACATGCCTCTGTGAAGCCTAATGACTCCTTACAGCCCCTTGTTGATTGCTGCAATGATGTGAAGAGCTGTCTGTCTGAAAACTTTCTTTTGCTGAACGATGCCAAGGCAGAGGCTATCATTTTCAGCCCAAAGACTTCTCAAAGTCCCCAACTGACCCTTCTTTTTATCACAAGTGGGTTGAAAACCCATGTCACAAACTTAGGGGTTGTGATGGATGCTAAACTAAAAATGGACATTTATGTCAACCAGGTAGTTAAGACCTGTTTTTACCACCTGATGTGTCTCTTTAAAGTTAAGCCCATTTTAAAAAGGCGTCATCTCCATTTAGTTGTCCATGCCTTCATTACTTCCCGTCTCGACTACTCTGATTCAGTGCTATATGGTATCTCCTCCTCCACTCTCGTTCGCCTTCAGCTAGTGCAGAATGCAGCAGCTCGATTCTTGACTGGTACCAGGCAGCGAGAACACATCACACCGGTTTTAGAAAATCTCCATTGGCTCCCCATCCATCTCTGGATAGAGTTTAAGATCCTGGTTTTTGTGTTTAAATCCCTCAATAACTTAGCACCTGGCTACTTGTCTGAGCTCATTCACCCTTATGTCCCTACAAGATCCCTCCGATCAGCCGACCAGCCACGCCAAAATAAGTTTAGGAAGCCCACTAAGAATAGTAATGAAAGCATTTAAAATTAATACCATATACAGTCAAGGAAACGTTGTCTTAAGTACCTGTATACTTTGCGGAAGTAACTTTAATTTTGCTTTATACATTATTTGCATTATTTTATAGTAAACTAAATCATAAAATTTTATAACATGTGATTTTAAAAACAACGGATGTGTATGTGCCAAATAATCTGCCTTATAAATAATACGTATTGCACATTTTTGTAAGAGAACTATTGCACTAACAAACGTTTGATTAGTCAGTCCCCAGACTTCCACTCAAGTATGAAATGTAAGGTAGTATGAGTGAACAATAAATGATATGTAAAGCTACATAATTCAACATATGTCTTGATTTGTACAGTATTGCTATTATCTTAGAAAGTTTTCCTTTAATGTAATAAACTTGCTGTCTCCATTTCATTTTATGATCAATAACCACGCCCAAAAATTTAATTTCTGTCACCCTTTCAATTTCAACATTCCATATTTTTAAGTTAATTTCCCTGTCAAGTTCCTTTTGATTACCAAATATCAGAAATGTTGTCTTTTTTAAATTGAGTGATAGTTTATTAATATCAATTCAATCCCATTCAAATTCAAAAATACTTTATTAATCCCAGAGGGAAACTGATATGAGGGACTTTCCTGACGCCATTGTCACAGTAAGAACTTCTATTCAATTCAATTCAATTCAAACCAAGTCTTAAGGATTCCCAATTCTTTTTCTATTAAGGGCAAAAGTTTCAGTAATTTATTACCTGAACAACATAAATTCGTATCATCTCCAAAAATTACAAATTTCAGTAAATTAGCACACAATTTTTATGATCAAAAGAAGGTCCAGAAGCTCCTTTTTCCATTCACATTTAGCACTATTCATTACAGAAATATTTTAAAATAATTAAATGTTTTGAGATGAATTACATAATAAGCTTAAGTCCCAAATATAAATTGTGAAACATAAAATAACACAAAACAGTTTAATATGAATTTAAATGCCAGTTAATCAATATTACTGCACAGAAACCCTAAAGCAGCCCCTAACCCCCCAACCTGTTCTTGTAAACGACAAACTCCCTCCTGACTAAATAAAGTACATGGTTTTCAACTCAAACATCAAACGGCACGTCATGGCTCTAAGGCATTTATTTTATGAAGATGCAGTTATTTCTCAGGCTTCACCTTCACCTTCCTCACACTATTTTCCACAATCTGTGGGTTCAGGTAGTTGTATGGCAATGGGAGCTCTTTGTTTCCTTTGTTGGTTTCCTCACTTAACTTGTCAAGATCCTCTTTGAAGGCCTTTAGCTTTTGCAGGGGAACATCTTCGGTGAAATACTCCTCAACGTAGCTACCAAGGAAGACCGGTTCACATCAGAGAAAAACTTGGTTTGTTTTCCCACAACATTTTAATGATTACTAAATACAAAAGTCAAACCTGATTGTTAGCAAACATCCCATGACTCACTTGTGTGGATTTCATTGAAACTTTAAAAATGATTTATTTCATGAAAATCTAAAACGGTTTCACTTTTACATGTCATAGACGCAGCGCTACGAGTTCTCATGAACCTACAGAATTTATACGAATAAGTTCTGCACCTGAGCTTCAACAGTGATGTCACTGCATTCTCACCCAGGTTGTGCTCTACATCTGCACCCATTTAAATGCTCAAATGTTTAGACAGAGCTTAAACTATCACGCTGTTGAATAAAAAAGCAGGAATGTGACCTGTTATTAGAAACCAGGGAGCAGAAAAAATCATCTTGACAAAATCTCCCACATGTGTGAGCACGTTTTAGTCACCAGAGCTATTTTTACCTCATCAGCGTCTCATTTTTATTATACGAAAAAGAGGCATCAACTAAATATTTTTGTCATCGTTGATGAAAACAAAACTGGTTAAAACTCCACTCTTCTACCGGCTTCGCTTGCTGTTTTCTTTCTTGGGTAAAAATCGCTGATGTGTCATCTCCTCAAATAACACAAGCCTGGAGGTGTTCTGCCATGTTGTAGAGATGCTAATGCTAATGGTTAGTTTCTACTAGCAAAGGGACACTCTGGTTTCTTCTGGCCTCTAAAGCAACACAGCTTAGCGCAGTCGTGATCTAATTTGGGTGAGTCCATTAATGCAGATTTTAGTATTATGTAGATCTGCGTGCCTTTTTAAGAACCAGGAAATTCGCAGTCTTTTGTTTTAGGTAGATAGCACAGGAAGTGAGAGTAGAAGACTATTTTCCTATTCTGCATTCGTGTGAAACTCACTGTGATTGGTCGTATTTCAAAAAGATCAAGTGTTATGCATTTCTCAGTGAATCTGCTTCAAGTTCTTGCAAACCATGTGATCGTGCAATAGAGCTCCGGATGTCACGTGGCTCTCAGAGCGTAGGTGCCATGCTGGCAAGCATCAATGTAAACAAAATGAATGGGGCCGACTAGGATTTTACTCCGTTATCCTGATGCTAATGTGTAAGCACCGCTTTCCACTGATTTCCCCCTTTCCTATTCACTCTCTCTCTTTCTTTTCATTTTTTAATCACAATTGTCAATTTTTTGCTCATTTTAAATATATTTTAATCATTTTCAAAATTCTTTCTTACATTTCACATTTTTTGTTTTTGTGAAGTGCCTCATGATTTTTATCTTGAGAGGCGTTATAGAAAATATCTTTTCTTCTTCTAAGTGCCAAAAGTCACAAACCAGGAGAGAATTGCAACACCATGAGAGATTTTGGATATTACAAGCAAGAAACATGGCCACATGTATCTAAAACATCCGTGGCCTTTTTTATGTTCTCTTTATCTGAAATTAAGAAGAAAAAAAAACATTTTTGTTAACTGAAAGAAAAAGGCTTTGCAAAAAACACTAAAACTGCAAAGAGCATTTATAAAAAAAACTAAAACTCTGTGAATTCGTAGAGAAACTGTGCCAAAATCTACGTTTCCATTAAGTTTTCTCTTATTTATTCACAAAGTGTGCCTGGAAAATCACTTACGCAAACATTTATACACACACACACACACACACACACACACACACACACACACACACACACACACACACACACACAATTTACTTATTTATTGATTGATCACCAAAATGTGCTAGAGATAATAAAAAAAGCTTGTCAAGCTGATGGACTCAACCATCATATGTTAGAAAATAATCAAGTAATTTTATTACACAAGCAAAATATTTATGTACAAATCATGCCTTATAAGAAAGTTTAAAAGATACACAAACAAAAGTGAAGCCAGTAAATAATACATTCTTAACGACTTAGTACTGTTTTCATTAACACACATATTTTATATAAGAGGCAAAGTTAGAAGAGTTTATTCTACCTAGAAACCTGACCATTTTATATTTGATGTCACATATTTACACATTTACTCTGATGAAAGGTTGACTGTGGTATTTATTTACTAGTGCCAAATACAGCGAGGAAATTACAGCCATAAGCACTGCTTAAAAGAGGTGCAGCATTACTGAAGAGATGATGACTAACGTCTAAGGAAAAGTACAGGCCTAAAACCTTGACACCTACAGCTTAAACATTTACAGACGTGGACAAAATTGTTGAAACCCTTCGGTCAATGAAAGAAAACTCACAATGGTCACAGAAATCAATTGAATCTGACAAAAGTAATAATAAATAAACATTCTAATAAATTTAAGCAATGAAAGTCAGACATTAGTTTTCAACCATTCAGAAAAATGTATTATATTGTGCAAGCTCCCGCATGCCAGAACCACAGGAAGTAATAAAGGAGGTCACGAAGGAAGAGGTAACAATAAGAGAAGTCACGTGGGAAGCAAAGATAAGCGGGAGCCTGCTGATGCGAGTGGATTCAGGCAGGTGAAAAGGAGAAGTGGACCAGCTGAAGGAAGCATCACAGGACGTGAAGCCCTCCGAGGGGGAGTCTGAACTTTGGGTGAACCTGAAACCATCTTACAAATGACAATGATCACATTGTTTGGCTGTTTTGTGATTGACTGATATATGTAATGCAAATTGCTTCACTCTGAAATGTGCTTGCAACATGCAAATGCTATAGAATGGAAAATGCTTTGCTTTGCAGTTTTTAGAATGATATATAAGAGCAGTTAGAAGTAGTTAGAGGACAGTGGCAGGAACAGTTGTCGAGTAGAGTTGTAGAAGAGTTGATGAAAGGAGTAACCCCCAAATTCCACTACCTCCGCTCCGACACGAACGCCGGAGCAAAATCGGTCCCGGTGTAGTCAATCAGAGCAATTCCACTACTGCAGCCGTGCTCCGGCAGTGCGCCGCCCAACAGGAAAGGGAGCAAGCACAACTTCCGTTTTTCACAATAAATCGATAAACAAAAGGCGTTTTTTTGTTTCATATGCACAGGTTTAACAACTTTTAACAACTATCAATGGCAGCTGAAGTTTAAATGCACAAAAGTAAGCCATAAATACAGTTTCCACTATCAAAGTAGTCACACTTTGTTGATCCAAGCACTGCTGATCTCTCAACACAAATGATGGGCAGATTAAACAGTTCATGCTGATGCTTCTCCCACACAACGGGTGTTTGGATCTAACTTCCGCGTTTATTGCTCGGACTGTATCGCAAGATCTCGAAAATCCCGCGCATGCTTGTTTGCCCACCTCAGGTCTCCGTACCGGAGCGGAGCCGTTGTAGAGCGGGTACCAGTAAAAATTGAGTTTGGAAGCGAGCGGCTGCGGAAGGCGGGGGCGGACCGGAGCGGAGCGGAGGTAGTGGAATTTGGGGGTACGGGAGAGCAGTTGTTCTCAGGGAGAGATTTAGAAGCAGCTTCCTCGTAAGGGGATATTTAGTCTTAGCTTTACGCTTTTTGCATTTTTAATTTTGAAATAAAATTTTGGGAAAAAGAATCCTCGTTCTCAATTCTTAAAGGACTCTTTTAGCCTTTGAGTGGGAGCCCCGACCAGACCTGGTAGCAAAGGTAAGCCGCCTTATTGCTTGTACCTGTACTTCAGGACTTGTTTCAGGTTGTGACAGATAAGAAAAGATACCTTAGGTAATGAGACCTTAGCCTCTTCTCCTCCCTATTGTAGCGGGACATCCTAAGGGTAATAAACCATAATGGTTAGTTGGTTCAAACAGACTCTGTTCTGCACGTGTGAAAAAGTCTCTGTTTAGCGTGGGAAGGAACCATTTCAAAGGGTGGATCAATTAGATTAATTGATAAATCCATGTTAGCCTGATCACCTAACGGGAATCATTTTTTAGTTACCACTGCCCACATTGCTGACAGAGGTGCAAATTAATCTTGATAGGACCCAAATAATAGTCAGCTGTGTTGGCCTCCAGTAAACTCTCGCCCTAGTACTCAAAACCGCTGAGTAACGGGAACCTACAAGGAGGGTGTGTTGTCACAGGAAACCAAGTACGGCTATTCCATTCCACCTTAAAATGGAAAACAAGTTCTAATAGGGAGTCCAAACCAGGGTCTGTACAATAAAACTCACCGCGGCCTCAACTGCCCTGAAGAAGCAGCGTATTCTAACGGAACCACTAAGAGGACGCTCGCTACATGGCGCTCAACGGCGGGGCTTGAGTGAAGGTAAATACTAGATACCAGACTCACCGAAATAGGACTGTTTTCTAGGCTGACAAAAGCTTGCGCACCATGGACCTTGTAAGCTTATAACCTTGGAGTAAGTGAAAAACCGCACCATCTCTAAAAAAAAAAAGGAAGAGATGGGGAGAAAGGAGGACTAACTGAAAGAAAAGGTAGAAAGAAACAACGGCATTCCGACGTGAGAAAAGCCAAGGATAGACTGGGAAAAAATAAAAATAAAACGTAAAACCAAATAAATTTATAAAAAATAATATAAACTTTTAACCAGCCATGACAGATAGATCTTTAACAGTAAAGCCGGAAAATATTCTCCCTAACATGAGATTTGTAACCGGAGAAATAACCACATATCAAGGTGGACCACAGGGCATATTAGCAGTATCCTGTAACCGGAACTTTCAAACTGCAGGAGGAGCAGCGGCTCAGCGCTGCCCGCAGGCTGAAGCCCAGATAAGAAATGCTCATGTTTTTCCATTAGTAGGAGATGTGGTGATTCGAGGAGACCACCCAACGAACAGCATGTTTCAGTATGGAAGGAGGAAGAAACCCAGAAGCAGTTTATTACACAGACGGATCCAAAAAAGGAGAAGATGGAGACATGTGTAATTGGGGGTTTGTGAAAAAAGTTTGGAATGCGGAAGTACAAGCAAGCAGGGCAAGTGATCGGTTCGGCCCAAACAGCAGAACTGACAGCAGTAGTAATGGCACTTGCTGACGCAAGCAAACTTAAACTTAAAGCAGCGAGATTAGTCACAGACTCCAGATATGTGAAGGATGGGTTAGATGACAATCTGCCGTTCTGGGAAGCCAGAGACTTCCAAAAAAACGATGGGGAAAAGCTTGAGCATGCTGATTTGTGGACACTTGTATCGTGCTACGTGAAAAAATTACAGATAGTGGTAACGCATGTAAACAGTCATACTGGAGGTGTTGGAGCGGATGAGCTGGGTATGGATGAACTGGTGCAGGCTCGAGGTTTGTTCCTACCTACAGCGTTTTTACAGAACTGAACTCCCGCAGGTGATGAAGAGCTAGTCACCCATGCACATGAGACGTATGGACATGTAGGCTTATTACGCTTGCGTGAGATTTTCAAAAAGGAAAAAAATCATGTACCAAAATTAAGAGAACTAACAGCACAAGTGAAAGCTAAATGTGAGCAGTGTAAATTAAAAGGCGGTGCTCAGCCAGTAGATTATGAGAGTAATCAACAGGAAGGAACAGTAGAGTTCCTTCCTGGCACTCGCAGAGTACAGACGCTTCTCTTTTTGCTCCCTTGTCTTTTTTTTCCCAAGGCTCTTTGTCCTGTCTGCCCACAGAGCGCTTCTCTGCATTTCTTCTGAAAAACCCTATTTTTAACTATGAATTTGAGGAATTGGTCATTCAACGCAGTCCATAAGATTTTTTCAACAATGAGAACGGAGCAGGGGGCTCCCACTTGCCCGCAAGGGACACACCTGGCAGGGTATATGCTGGATTCCTGGAGGGAGTGGAAAATTGTACGCCTCTCCCAGCTGTCCATTGAGGACGTCGAAGATGTGTGGATGTTTGGCCTAATGATCACTAGATTTCTTCTGATTGGAGTGGAAGGATATCTGGTTTTCTGGAAATTTGGGAAGACGGGAGCGATTGGAGGGCGACCCGCACCCACGGAAAGCACCGTCCGTGTGGAGACCTCACAGACTGCGATGCTACTCGAGGTGAATCGTAAGCTGGACAATGTTCTAGCTGCGATACCGGTATTAGTGCGCAAAAGGGATGTCATCTCGGAGAGGGTCACCGGACGGTATGGACAAGTTTTAAAAACCTAACTTGGCTTCACTGAAGAACTGGAATGATCAGTAAAGACTGAAGGCAGAGAGGAAAATTATCTCAGCCTGACCCAAACAAAGTCTTGTTATCCGAATCTGACGCCAGAGCAGCCTCGAGATGCTAACAACAAACCCCCACGATGGAATGCAGACAGACTCTCTTTACAGCTTTCCCGTCTGAGAGTCTAAGGAATGTCAAAATGTGTGTGCGTTAATCTTTGTGTGTGTGCTTAATAGATGTTTTCGGAAGGCGTCAGTCTGATGAGAGTGAACTGAGACCTTGTCTGGTGTGTATCTTTCCTCTCCACTTTGCAAAGTCTAAATTTTGATTGTTTATGATCGGTATTGGTGTTGATTGATTACTATAACCCCCTGTGCTTTAAACTTTCCCTAAGGTAATCTTGGATTGATAAAATTACCCAACAGACCCTCTTCCTATTGAAAAAACAAAAGTTGGATCCAAGATGGCCGATTCAAAATGGCCACCATGGTCACCACCCATTTTGAAAAGTTTGCTCCCTCACATATACTAATGTGCCACAAACAGGATGTTAATTTCACCAACAATTCCCATTTTATCAAGGTGTATCCATATTAATGGCCCACCCTGAAATAATGAAGAAAATCAAGTCTGTAACTAGTTAGAAAAGTAGTTACCACACCTTATACGTGTAGGCTGGCATTACTCTTTGTGGAAAGCTATTCTGGTAACATGATGGGATAATTGGGGAGGAGGAATAATCTAATGACTACCCACAGCTTCACACAATTAGATTGGTTGGAATGTGCTGTATATTTTTAGTTAATGCAGTCTCCTACCCACAGAGGTTAAACTTAATGCAAATGCTTTGATTTAATCTTTGAAAAAGCTAAACGCTGAAAATATGTTTGACCATTTATTCTTTGTAAGAAATCTCCTGAGCAGGACTTTGTCCTCAATCCTGGTCCTCAAGGGCCACTGCGGCCATGTTTCTATATGTCCCTTCTATGATTCCCAACCAGTGATTAATAGGCTTCTGAAAAACCGAGGGCATGCTGAAGAGGTCGATCAGTAAGCGAAGGGTGTGGGTGTTTTGGAGTTAAAACATGCAGAGACCAGGATTAAATAACCCCAATCTGTAATCACTTTGTATTTATGCTAATGCATTTTCTTTCCCGTTTCTCCTGTCAGATTTTGGAAAATGGAGATGCGTTAACATGGAAGACGAAAATGCATCATTTCAAAAATAAACATTTTGACAGCGGCACAAGTACGTGGTCGCTTATTTTACTCTTGTTAACAGCTTGTATTAAATTCACAGCCTTTGTTTGGATTATCCCATCTCTCCACCATTCCTAATAACCTTTAAATTCAGTGTTTTAACTTATGTAGTCCCCTCCACCTTTCTAAAGATCATCTACTGGCAGTAGAACGTGAGGACGTTCTGTTGGTTTCCTCGTATTAATACCGCAGGACAGTGGAGGCCACAGGTCAGGGTGTCCAGCCAGGCCATGTACAGAGCACTGGGACAGTCACTTTGTGGAACCGGAAGGCTCCTGGGGGATAAAAATAATATTCACATCATCATTATTGAATATAACAACAACAGATAACATCTAATGACAAAGCAAGTCATTGAGTATTGGTCTTTCATCACTTTTCATATTTAAAAAGTACATTTCTGGGTAAAATGAAAGTTTTCTGTTTCTTGTAGACTGGACGCTACGGCTGAGTGCCTCTAAATCTCGGATCATTACTGAACAAGTACTCACACAAGAACTAGAGCAGTATGTTGGGAATTCTTTCGGATGATTTCGTTCAGCCTCACTTTACTTTCAGACTGTAGAGAAAAGGAAATAAGCTGACTTTAGCCGCATTAAAGAGAAGAGACATGTACAACATATTTTCATACACAAATATTTGACAGAAAAAATGAGTCATCCCACACCGCGTTAGTTCAAACACAAACCTTTAGCTTGAAGGCTTCATACTCTTTATCAGATATATTCCAAGGAGCTTTCTGTCTCAGTTCCTGCATGGAGACGCCTTCCTGCTGCTCATCAAACAGCCTGAAGGGGGCGACATTCTCCTCAAACCTGCTCAAACTGCAAAGCAACATCGAAGGAAAAATAACTGTTGTGTTATCTAGACACGTAATAGTAAAGATTAGATTCAGCTTTTAAAAGCAGGTGACATTAACTTTAGGTCTACAGCAGTGGTAATGTGCCCCCATGTGGTGGATTCTGGATATGTCACTTTATTCTACCATTAATGTGTTAATTATAAATAGTTTTACGTGAATGGACATTAGAATTGCTGTGACCTTTTAGGATGAGGACGTTTGTCTATGTCTGTCATAACTATGACGTCATGAACATCCAGGCGAAACCTCTTCAGCAGAGCAATCATCCTAAAAGAAAAGAAAAACAAATAAGCTTACAAACTTCAGGTGTTCAACACTAATCCAGTCCTCTTTAGCAGATTATGAATAGAATGTTTAATCACAGTAGAATAAATTCCAGATTGAATTGCCTAAATTATATTCTCAGATTTATTGGAATGGTGACTAATAACATTTGTAACCAACGTTCATGATTCAAATGCCTCTTTAATTAGAACATTTTAATAAAACCGAAAATTGAAACATAGTAAAAAAAATTTCTTAACCTAAAATTGTGATTTCCTACACAATAGTGACGACTCACCTAATTAGTTATCAATTTCAAAATTATTTACAAAGAGGAGCTAAAATAGCAAAAACAATAATATTAACAGCATCAAGTATTGGTAAAACAAGTAAAAGGTGGTTCAACAAAATACGGACATTTCAGGGGTGATCTTTATTAATCTCCGAATTAATTGTTTTCATTTTTGTAAGTTTTTCTGAACTGTAATTGTAATATTTTTCTGTTTGATGTTACGTGTTGTATTTGATAAGGAAAGCTGGTAAAATATATTTTGTTTGTTTTCATTTAAAGGCCCCGTGTGTGAAATCCATTGAAATCAAGATGAAAAAATGCGACTCTTTAGCGCCACCCAGGTCAGAGAAAGTATTGCATCTAGGGTGGCCCACTCATGAGTTTGACTGTATAACCAAGTTCCAACCTGTGTAGCCTAACCCACACGAAGCTTAAAACAAGCTACTCAACCTCTTTAGAAAACATTTATAATTATGACTGTTTATCAATCTACCAGTACTGAAGGAAGCAAGCTAGTTCTGTTAAAGCTGTCACCATTCACACAGGGAGGAGGGGTGACGTCAGCCGGGAGGTCCGGTGTTGTGAGAAATTGTGTTCCCCTGAAATATTTTCAGAAGTGTGGGGGATGTTGTCTGTGCCTAAAATAATTTCATGTTACTCATCTTGTTAGATTAATTTCCATAATAGCGGAGCAGGTGCGGATTTCAGACGCATCATGCATGTCTCCGTTTTAAACATGTTTAAACTGTTCAGAATACAAATCCAGGCTCTGTCTCGTTAGATTGTTGTAACTAAAGTTTGTACTGAATGAAACTTTACATGAAACCATGTTGAAAAGAGAAGGATCCGATTAAATCGTCTCCCCCTCATTTACAGTCACGGAGTACAGCTTAGTACGCATGGCTCTGGGGTTAATCAAGTTTAATTGTTTCTCTTTGCAACAATCTTCACAAGAAGGCAAAACAGTTAAATGGCAGCTTACAGATATTTCCATTTGACTGTTTATTTTGACGGATAAGCTCAAGGATGTTGGTTGTTTTGAAAGAATTACCGCGACGCACACTGATGCGCACACAGATGAGCTGACATTTTAATCATTATGCACATCGCAGAGGTAACTAAATCAATCAAGAAATGATTCCCATCAGAACATCAGAGCTTTATACTGGACACTGTGCTCAGCACGGCTCGGAGCGCCCACGGTGGACAGTGGGCTGAAGATCTGTAGAGAGGTTTGCAGCGCAGTGCAGAACCACGGCGCATGCGGTAAGATTTCTTCCCACTGAAACGGTCTGGAAACCCGGTCTCTCTGATGGATGTGTCACTTGGAAAAATGTTCACTGATTATGAAACTTTGGCTGAACAGCACATGTTCCCATCTCTAATATGCAGACACGTGATGCATCCAGTCGACCTTACCAATGGCTGCTTATTAGGGTCAAAACGCCCTGGGGAGTGCAAACTTAATCAAAATAACGAGTCGTCAGACTCGCTTTCATCAGTGGCAAGTGAAGAGGTAAATGTGTAAAACATTTAGGAATAGTCAAAGTTTTGTAACTGTTTGTTACAAATCAGTAAATGTGTTTTGTCTTCAAGGGGTCCCGTAGAAGGAAACATGGCATCTATTATAGCGCCGCCCTGCGACTTAGACACGCTCCCATGTATTTTAGACCTGATTTTTATGGCTATATGTCATAAAGCTGCCAATATTTTTCAACAACTGGGCGTCGTTTCATTAATTTTCAACATTTTGATAGATATTTCTAGAGATTAATGGTAAAATCTACACATTGTCCCTTTAAACCAACAACAGCCTTCCCCGTTGCGAGTCAAGATGGCTGAGTCCATGAATGTTTAGTTACAGTGTGACATAGATCTGTCAAGCTTTTCAGATCCTAGAGTTTCACCATCTATTTTCTATCAGAAGCTGATGCAGGAGATAGGTGTAGGAGACTATTTTCATGTTCAGCCTACATGAAAAACAAATTACAATCAGAAATATAATCAAAAAGTGGTTTTTCAGTGATCCACATCCTTTAAGGATGAAAAGGAAACATAATTAAGGTGGGTGATTTGTTCTACACCCACTGTATTTGTACAGTGTAAGTGGGGAGATAAAACACCTACTCATTGCGTCCCTCTTCCATGTTATGTTCATCTCCCACGATGAAAACTCTGACCTTACACCTTCGCCAGCGTCTTCTCCTGGTGAACAGATACGGCACCAATAACGTCAGACCTGCAACGAGACAATTAAAAAAAGAAGCTAACTTGTTATGTTTTTTTTTAAACAGGAATTATTTTTTACTAAATCAAAATTAAGCAAGACTGAAAAAATAAATAAAACACCTCAGTGTAAAACCTTTTTTACTAACATACTTATTTAATGTAGATAATTAGCATTTCTTTCAGCTCTGGGTTATTGCATTTCCACTACAGTGTTAAATAGGCGAGGTAAACCGTTTTGCTTCTCTTCAGTGGCTGATGCGTCACCATCTGTAGCAGCAGCGTTTTATTGATGGTTGGGACTAGGGATGGGTACGTTTGACATTTGAATCGATTCGGTACTAATTCCCGGTACCTAGGAATCGATACCGGTACTTAACGGTACCAATTTTCGATACTTTTGGGTGATTAATATTTTAATTCTCTTTTATAATCAAATATATATTTTTCTCAATTTATAAACATATTTGATAAATATCACAATAAATAACATACAACTGTTTGTATTTTAACATGGTCCTTGTAGTTTTATAAGCTGATAATTAAACTGAAGCAAACATCTTTGCTGTGACTTAAATTTACTGTGTATCTTCATTCCTTTTGCCCTTCTTTTTCATTTGATTTTTCCTACTGGGAAGTTAGAAATTCCGAGGAGAAAGCGAACGCACCATTTGCTGACAACAATGGTGGCAATGGAAGCTAACAAATCAAGCTAACATTATCTTAAACAGTTCATTTAGCTGCTGGAGCAGATTAAAACGATGATGCCTCACACTTAGATCGTTGTTGCTGGTTTCATCTTCACCCAATCACCCGTCACATTTAGTAAAGTGAAGCCAAACTTTAGAGCGCATTCATGTTCTTCTAGTTGGAAATTCGGAGTTCGGAGGAGAAAACGAACGCACCATTAGCGGAACGGAAGCTAACATATCAAGCTAACGTTATCTTAAACATTTTATTTACCTAGCGGAGCAGATTAAGGTGAGGATGTCTCACTTAGATCGTTGTCGCTGGTTTCATCATCACCCAGTTACCCATCACATTTAGTGAAGTGGACCCAAGCGTTAGCGTGCGTTCTTTCTACCATGCTGCTCTGTTTACAACTCGCTCGCAGCGACCGACGACATAACGCTCTTGCGCATGCGCAGCTGTCTAGGCAAGTTCTCGTTATGAAGGACGGGTACCGAAACGAGGCACCGTTTGAAACGACGTGAATCGGTGCTCAGTCGGTACTATGGAATTCGGTCGGTACCTTAAAAAGTACCGAATTCGGTACCCATCTGTTATGACCCCTGCGTTCCTGGGCTCCGTTTTAAAGCACTGCACCATGGACAGCTCCTCTCTCCGACTCGCTGAGACAGCTGATCAGCACCATGGAGAGAGGCACGCCGAGACGCACCCTTCTGCCGGCCCGCTGACACCAGCTGGGGACAATCAGGACTCATCAGGGACGCCTTACAAAGGAAGACGAGACGCGATTCAGGAAGAGGGAGCGCAGGAGTGGGTCCAGAAGAAGGGAGTCCAGAGCAAGAGGAGTTCAGCGAGAAGGATCCAGAGCGCGGAGTCCGAGGCGCAGAAAAAGAAGCACGGACTTCAGCAGAAGAGCGCAGAGAAAGTGAAGTATGAGGTGTTCCGGAAGAGAGTTGCAGCCGGAGATCGTGGAAACGAGTTACAGAGACACGATAAGTGGATTACAGAGACAAGAGACGAGAGACAACACAGGGATCTTTTTCTGGAGGAGAACCATCTGCTTCCAGAGAGAGAGGGAGAGAGAGAGAGAGAAAACAGGAGAGCGTGAGACGCCGGCCACGTTCGGAGCTGCACGGGACCGAAAGGAGGACAAATACCCAAAGGAGGGTATTATACGAGTGTAGGGCCTTGCCCAGAGCTTTAGTTATACTTTTAAGAGACCAGACCTCTGGCTTTATTAATTTCAAGGACCAGTTTTCACCTGCCAGAGACACTTTTAGTTTAATAAACTCCTTTTGAACTTTTAATTGTCCTCGTGTTTGCTCCCACCACACTTGTGTTGCCCCTCTTGGTATTCCTAGGACTGGAGGGGTGTAACACCATCACTAGTTGGGACTGCTCATCTGTACTCAGAGTTTTAAAGGGACGCCAGGCCATTAATGTGGTAAACCCTGGTCACCTGTTTTGTTTCTGGTTGCTAAATTCAAAATCTAATACCTCCTATTCGTTTGTACCAATTAGCATCATTTAAACTCACCTCCGTCATCTGCAATCCAGTAGACATCGATAGTTTTCTTCCCCTGGCTGTTTTGAAACACCGTCTTGATCTGATCACTGTTGTCTTCATCAGACACGTCATCGGCTACAAAAACCAGCAAAGAACAAATATGAGAGGAATAAATCCCCTATGATCTTTGTGAGTGTACCAACAAGTAAACCCTGCTAATCCCTGCTAATCTGCTCCAAAATTGTTTAATCTGGTATTTGCACACCTAGACACTCTGGATCACTCTGTTACACCAGTAACATTACCAAGAACTCAACGCATGAGTATAGATTGAATCAGTGGAACACTGAACTGAAATGTTTGTTTAAGGCCACGTTGAGAGCAGGAGGTTTGGACCCAAAAGGCAGAACACCAGAACTACTCAGGCAGGAGCGGTTGCATGAATAAAAAATTATTTAATTAGGATGATGAGCAAAAAATCCAAAAGGGCAGGAAGCCAAACCTAAAGTCTAAAACACTGAATGACAAAAACAAAAGCTCATTTATGAGCAAGAACCTAGAATTTCTAGAGGGGGACAAAATAACGCTGACAAAGACCATGGAACGACACACACTGAGGCCCTGTCCACACGTAGCCGGGTTTTTTTAAAAACGAATATCTGCCCCTCCAAAAACTTGCATCCACACCACCTTGTTTTAAAACAAACTCTGTCCACACGTACCCGGATAAATACGTTGTTAAGGACATGCCAGACCTGTAGGCGGCAGTACTTCCCCCGTTCTTAACCTCGTCCTTCGTCTGTGGTCTTCTGCAAGGAGCAGTAATTCCGCTTGCAAAAACAAACAAGCAGAAAGCGCTTGGACAGTTGATAAAGCGAGCGCAGCTCTGAGGGCATCCATGCTGTCGGCTAGTGTAAACACAGGTCGCACACGTGATGTCAGCATTTTTTTGTCGCGGAAAGTGACGTTGCGGACCTTAAAACTTCGGTTTTGTCTGTGCACACGCAGACACCCAAAACGGAGAAAACGCAGATCTTCACTTTGGCCGGAGTTTTTAAAAAGATCCGTTTTCGTGTGGAAGACAGGCCAAAACGTAGAAAAATATCTACGTTTTGGCAGATCCCCGGCTACGTGTGGACAGGGCCTCAGAGACAAGTCAGGGTTGTATACACAGAGGGAAGCAATCAGGGAAACAGGTAGCAGGTGTGTGGGGAGTATGAGCTGAAGGGATCAGGAGAGACTTATTAAATAAGTGGGGGAGGAACACATTGTACCAAAGGGAAATACTAACCAGATAATATAAATATACAGATAACTAAAGATAAGTGAACTACTAAACCTGAAACTTGACACCAGAACAAACAAGAAACACTAAATCTTCTACTTGGGAAACTAAAGAGACCAGAACCAAAAGAGAGGCAATCTATGACACTAAATGGGATGGGATAACTAAGTATGAAGTGACTAGGGGGAACATGAGGGAGATGTGGAGGAAGCTGGGGACCAAAGAGGCACAGAAGATTTGGGGACAAATGAGGAAAACCTGAAGGGACACCTGGGGGGAAACCTGGAGGGGCTGGGGAGCCAAAAGGATACAGAAACGCTGGGGGGGGGGGGGGGGGGGGGGGGGGGGCATTAGGGAAACCAGGAGGGAGCTGGGGACCAAAGGGGGCACAGATTAGGGGACACATGAGGGGAACCTGGAGGGAGAACTGGAGGGGGCTGGGGACCAAAAGGACACGAAACATGACAATTAATTCCTCCCGTAGGTCTATTTGTTACACCCAGCTGTGTAACAAATTAGTCACATGCTTTTAGTGTAGAGTGTTATTATTGTTAACATATTGGGTTCAGTGTGGTAATGTTTGGTCTCAGTAGCTTTTGTATAAAACCGGCTGGCACAAGAACTGTTCAGCTAAAGATTTGAACTAAGTACTCCCCTGTAATTATTAAGGGTTATTGGACAATAAAATGCAGTAAATGTTTGTCTGGATGGGGATTTCTACTCCAGTTACACAGTCTGTACACAGCATTTTGTGATGGAAAATATCCAAAGCCAGATTCTCATATGGCTGAGACTGTCGGTGAAAAGTTTTGGACGGTATTTGCAAATCAATTTGTAAAATGCCTTGAAATGTTTACAAAGGTTCTGTTTCCTTGCATGTGTTCCAGTGCTTGGCGTTCATGTTTTTGGTGTTTTTTTACCATGTTCAGTAATGTCCAAAGATGTTGCGAGAAAAACATCTGGAACACACCAATGAATCGTTTATGTCCAGGTGTGAAGGTCGTTAATACCCTACTTAGACGAGCTATTTTCACAACACATAATTCTGTCTGAAAGTGGAACTTTTTTAGAAATGAGAGGGCCGATCTGTTCTAATTTTATTTCCACGTCATTTGAAATGCTAGAATTAGTGTTGGAATCTATGTGTGTGTTCTCACCAGCTTCATCCTCATTTGGTTGTTGGTCATGATGTTCTGCAGGCTCATCGGGCTCAAAGCCCTGGTTTACTGTAGGATGAACGTCATATTAGCAGATTTGCTTCATGGAAGAATGTCCACAAGCACAGAGGAAAAAACATGTCACTGCATCAGACCTTCAGATTCCAAATCATCAGAGATATCCAGACCATCCATCATCCTCAGGATGCACAAACAGTAGTTAGAGTCAAATGTGTCACTGGAGAAAAGAAAAGAATAATAAAATAAAACAAAAACAACCTTAGAATTTGAAAGGATTCCTAGAATTAGTCTTTGGTTGTACTGGATTATGGACCATTTCTAGATTACATTGCCACAGAGCCAACAATAAACTATTTAGTTTGTTTTCTCTTGGAAAGGCACCAATAATATTAAGTTGCTTACTAAATTGTTTTGATGTAGTCTTCAATACTTCCAGGAGTGCTCTCCCTCCAGTTGGACTTGAAACCCAAAACCAGAGTGTTGGGTTTCAGCTTGCCAAGACCTGTGGCCTACAGAGGTGGAGAAGAACAAACAGGTCAAACAAATGAGGTATTGTCTAAACATCACGATTGATGATATACAACAACAATCTGTTGATCAGGGTTGATGCCCCAACTTTACTTTAATGTTGAATGTTAAAATGTCCATAATGTTATATATTGTATTGTAAATAGGGCAACTTGAACACATGAGTAGGTCAGACACTGAGTCCAACCCTCGTAGAGCACAGACTCCAGATTAGACACCCCAACAGGACAGAACCTCCAAACAGGCCATAATGGCTTCAGTTGTTCAACGAAATAACAACAACTGTTTATATATGTTTATATGGTTAATGATAAAACTATAGAAAATTGAGTTTTACAAATTTTCATCAGGAATAGATGTTGTAGGGCTGTGTTGGTTGATGCAGCTCTGCAATATCACATGGACATTAGGGGCAGTTCCCCTGGACTGGCAGACCGGGGTGGTGGTGCCCCTATTGAAAAAGGGGGGCTGCAGAATGTTTTCCAACTACAGGGGGATCGCACTCCTGAGCCTCCGGGGTAACCTAACAAGCAATGTGGTTTTCATCCTGGCTGTGGATCACTGACCAGCTCTATACCCTTAGGGTGTCCTGGAGGGTGGGTGGGAGTTCGCCCAACAACTCTACGTGTGTTTTGTGGATTTGGAGAAGGAATTCGACCGTTTCCCTTGGGGGACAAATATGGGCTATCAGGCTCTCTGATATGGGCCATCAGGGACCGGTGTCAGAGCTTGGTCCGCATTGCCGGCAGTAAGTCAGGCTCGAGAGTTGGACTGCCAAGGGTGCCCTTTGTCACAGATTTTGTTCATAACTTTTATGGACATGATTTCTAGATGCAGCCAAGGTGTTGTGAGGATCTGTGCTAGCGGGCTAAGGATGTGGTCCTGTTGGCTTCATCAGAACGTGATCTCCGGCTTTGGCCGGAGTGGTTCCAGCCGAGTGTGAAGCAGCTGGGATGAGAATCAGCTCCTCTAAATCTGAGACCATGGTCTTGAGTCGGAAAAGGGTAGAATACCTTCTCCAGGTCAGGGATGAGGTCCCGCCTCAAGGGAAGGAGGCAGGACCTTGTTCACGAGAATCGAGAGATCAACAGGCAGATTGGATCTACATCTGCAGTGATGCGGCTATGAACTGGTACGTCCTAATGAAGAGAGAGCTGAGCCAGAAGGCAAAGCTCCCAATTTACCAGTCAGTCTATGTTCCTACCCTCACCTATGGTCTCGAGCTTTGGGTAGAGACTGAAAGAACAAGATCACGAATACAAGCGGCCGAAATGAGTTTTCTCCGCAGGGTGGCTGGGCTCTCCCTTAGAGATAAGGATGAGAGGCTCAGTCATACGGGAGGGGATCAGAGTAGACCTGCTGCTCCTCCACATCGAGAGGAGCCTGCTGAGGTGGCTCAATCATTTAGTAAGGATGCCTCCTGGACGCCTCCCTGGTGACGTTTTCCAGGAATGTCCAACCAGGAGGAGACCCAAAGGTAGACCCAGGACACACTGGAGGGACTGTGTCTTACGGCTGGCCAGGGAACGCCTTAGGATTCCCCTGGAGGAGCTGGTCCAAGTGGCAGGGGAGAAGGAAGTCTAGGCCTTCCTGCGTAGGCTGCTGCCCCTGCGACCCGATTCCGGATAAGCGGAAGAGAATGACTGTTTCTTCTTGTTCACATTACAAATGACACAAGATGATCTGTTGAATTTTATCCCTCTTGCCGGGAATCTTTATTTTAAAACTCACTCGCAGCAACAGCATTTACAAGCTTTACACAGGCTCTGACATCACTTCCTTCTTTTTCACTGGTGTTACACTCTAAAACCCCCGGGTGAAACACATAGCTGTAAAAAAAGCAATTCCTATTGCTACAGAATGCATCATGCATATAAATGAGATGATCCCCAAAAATTATTTTCACATCTGCATAAAAATACCCAATTTGATACAGTTACACTACAGGTTCCAATGGAAATTAAATCTTCTAACCTGTTTATTTTTAAAATTGATGTTAGCTTTGTTGGTGAATGCAGACAGAAGCCCAATCCCAATACTCGCAAGTACGTAGGGTGTCTCGATTCTCAAATGCGGAAGTTGATCACGCCGCTCATGAACCCTTGGTCCGCCCGTATTACCCACAATCCATTGCTGCGGGAGAAAAGGCTCAAGTGCCTTTTTTGAAAATATGTATTTTCAAATGAAAGTGGTTAATTTTAGGAAGATTAGCTAATGCTCTGAAACTTTCAGAGAAAGCAGCAATGCATGTACATTTATTTCAAATCATTGTTTGGTTGTTCGTTAGAAATTTTGTTAATAAAGTTTTTTTTAAAGTATCACAGCGACCAGAATCCCAGCATGCGTTGCGGTTGATGACGCAATGTTCCCTCTCTCAATTCTGCAATTATTTGCACACCTGTGTACTACGAACTCGAAGCCTTACAGCGCACTTTCTCCAAGTGTACTTTGCTGAAGACCACAGTGAGAGTACTGAGATTGGGCCAGAGAGCTAGAGACACCCCACCCTACCCTGGCAGAGGAAACATGTCCTACCTGTAACAAGTGTTTAGCTCCTTCTCTGATGCTGTCAGCGGTAAAAGGAGTGTAAAATGATCGAACCTTCCTCTTGTTCATCCACTTCACCAAGATGTCTGTCCCATCCTGAGACCGTGATCTTCTCTCCGGCTCCTAAGTAAGTTCAATAAGCTCAGTATTGTCTCCTCAAACACGAAGAAATCCAGTGAAAAAGACATTTGCTGAGTTAATATGCACAAAAAGAAACGTAAATCACATTTTTACTTACTGGATAAAACAAATTCTGTTAATAGGTGACGCCAGTGTATGTGGCACGCCGTCTGCTCCCTGCTTTCTCTAATGTTTTTGTTTGTGCTTGTATCTTGTGTGAGTACAGTAACCCTGCTGATTAACCTATGACTGTGAAATGCTACTTGAGCTACGCCAAAACCCTGTCTTGGAGAAATCAGAAACTTTGAATGATTGGCAGGATTTTGGGGTTTCATCTCGCTTCTGTATGGCACTACTGATCAAACTGCGGCAGATCCCGTCTCAGACCTGCTGGTGGAGACATCGGGGGTGTCGGGGGGGTGGGGGTGGGTGGGGGGGGGACGTGGAGGGTGCTGTTTTTTGTTCTTTTCTTACACAGTTTAGTAAAAATATAGATTTTCCCCTGACATGTTTCAGCTAGTATCTCTAGCCATCATCAGAGATCACTGGTGTTGATGGCATCCCTTCCTTTAATCTGTGGGCAGCAAAGGCCCTCTGCCCCAGGGACGGTGGTCGACTGTTGCTTCCTGGGCGCTCTATAGGTAGGGTTAAAGTGGAGGTGGGGGTCTATGCTCCCCCTCCTCTGAGCGCCCTGACTTAGTGTGGAAGTCCTGATGCTGCCGGGGCAGACGGCTCCTCTGATGGCGTTTCCTTGCGTTACCATACTTGGCTCATCTGGAGTATGCTGAATATAAATTTTTACTGATGTGTGTGCGTGTGTGTGTGTGTGCACGTATGTGCGTGTGTGTGTGTGCATATGTTTGTTAATGTTTTTAAAATGTTATGGGAATTTGGGGTCATTTTGTAAAGCTCTTTGCTTGAAAAAAGCTTTATAAATAAAATCTGATTGATTGATTGATTGATTGATTGATTGATTGATTGATTGATTGATTGATTGATTGATTGATTGATTGATTGATTGATTGATAGGACAGTGTCGCCCTCTACTGCCCGCATCTTCCTTGCTGATCAACAATAGAAAAGAAAAACGAACCAACAAGAAGAACCAGAAATATAGAAAGACTAGAACCCAAACCAGTAATAACCTTTCTGTGTATCAAAGGCATATCAGAAAAAAAATTACAACAATGAAAAAAGAAAATATCAGGTTTCAGTAAAAGATTAGTACACTCAAAGGACAAGCAGGATAAAAATGTGGAGTCATACACAAAATACCATGCAAACTGCAATAAAACTGGAGAAACCGGACGCCAACTTAACACTGGAAGAATAGAACATCAGAGTGAGTGTGAGAGGAAAAGTCAAAGACAAGATGCAGAAAACACAATAAAGAAATCAGCTGGAACAGAGCACTGCACAAGGGAAACTCATATGATGGACTGGGACGGAACAAGTATCATAAACGCCGAACCACAAAAATACAAAAGATGGATCAAAGAAGCCATAGAAAAAAGGAGACGTGGGCACACAGTCATGAACAGATTGGATCACGCATGAGATTGTGTCATCAGCAAGGAGGATGCGGCTAGTAGAGGGCGACACCGTCCTCTGCTGCCCGCGGAAAAAAGAAGTAACGCCACCGTCACCGGCGATCTCTGATGATAGCTAGAGATACTAGTTCAAACATGTCAGGTAAAAAAACAGTTTTTTACTAAACTGTGTAAGAAAAGAACAATAAATGTACAACGAATAGAAACACAGAAGGAACGTACAAAACAGCTTAGCTGTCGGGTCCCACATACCGCCTTGTGGCTCCTTTACGTTTGTTGGATTCTGTTCCATCCTGCCTAGTACCGCTGGTGGGATTTGGACTTTGTATTCCTGTGGGTGACTCAAGTACTTTATTGGAAATATTACCAGTGGATTATACCTGTTTTAATGTCCCACATTTATCCAGAAGAGGGACATTATGTTTATGTATTTATTTAAAATCTGGGATGGCTAACCAAGATAAAGCCTCTCTTGTCAAGAGCACATTTGGAAACTGTACTACATGTTTTTTTTTCATGTCCCGCCTCGACTATTGTAACGCGTTGTATTCTGGACTGAGTCAGGCTGCCACTGACCGGCTCCAGCTAGTCCAAAACTCTGCACTAGAAGGAGGGAGCACATTACCCCTGTGTTAGCTTCTCTGCACTGTCTCCCGATGTGAATGTGTGCAAATGAGTGGATGAATGTGTTGTGAAGTCCCTTGGGGGGGTGTAGAACACTAAAAGGACCCTATACAAATAGAGACCATTTGCCATTTAATTATGTTTTCCCTAATGAAAAATCAGTGATTGAACTCTTACTAATAAAATGTCTCCGCAGATCATCAGGCTGATTTGTTTAGTGAAGCAGGCGACAAAGTCCACCAGTGCAGGCCGTTGGTTTGGAGGCCCAGTCAGAACAAGGCATTGTGGCCTAAAAAAATGAGAATGCAACAAATGGGGTCAATAGGTCATGAGAAAGAAAGTGGTTTTTGTGCCCTGCGTTTTAAATATCAGGAAATGGTTAACAAAAAAAAAACATGTTCCAAAACTGTTTTGATCTAACCTCAAGTGTACACAGTATCACAAAATGGTAAAAGCTCACGTATAAAACCATTTGCATTTCCCCTAAGACTGGGGACCTTGATAAAACTAAGGTCACTTCCCGAACACAAAGCAAAACTCGTTGAACCACCGCATCTTTTGACAAGCCGTCAGAACCTGTTGCACGCTAACGCTGGCACAGCAAATGGGTCCTTAAGAGTCCTTCCTTAGACGCAAACAACTACATGTTGTGCCCTGGAGACAACCCGAGACTGGTCTAGTGGTGCTGCGGTTTCTCCTACAGACTTTGGTGCCTTGGTGTCCACGGACTTCCTGACATTCCGGATCTACAACGGGGGTTTCATGTAAAGGTTACGTAGGCGCGACAGATTGCGTCTGATGCCGTTTTACAAACCATCACTTCTAGTAGATAGCAGACCAAATATCAATCACACTCAGTTCTCAGTTTCTTCCAGATACGAGGGTTCTGATAAACATCTCATCTATGATCACACCGCACACTCCAACACACTTCCTTCTTTCATGGTTGTCATGTCTTATAATTTGTTTAGAAAATAAATTTCTTACTTTTTATAAACTTGACTTTGTCTGAATTAATATGAAGGGCACTTATGGTCCATGAATAAGCAAAGAATCCTAATTCTTCTGGTAAAGTATTCAAGGATCAGTCAGGTTGATATTCTATTGTTATATGGAATCATCAAATCTTGCTGATCATAATTAAAACCCCAAAATACATATGTAGGCAAGCCCTACATATTGGCTATTTGGGGCTATTTGTTTAATAAACTTCTTGTAAATTTTGCCCCATTTCATCAAAATCAGAGCTGCTCATGGTTTCTGTTTATCTATTATTATTTTTAATTTTACATTTCCCCTGGCAATATAAACACCCCCCCCCCCCCCCCCCAAAAAAAAAAATTGTGTTTCTACTACAGGACTACAAATGCAAGGACAACAATTGCACATTTGTCCGGACCTACCAAAATCTACAGTGTCTACGTGCTAACATCACTTTTACAAATGTGGAGTGACCTCATCGGAAGGTGCAGCACCCTGAGCAGGCTCATGTAAATTATGGTGTCTAACATAATGTCCGCTACAGACTTATGTATTTTAGACCCAACTTTTATTGTTATATGTTTCGAAGCCACCAATATTTTTCAACGAATGGAAATAATTTTATTCATTTTCAACAACATTTTGATGGATATTTGCAGAAATTGAGTTATAAGCACACATTGTTTCTTAAAGGTTGGGACAGATGGCCAGGGGGGCTGGGTAGGGGTGTGCTCTGTAAAGCATTACTTAATATTAAGATTAATTTGTTAAGCAGTGGTTAATGCTTTATTTATTAGTGTATTAATGCTTTATGGGCTCGACACATGGGAGGCGACATCGCCTCTCCTCCATTCATTTTCAATGAGACATGCGCGACAAAGCGATAATCGCGGGTATCCCTCCTACTAAACGAAACGCGAAAAACGTGCGTGTGAAATTTTGTGCTTGTGCACGTGTCGTGCACAGACGACCCAGCGACGCGATCCCAGAAAGTTGAAATATTTTTAACTTGTCATCGCTGTCGCTCAGACGAGGACCAATCAACAGAGGTTTCATTCACTGACCAATGAGCAGACAGGATGCGCCGGACATCTCCGAGCAAACATGGAGAAGTTGATTATTATTATGTTTTATAGTAAAATCAGAAGTAATATTTCACATAACTCTAGCAGCACCTTGTGAAACATCATATCTACCACTTTATTAACTCTGAACCGCTTAAATAACCTTAATTCCCTCCAACCTGACACAGCCAAGCAAAACAACAGAAGTTTCGATTTCGCCATGGGACAGAACACGTAGACGGTGTGTCAGATAATAAAAGCGACAGCGACAAATTTCGCTGATCGTGGTCGTTTGTCGCCTCCCATGTGTCAAGCCCATAATAATGCACTATGTGGCATTAATAAAGGGACTAGCTTGCTACCAGCTAATTTAATATGTGCATTAGATTTTGTATTTTATTTGTCCTTTATAATAGTTTGCTTTGAAAAAAAAAACATCTTAGTAGGGATGAGCGAGTACACCACTATCTGTATCTGTATGACCATCTAAATTATCTGTATCTGTACTCGGAGTGGGCGTGGCCTAACCCGGAAGTGGGTGTAGTTTAACCGGGAGTGGGTGTGGTTTACATCAATACATTATTTTAAGTCTGATCAGGAGTTGTTATGTGTATTGTTTATTTGAAAACTATTTACAGAGCAGCCTCAGAGTTGATATTAAATGTTTTTGACCACAATAGTAAAGAAACTATGACAGAACAAGTTTTTCAATAAAATCAGAACATTAACATTTCAGTGCATGAATTAAGAGAGAGAGAAGAAAAGATGTTTACTATAGCGTCTCTCAAGATAAAAATCACGGGGCGCTTCACAAAAACAAAACATGTAAAATAGAAAAAAGAATTTAGAAAATGATTAAGATATATTTAAAATGAGCAAAAAATAGACTATTGTGATTAAAAATGTAACGAAAGAGAGAGAGTGAATAGGAAAGAGGGAGTGAATCCTGAGGAAGAGGAGAGAGGAAAAAATACCCGACCGGAGCGGAGGCAGTGACTGACGCAGCACGAGCCGTTTTCAGCTCTGTCTTGTCAAATGCAACACGTATGTCATGAAAAAAGTGACTTTAAAGTGACTTTAAAAAGAAGCAAACTGAAGAAAACATAGGGAGTACTGAAGAAACGTGAACAGTGAAGCAAGCACAGACATCCGTTATTGTCTGTGTGTGTGTGCGTGGATGGACCGGACACGGACTGAAATGTGAGTTCCAGGCTGCTGAGTTTTGTGTGTAGGGAGGGGCGGGCACTCTATTTGACTGGCCAATCACAGAGCGTGAAGAAGGTCAGTTACCCAATGAGGGTTTTCCTTCAGCATGATTACAGATATTTACGAGTTTTACTCGTTTCATGCTCGTACTCGTCAAAAATGCTTAATCCGTACAAGATACTCGTCTGAAACCAACACATTCTCACTCCCAGCGCGTCAAAAACAAACGCTTGGTCAGCCACCCTCCACGTCAGACCCCTGACGCCAAAAGTGCCCTTTTTCGTTACTTATGTGCGAAAAGGGTTTTTTCCCTTATTTGACTGCAGATCCCAATGCAGCGTTACACTGACGCGATGGGATGTCCGCAGCCAGGGCACCAAACAAGCTCATTGTACCTCACCTTAACCTTGTCCTCTTATTTAACCTTCCCCTCACCCCTATCCTAACCTTAACCATCTTGCCAGCGAACACGTTAGTGATGTGTCGATCGCTCTAAAAGCCGGCTCTATGAAGTGAAAGGCGAGAGCCGCCTCGTGATTGGTCGAGTTTGGACCGAGCCAATAAGAGGGGGAGGTTTCAACTACCACGGTGGAGGTTAAAAGCAGAGGGTATTTGTAACCTCCCCCTCACCAGATGGTATGTTCTAACGTTCCCCTTGGGCGGCAAATACGAAAATTCACAGTCAGACTCTGACTGTCAGAGTCAGAATGCAGGGGAAACAAACGCTTGATCGCAGTGAGAGTAACGTTTTAGGTAGCAAGAGGGTTAAGGTTAGGATGAGGGAGAGGGGAAGGTTATAAATAGCGAAACGTTAAGGTTTAGGTGCGGTTAAATGAGCTGGTTCGGTGCCGCATCAGCGGATTCTAATCACGTCAGTTTTACGCTGCATTGGGATCTGCAGTTACAAAAGGGAAAAACCCCTTCTCGCACATAAGTAACGAAAAAGGGCACTTTTGGCGTCTGGGGCCTGACGTGGAGGGTGGCTGACCAAGCGTTTGTTTCCGACGCTTAGGGTGTGAGATGTCTGAAACGAGTATCCGGCTCATCCCTACATCTTAGATGGCTTACCTGAAATTCTTGACATGATCCTCCACACCAGTCAGAGAGACAGAATATGACAGGGCCATGTTGTACGTTCCTGCTTGAACTGAAGAACCCCAGTTTACCTCTGTGGGAAAAGAACAATTTTTATGTTTTTTTGAGAACAAGAAGTTTGATTTTCAAATACCCAACAGGTCAGCGTGTCAGTTCTGAACCAATGGAGGGACAAACATTATAACTTTATCTTTTATTGGTGCAATCCAATTTAAATTGGGCAGGTTCAAAACAACATGGCTGCAATGTAATTCACTAGTGGCTGAGATCTTAGAAATATATGTAACTCAAACGGATATTTTTTAATAAACACCTTCTACTGAAATATTCTTCCTCAAAAATAAAACATAATTCGTTACAAATCAGCTAATTGAACTGTGCAGTTGTAAATAAAGCATGACAAAAATGATTTTATACTTTTTTCAACCTTAAAGGTGAACTATGTAAGAATTGGACATTATAATAAACACAAAACAGTCCCGTGTGTCTGCCACTTTGCAGGGAAGGTTACGATACCAAGACCTCCTTTTCAGCTGGCTGGGGGAACGCCAGGTTTTCTGTTTTCAAAAAAAAAAAAACAGCTGGGTCGTGACAGCCTTTCTGTTAACAAACGGCGCCCCCCTCATTCTTCCTGGTCCCAGAGCCAATCATATTTTCGTCTGTGGAGTTCAAGGGAAGTAGGGGCGCTGAGGGTGCTGCAGCACCCCCTTGTGGATGACAAAATGTATGCATGTCGACATGCTGCAAGCAAAAGTAAAAGTATTTTATTAGATTTTGTTTTGAGTTTAATTTAACACAACTATAAATACATATTATTTTCAAAAACATTTATGTCTTATATATAAGACATATGTGTGTACACACAAGTGGGGAGACTTGTTTGTTAATTTGCCTGTTGATTCGTTATCGGGATGGGAAACTCACTAGATTGTCTATATACTTTTTGTTCATGTATTTTGAAGAAGAGCTTCACGTTGGTTTTCCGTTGATAAATGCGGCCGCTGCTTTGGTGTAAACCGACGTAACATTTATTTATGTTTATGTTTATGTGCTTAGCAGACGCTTTTACCCAAAGCGACTTACAATTTTTTTTAAACTATAGGGCATGTTGTGATCTGAGGGGGAAACCAGAGTACCTGGAGAAAACCCACGCATGCATGGGGAGAACACGCAACTCCACGCAGAAAGGACGCAGCCGAGTTTCGAACCTGCGACCTTCGTGCTGCGAGGCAACAGTGCTAACAACTGCGCCACCATGCAGCCCATTACGTATTTATGTAGAGCAAGGGCGGCAAATACACACCTCAGACATGTGCACCTGCGTGGAAATGTTGTGGAACAGTTGGATATATGAGACATGATGATGCAGCGTTTCATCAGCGCAATTCCAGAGCGCAGGAACAATTTTGGAGTGCTATTGTAGACGTAAGTAAGACCGATTTGATTATTGCTCTTTGTTCACTCTGTGTGGATAGGTTGATCAGATCTGTGCTTGTCACCGTGGTCCTTAACTCATTCACTGCCATTGACGACTAAAGTCGTCATTTTAAATCCAACCGTTCACTGCCAATGACGATTAGTCATCATTTGCTTTTTTTTTTTTACTGTTTGGGCGTCGGACGAGCCCCCGCACAGAGAGAACAAACATCTCAACTCTGAAGCCGATCTTCATCCTCATATGTCACATGTCACGTGATCAGGACGCAGAAAATCCGTGTGTTAGGAGATCGTTTTGGGCCGTTCCTGTAAAAAAAGTGAGGCGCGAACCGGAAAAGCGTCTGCCGATCACAATTCGACAACGGATTATGAAAGAACGGATAACGCTCGAAAGGTGTGGATTCTTCCTGATGTAAGAGGTGAGTCTCCTCTTTGTTTTGGTGTCGACGTCATCCTAGCGCACAACGTTCTGTGACTCTTAAAAAAACAGTAAAAATGGTGAGAAACGCTGGCAGCGAAGGCCTTTAGCGATCAGGAAACGGCTGGTAGTGAATTGGTTAATTGCACGAGTTACGTTCAAAAAATAACACGCAAAATCCACAAAGTAGTCAACTTTATTTTTTTACACGTTTAGCATACGCAGCTACATTTTGGGTCACACACCAAAACACACCTGACTCTGTTTCTCAACAATTTTGTTCCCAGCATTTAAGCAGATTAGCATCTCCTCCTTCTGTGCAGGAGCGCAGATTACTGATGCGCTCCAGCTGTGGCTCAGTGCGCACTCCTCTCCCCACACGTGCTCGTCCCAGCGCACTGCAGCAAAAACTCCTCACTACACACCTTATGCACTTATGCACTTATTTCAGATATGCAATACCGATTTCACTTGTCTCTCGTGTTTAAACTTTCTCAAAGTTCAAACCTTGAGACGCTGACCACAAAGCGCTGTAAAAAATAAAAAAAGCCTTCATAGTGGAGCTAAAAACGTGTGTGAAAGGTGAACCGTTAACCGTTACCACACTGATGTTTGCTGATATTGGTTTGAAACGTTTTTTCTGTGGCGTCACGTGTACATAAGCAATGGGCTCAGTTTTGTTTTTAGTTTCCATTGCATTAAATGAGATGTTCTTTTTGGGTGGTTCTGTTTCTGTTGATAAACACTTAGGTGTCAGATCTGTTGTCTGAAGAGCTGCACAGCATCAGTTCCCTTGCCAACGAGCGGTTCGGTGTGGATTCTGGAAGTTTTGACTTGTTATTTGTGGGTTTTCCCAGTGTTGATCGTAATAACTCCGGCTCTTGGTGGGTGCAGACGCTTTTCCTCTCCTCTCCTCCATATCTTATCCTCAAGGCCCTTTGTCTGTCTGTGTGTGCTGGGTGCACGGCTGCTTCTGCATTTTTCTGGAAACTGAAATTCACTTAAATGGATCTCGTCGGTTGGTTTCTCAACGCGATGGATAACATTTTTTGAACGATGAGAACGGGAGAAGGGGCTCCCGGATGCCCCGCCGGGACAGACCCAGTTGGACACATCATGGACTCCTGGAAACAGTGGAACTTGATCTGTCTTTCTCAGCTGTCGGTGGAGGACTCTGAAGACGTGTGGATATTCGTGGTGTTGGTGTCGGGTTTCCTGCTCATTGGCCTTGGAGGCTACCCGGCTTACCGGAAAATTAACGAGCTGTCGAGGAATATTGGCTTGATCCCGGAGCTCAGAGATGGTTTGCACCGCGCTGTGAATTCACAGACTCACATAATTGTTGAGATGAATCGTAAGCTTGGGACTTTGGCCGAGATTCATTCATTGGCACAAAAGATGGATGCCATCAAGGAGAGAGTGGATAAATCAGCAGGGATTGGGATAGTTTAATGTCCATTATTGGGATTTTGAGAGGTTGAGGACCAGCAGACTGTAAGACAGAGAGGAAATTATCTCTGTCTGGCCCCAAAACAATTTCTAATTGGAATCTGGTGCCCATGAGCCTGCAAGGCTCCAACGAAAACTCCCCCCTCAGAAGATATGTGGAATGTGCTGTCGCTATGGCAACTCAACTCTGTCTCCTATCCCAGCCTGGGCGGGACTGTGGGAAGGTCACTGAAGCATTCCAGGGTCACTGCAACCCTCAATGCTCCACCCCCTATTCACACTGAGGTGACATGCGCTGCTTATCGTGGCTGCAGGAACTGAAGTGTGGATAGTCCCAACCCACCACCCCACCTAGTGGACACTTATGTTGTGTTGTCTGAAGTCTGTTGCATACATGTTTGAGGTGGTTTTTGCAGAGCAAAGCTGCCCTCCTGGTGGGAGGGTAACTGTGAAGTGCCTTTTTTTCCCTCTACCTGAACCAATCCTCTTGTAACCCTCTTATCTCTATTAAGGTAGCGTGACTCAGGGTTGCGAATGACCACAGTCACCAATTCTTGTCATGTGTCTTGCCCATGTATGTCTGACCTCTGAATTGTGTGTACTGAAACTCTAATTTCCCTCTGGGATTAATAAAGTATCTTTGATTTGATTTGATTTGATTTGATTGAACGTAATGCTCCACTCTCCACAACCGGCTACAATCTCCAGCCATGAGGAGCCTCTCGCCCCTCTGTTTAGTAGAAACAGTGTTGTGGAGTGATCTGAAGCCAGCACATGGTGCAGTAGTGAAGGATTTTCTTGTCAGCATAAGAAGCCTCCATCCATCCCAAAGACTGAAGAACAGGAGAAATACAATGAAGCTAAACAAAGATATCTACAGGTCCTTCTAAAAAAGTTAGCATATTGTGATAAAGTTCATTATTGTCTGTAATGAACTGATCAACATTGGACTTTCATATATATTAGATTCATTGCACACAACTGAAATAAATCAAGCCTTTTACTGTTTCTAATATTGATTGATTGATTGATTGATTGATTGATTGATGATCAGGTAACTTATGGGGGCAGCATAGAGAGTTGGAAAATCCATATGTGGCAGAGGAGTTCAATGCCCACCTTGTAACCAGAGTGTTGCAGGTTCGCGTCCCATCTGTCGCAATTATTGTGGATGAATGAATGGTTGGATGGAGGGACCTGCAGTGCCTGTGTTTGACAGCTTCGCCTCTGTCAGTGCACCCCAGGGCAGCTGTGGCTACATCACCACCGGCACGTTTGTGAATGGGTGAATGAGTGGTTAGTTGTTAGGTGCCTTGGGAGGCGTCAAACACAGGCCAGTTACCATTCTTTACCAGTTAAACAGTCTGATTCATTCAAGTTAAGATTCATCCAGGAAACAGCAGAGAACGTCTTTACTAGTAGGACCCAACTCTTAGCATTAGCAACTCCACCACATGGCAGAACTCCTTCAGGCTTGAGCTATTAGATAAAACATCAGTAGTGGTAGAGCTGTGTTGTTGTTATCCAATCAGAGAAGAGATGTCCAAATATCAGGAAATAAAACTCAAATTCTGTTGTCTGAAGCTTTTTTTTTTTTTGCTCTGACTGAATTCTCCATGCTGAAACAGGCACACCAGAGCTAGACCACGACTTACACGGCATTCAGTATTCAGTCCTACTACCGTTTGGCGGGTTCATGTGTCATCAAAACATTTGTAGTGGTGTGTCTGTGTGTCGGAAGTTTGTAGTGGGTGTGTGACGTGTGTCGGAAGTTTGTAGTGGGTGTGTGATGTGTGTCGGAAGTTTGTAGTGGGTGTGTGATGTGTGTCGGAAGTTTGTAGTGGGTGTGTGACGTGTGTAGGATGTGTTTGTATTGCAAAAAAGCACAAGAAAAAGCCGAAAGACTGGGACTACAAAGAACTACAATTCACAGGAAAATGCCATCAAAGCAGGTGATTGGGTGAGTGATAATCATGTGACAGTTCACGTTGACAGCGTGATGACGTTTATTCTAGCGTGTGAAGCCGTGTGAGCTGCAGATCAGAACGACACAGCGTCTGTGTCTGAATGAAAACGCTTTTCTTATTTGCGCATTTTGGTTGTTTTTTGCAAACTCCTTAGCGGAAATACTCAGTGCTACGGGACATGTTCAGTGTGTGAGATTTAATTGTTCTCCTCCAGTTTAATATGTAAAAAAATGTTGTTCTATTTCATGTAGTTTTAGTTCTACAAGCATTTAAACACAGATATGCAAATGGGAGCGCCGGCACTCACGCTGGTTTTAAAGGGTTAAAATGTGTTAAAGAAATATACTTTGTACGGTATAGTATATATGTTTTTTTGAAGTAGATCATAATTGTAAAAACACAGATAGTGTTTCATGGATAATAAAACATAAAAACTTTAGTTTCCTATCCCTAATCAGCAACCCAGAGAAACTGAAACTGCAGAAACCAAATCTGACCGCAGAATGTCACTATTACTCCATTTTTACATAGTTCACCTTTAAAAACAGGGGAAAAAAAAACATTTCTGTCTTTATCCTCTGCTCACTATAAAACAATCTCCCAGGGAAACAACATAACACAGTTTCCTTTGCAGACTCACTGGGTTTGTTGTAGTTGACGTATCCAAAGAGGAAGAGTATGATGCACCAGGTTACCAGAGCTGCCCACCAAGTGAACAAGAACATCAGAACAGCAGCGACCATCGCCCCAAACAGAGCCGCCCACTTACTGTAATAGTGAAACGACGGCCTCCACCCTGGAAGAAGCACCAATGTAAGACATGAAAGAGTTTATCATGGAAGAAAGAATGGATGTTACAGTGTTGGTAGTCATGGAACTAAGGGAACCTCATGAAGATCTGTTTAATTCTCTTCTGAAAACTTGGCTTTACGGAGCTGATTGGTTAGATGTTTATACACTGTTTACGAAGGACACATCAGATCATGTTAGGTAAACTCTAGCACCAGAGGTGTGACCAAGTCACAAGTAAGTCACAAGTAAGTCACAAGTCTTTCCAGTCAAGTCCAATATTCTAGACTCAGTGTCACACTCCAATCAGCTGATGAATCCAGAACACTTACAAAGGGTTCCTGAGCCTTGAAGCTCAGGGGTGCCCAATCCTGGTCCTAAAGGGCTGGTATCCAGCATGTTTTAGAAGTTTCTTTGCTCCAACTCGCCAGATTCAGTCGTTGAATCACCTGTGCAGCAGCTCATCAGGCTCTGCTGAAGCCTGTTAATCACTCGCTGATTGGAATCAGGTGTGTTGAATCACCGTTAAAACTAACAGAGGTGTGACCAAGTCACTCACTTGCAAGTCACAAGTAAGTCACAAGTCTTTTTAGTCAAGTCTCGAGTCAAGTCAAAGACAACCAAGTCCAAGTGGAGTCCAAAGTCAATGATGTGGAAGACCAAGTCAAGTCCAAGTCCTTAACTTTGAATTTTCAAGTCATAATTCTTCTTCCGGCTCTTGAAGAGTACAGACGCTTTTTTCTCCTCTCCCTCCCTGCTCGTCCCAAGGCTCTCTGTCCTGTCTGCCTGTGCACGGCGCTTCTCTGCATTTCTTCTGGAAACTGGAAATGATTAAACATGGATCTGGTCAGTCGGTCTTTCAACGCGATTGACAAAATCTTTTCAACGATGAGATCGGGAGAAGGGGCTCCCGGATGCCCCTCTGGGACAGAGCCAGCTGGGCATATCATGGACTCCTGGAAACAGTGGAACCTGATCTGCCTCTCTCAACTGTCTGTAGAGGATTCTAAAGATGTCTGGATATTCGTCGTGTTGGTGTCGGGATTCCTGCTGTTTGGCCTGAGCGGCTACCTGCCGTACCGGAAAATTAATGAGCTTCCAAGGAATATTGGCTCAATCCCGGAGCTCAGGGAAGGAATGCATCGTGCTGTAAACTCACAAACTCATATAATTGTCGAGATGAGTCGTAAGCTTGGACCTTTGGCTGAGATTCAGGCTCTGGCACAGAAGGTGGATTCTATCAAGGAAAAAGTTGACGGATCAGCACGGATCGGAATAGTTTGATAACGCCATTATCGGATCTGGAGGGGTTGAAGACCGACAGAACTGTAAGGCAGAGAGGAAATCATCTCTGCCTGTGCCCAAAACAATTCTTGTTATCTGAATCTGGTGCCCTTGAAGCCTGTGAGGCTGAAGTGAAAACTCCCCTCAGAAGAAATGTGGAATGCTGCCGTTGCTATGGAAACCCTTTCTCCCTATCCCAGCCTGGGTGGGACTGTGACCGGTGAAGGCCGTGGAACCGTATCTAGGAGTCAACGTGATCTCTAACCATTATCTCCCTCCCCTGTCCAAACGGAGGTGATGAGCGCTGCTCTTGCGGCTGCACGCTCTGATGTGAGGACGGTCCCAACCTACCTGCCCACCTAGTGGACACTCATGTTGTGTATCGTCTGAAGTCTGTGTGCATTTCTGTCTGAGGTGTTTTGTTCATAGCAAAGCTATCCTCTCTGTCGGGGGTAACTCTGAAGTGCCCTTTTTCCCCTCCCCCTGACTCTATCCTCACATAAACCCTCTTGATCTATAACGGTAGCGCGACTCGTGTTGCGAATGACCACAGTCACCGATTCTTGTCATGTGTCTTTGTATGTATGTCTGATCTTGGAATTGTCTGTACTGAAACAATTGCTCCTCAGGGATGATTAAAGTTTTTTTTTTTATTTGAATTTGAATAATCAAGTCATCTGTTCAACTTCATTTTAATGATGATGATAATAATTAAATTCCAGAATAAAAGCTTCTTAAAGTTTCATTTATTTACTCAAACAAGCAGAAACTGAAACTGATTGTAAACAAAGAGCTGCTGCTTTTCGCAGTAAATCAAACCCAGAACCAAGAATGATTGATGATTTTTGTCCATGTTGTTCCACTTTAGTGCTAAAATATCAAATATGCTCAAGTCATCATCAAGTCAACAGATACAAGTCGATTCAAGTCGCAAGTCATTGGCATTCAAGTTCGAGCCAAGAGGTAAGTCTTCATAGATTTTATCAAGTCAAGCCAGAAGTCATTAAAATAACGACTCGAGTCTGACTCAAGTCCAAGTCATATGACTCGAGTCCACACCTCTGTCTAGCACCAAAAGCATGAACGACTCACCTGGGGAATTGGTGATTGAAGCATGAAAGCAGCTGAAGTTAATCAGACAGTAGGAACACAAAAAGAAGTTGGAGATCAGGGCAGCAATGGTGTTCAACTCCGCTGTGAGGCCACAGGAAACATAAACAGGAAGATTTTAGAACTTGAAAGAATATATTTTTGAGCGCGCTGCAACTTTATAGGAATAAATATTTGTAAACGCACCAATGAGAATGAAGGCTACAGATATCAGATAGCAGAGCAAATAGGCCCGGAGTGGTTCACTGTTTTTCCCATAACCCTTCGCAAAGTATATAATGTATGGGTAGATGTTGTCCTTGCACAAGCACTGAAAAAAAGAAAAATGTTACAAATATATACGTAATAAAAATGTTTTGTCTGTAATTATAAAATGTAAAAAAATACTTTTTTTTACGTAATCTCTGTTAAATTCTTAATTGTAAACCAAAAGTACCTATCGAATGTTCTTAAACCAATAAAATGAAAACGTTGTTCCTTGATATATCACAACTATTCCAAAGCGGAAAAAGTAAATTCTTAGAAACATTGTTTTAATGTGACCAATTATTAAGCCCTCGTGCACAAAGTTTCTCAAGTTTGCATCAAACTTTCTCTGGCCTGAGAACTTCCAGATGACGTACTGAGATTCATTTTGTCCTCTAAAACGGGGGTAAGTAACTATCCAGCATGTGTTAGTTGTTTCACTGCTCCATCACACCTGATTTACTGGCTAATTCACATATTTAGCAGCTCATCAAGTGCTGCAGAAACCCGTCAAAGACACGTTGGTTTAAACCAAGTGTGTTGGAGTAGGAAAACGACTAGAATATGAGCGAAAGAGTCGTAATCAAAGATCAGGGTTTCCGATCGCCGCTCAAATCTATACATGTCTGACGCTCTCTAGTAGAGGGCTCGCAGGTGGCAGGTGTCAATTTTCTGACAAAACCGTAAAAAGTTGTTTTCATTGTCATTGCTTCCAAATTTCTGCCTTAAGGGGTTAGTCTCATTCCTTTATTTTGAAGAGTTTGTACAGATATGAGCTTTATTTTGAAACTGCCCAATATATTTCTATATAGCTAGAAATAATAAAATATGTTGGAAATTAAAAGCATGTGTCCTTAAAGATCTAAACACAACAACATGAAACAGGCATCATAACTACTGGCGAGAATCGGAACCAAACTCCTAACATCTATATGTCTACAGCAGGGGTGTCAAACTCAAATTCACACGGGGCCGAAATGAAAATCTGGGATGAAGTCGCGGGCCAAACTTAATCATTTTTGAAAAAGTGACGGAAAATTTCTCCATTTTCTTTATCAACATATATGCAATTTTGAACCATTTAATTTGGAAACAAACTTATTTTTGCACTAACACTGTAGACCAGGGGTGTCAAATATGCGGCCCGCGGGCCAAATCCGGCCTGCAAACAGGTTAAGTCCGGCCCGCGAGATGGTTGTGCAAATTTATGTTCATACTTTACAATGTAGAGTGAAAATAAACTTATCTTTGTGAGCAAGTTTTCTCTGTAATGAGCATAAATAAAACAAAGCTGCACTCAAGGCTCACACAAGAACTTGAATCACTTCCTGAAGTTGGCCGCCACTCAGGATGTGACTTCTGATGTTGATGTGCTGGCGAAAGCTAAAAGATGTTAAGTAAAATGAGTCAAATATACTTTAAGTGCTGCATGAAACGGATCTACCCACGTGATCTGTAAGCTCTTTGAATCACTAAGGAATGTTTTATTTATTTATTTATTTATTTCTCAAATTTTCAAGTACACTTCAGTTGTTGTACTTGTACTATTTTGGATACACTGTCCTCAGGCTCCAGCCTTGTTTTATATTGATTGTATTAAAACAAAGAAAACAATCTGAAGTTGGTTTTAATTTACCGGTCCGGCCCACTTGGGACTAGATTTCCTTCAATGTGGCCCCTGAGCTAAAATGAGTTTGACACCCCTGCTGTAGACTCTACAGTGTTGTATGCAATAGCTATGGAAAGGTTATAAATAATCTTCACTTCCACTGTTTGAGATTAAAATCTGTACTCAGATACAGTTGGCTGAGGAAACCGCTCTTTGGGTTTGATGGTTTCTCACCTGAAAGACTTTTGGTGCCGAAACCAGAAATCCAAGAGCAGAGGACAAACTGGCTGCGAAGACACCAGCGGTGATGAGGTAGTAGAACCCAGAAAGTTGCCCCAATACCTGAACGCATCAAGAAATGTGTAGATTTGAACAAATTACATGAAAAAGTTCATTCTTAGTGTAATTTGCCATAATGGTGATGATCTTTGAAGGCAAACAAAGCGGTACCTTTACACTGTTGGATAGCCCATACCGACAGGACTGTGACTCGATGCAGTTTGTGAAATTCCAGCCTAGTTTACATGCAAGTCCCACACAGCCTTCTGTGCTGTTTCCAACAATGATGTCACTCATATTGCCAGAAGCATCCCGCACTACACAAGCCCCTAGAGGAAATCCAATACAAACGTTTAATTAAGGTACAACACTGGATCCATTATTATTTACTTGTACATTTTTCTCTTATAGTTCAGTTTATTTATTTTTATTTTTATTCCCCCCGTGTCCTGTCTGGCTGTGAAGCAAACAGAATTGATGTCTGAATGCTGGTGACAAGCCTTACAGATTTACTCTCAGGTGGAGCATCAAAGCGTCTGCTTTTAATGTCACGCCTGATACTTAAAACTTTATTGTTATTGTTTTTGAATGCTTTGTAATTCCGACCAGACACGGAGACAGAGGTGAAAGAGAAAGGAAGAGACAAAAGCTGGGGTGGGTGGAGGGTGTTCCACAAAAATAAACAATAATGAACAAGAGTCTGCTTCTAGACCTGCAGAAAGAGAGAAGAAAAAAAATGAGACACAACAACAATACAACAAGATCAAGCTATCACTGCGTCAGCCTAATGAAGAAATATAAAATCAACATTGTTTTACTGAACAATCACACGATAATAAATCACAGTGCATTTAGTGCCAACCACAGCCTTAAGAGCTGTGTTGAACGTGCCCAAGTCCATACTTATGAGAGCACCATCCGACCCGGGACCCAGGGGCGACCACCCCCGCCGGGGACCCAGCAAAGCCCAGGGACCCAGACCCCACCAGGCAGCCACCGGGATTGATCAGGCCGACGCCAAAAATCTTAAACTCCCTGACCCGGGAGCCACGACCCAGGCAGACCAAGGCACCGCACTCCACACCAGGTGTGGCAGGGGGAGGGGAGACGAAGATCTATATCATCAAAAGAAGTCCCAGGAGAAGGGAGGAGTCAAAGGCCCCACCTGACATATACAGTCATACACAAACACAGTCACACACTCCCTCCCTCATGCTCACACATACACAAACAACCAAAGACTTACAAAAATGCACGCCGGACACCCACTCATTCTTCCCATACACACCCTATTCACTCTGGTCCCGGTACTGCTGCACACTGGGTACAACCATCACCGGTTCCCAGAGTTTGACCCTTTCTGCTGGGGTGCTGATGAGCAGGCTCCCCGCCCAACGCTGGGCACAGCAACCCACCAACCCAGACCCCAACCGGACGGCCGGATCTCCCTCCTAGCCTCAGCCCCAGGAAGCCAAGTGACAACAGAGGTGTGCTAAGACCCCTAGTCTCCCTCCGCCTGCTCCAATATGGTGTTAGTGAGTGTTGATGAGGTGTATTCCATGGCTGTGGTGAGCGGGCAGTGCGGGCATCGTCTGGCCTATGCCAGCTGATGCCACCGCACCACCCCACTTGCACCCACAGCCCTCAGTGTCTAAGTGCAGTTTAAAATTGGAAGTGGACACCGGCACTTGGGATGAGGCTGAGATATTCCCCTGCCAACTGCCGTTGAATGTGCTCACTCCCAAGGCCCTAAGTGTGTGTTTGCGTGGAATGTTGTTGGTGGAAGTGTTTAAGGTGCAAATAAAACTGGGGGGCAGGTTGCCACAGGAATGCAGAAATGGGGTCCATATCCACACTCTCTGATTTGTCCACCCCCCAAGGTCCTATGTGCTTGTTTGTATGACATTGTAAGGGAGCAGGAGGAGAGAAATGTGTGGGGATGGGGAGGAATGGCTGGTTGGTCTTACCCCCAAATTCCACTACCTCCGCTCCGCTCCGGTCCGCCCCCGCCCTCCGCAGCCGCTCGCTTCCGAGCTCAATTTTTACTGCTACCCGCTTTACAACGGCTCCGCTCCGGTGCGGAGACCTGAGGTGGGCAAACAAGCATGCGCGGGATTTTCGAGATCTTGCGATACAGTCCGAGCAATAAACGCGGAAGTTAGATCCAAACACCCGTTGTGTGGGAGAAGCATCGGCATGAGCTGTTTAGAATCGATCCTATTTTTGCCGGACGCCGGAACAGAGGGCGGCGCACGGCGCCGCACTGTCGGAGCACAGCCGCAGTAGTGGAATAGCTCTGATTGACTACAACGGGACCGATTTTGCACCGGCGTTCGTGTCGGAGCGGAGCGCAGCGGAGCGGAGGTAGTGGAATTTGGGGGTTAGCCTTCGGGGAGCCAGCTTATAGTTCAGTTTAGTTTCAGTTTATGCATTTAGAAAGCACCTTCAAGGTGCTGAACACTTTTATGAAATCACATGATGAGAACAAATGTGGTGTTGTGGTAAATTAAAGTAAAAATAAAAAGATTAAATAAAAACAAGCATGAAACATTCAAAGAAAGTCAACTAAAAACACAAAGTGACAAAAAAAAACATGTTAAAATGAGATTAAAAAAAAAGAAAAACAAATCCAGGTTATATTATGATCCCTATCACTGAAACGCCATCCGATTAAAATGTCTTCAGGTAAGCCTTAAAGACCTCAAATGGTGTTTCCTGCCCAACACGTACGCAGGTTTCACGCTGGAAGCCTCAGCGGCACGAAACGGCAGAGGAACGGTTTACTCGCGAACTGCGGTCCTTTTCACACCAAGAGAGTCTTTGCAGCGGCATGGCTTCCTCGCTGTGCTCTTCGCTGGTCTTGCGAGATCACACAATTCCTCAAGACTTTGGGTCACGGAAGAAATACGATTGATATCGCTGTTTGATGTCGCATATGACGTTGTTCCTCTCCACTGCCAGGAATAAAGGCGTGAAAAAACGCCACTGCACTTCGGGAATGATGCTGTGAGTCAATAAGACATTACATACGCTTCATATAAATGAAATTGCACCACTGCAGTACTTTTATTTTGAAATTTACCTGTGATTTCACAATAAAACCGTGTGTGATTTCCTGTCTAGCCCTATGTTAACTACAGAAATTGATGCATCCCAGAAGCGGCACGAGGCAAAAATAGAACCCGATCTTTGCGGCGCGGCGTGCCGCTTCTGGGATGTGCCTGGAAGTTGCCGTGTTGCTGCTGGTTTGAAACCCTCCACAGACTATACAGGTAATGGATTCTACCTGAAGCAGTGACATTCCGCTGCCGTTCCGCACCGCTGATGCTTTCAGTGTGAAACCGGGGTTAAAAGCTACTTGTTCCAGACCATTGTGGTCAAAACTGCGTCTTCTTTTTTTTTTCTTTCCTTCTTTTTTTTTCTTTTTTGCTCTTTTATTTCTCTCTGAAAATGTGAGCAGTTTCATGAAAATCATTGATTTTTGGTGAAGTTTGAACCCAAACTAGTAGAAGTGAGCTGTTTCATGAAAATCATTGATATCTGGTAGAAGAAAAACAAGAAAAGATCTTTTCTATAGCGCCTCTCAAGATAAAAATCACAAGGCACTGGTGAAGAGAAAAAGTGAGCAGTTTCCTTTTACTTTTAACCCCCCACCCCCACCCCCCACCCCACCCCCCGATCTGTCTTTGGAACGGGGAACCACCAACAGCCCCTGCTCGGACTGGGATGGGACATACCTATGTAGTACTGCTGACAGATAAGGGTGAGCAGTGCCTTGAAGAGCCCTACTTTTGAGTGTAATCTCTCCTATCTATACTAGTTCAAAATGAGTATTGACTATTAACCGTTAGTTCAATTCAATTCAAAAATACTTAATTAATCCCAGAGGGAAATTGATTGCTGTAGTAGCTCAGAATAATAATAATAATCAAGTCATCAAAGAGGTGTTGTATATTACAATGGCTGTTGGCAGGAAGGATCTCCAGTAGCGGTCAGTGTTGCAGCCAAACTGAAGAAGCCTCTGACTGAAGACACTCTTCCGTTGTCGGACAGTCTTGTGGAGAGAATGCTCAGGGTTGTCCATCATTTTCTTGATTCTCTGGAGAATCCTTCTTTGCATCATCTCCTCCAGCGGTTCCACAGTCGTCCCCAGAACAGAACCAGCCTTTTTTATTAGGCTGTTGAGCCTTTTCAGGTCCCTGCTCCTGATGCTGCTACCCCAACAGACGATGGCTGAAAAGATCACACTCTCAACAACAGACTTGTAGAAGATCTGCAGCATCTTGCTACAGACGCTGAAGGACCTTAGCGTCCTCAAGAAGTGCAGTCTGCTGTGCCCCTTCTTGTAAACGGCTTCGCTGTTCTTTCTCCAGTCCAGTCTGTTGTCCAGGTGAACTCCAAGGTATTTGGTACTTTTGGCACTTTGGTATCAATCTGTGGTCTCAAAACAACCCTGCAGGGCTTCTTCAGCATCCTGTGACCATTTTCTAACAGTTCTTCTTGTCACAGGTTGCCTCTGAACAAGTGGTTTGTATTCGGAGCAGAGAAAAACAAGACTGTGATCTGAATGTCCCGGAGGAGGTCTTGTTTTGGACATGTATGCATTCTTTACATTTGCATAACACAAATCCAATATCTTGTTTTCTCTGGTGGAGCAGCTGACAAACTGTTGAAATGTTGGAAGTGAAGCAGAGAGCGAGGCATGATTAAAATCACCAGATATAGCCACAAATGCATTGGGGTGCTGGGTTTGTAGCTTAGCGACAACGGAACTGATGGCATCACATGCATTTTCAGCAATGGCTGAAGGTGGAATATAAATGGTTGCCAAGAAAACACTGGTGAACTCTCTTGGCAAATAATATGGGCGACAACTTACTGCCAAGAGTTCAACATCTGGGCTGCAGAGACGACATTTCACTGAAACATGACCTGGATGGCACCATCTGTTGTTGACAAGCACTGCCACTCCACCTCTTTTTCTTTTCTGCTCATACAGTCAGGAATCCTGGCAGAAAGACGCTGGAATCAGGGATATGGTCCTGCAGCCACGTCTCAGTGAAACACATATCACTGCACTGCCGATACTCTGGCTGAGTCCTTGAAAGGGCTTGGAGTTCATCCATCTTGTTGGCCAGTGATCTCACATTGCCCATTATGATCGATGGACGAGATGGTTTGAATTTCCTCTTTCTCTGTCTCCGTTTTGCTCCCGCTCTGCACCCACGCTTCTTGCGTTTTAGCTCATTTGGGATTTGTGGCTTTAGTTGAGGTATTATTTCAGCCTTCCCAGTGTTAATCAGCTGCTCCCGACTGTAAACCAGCTTGTTACCATGGTTACGCATCATAACAAATGCTCAAAAAGCGAAAAAGTGAAAAAATAGCAGTAAAAATCCTCTAAGCTTCACAGCACCAGAAACGGAAACGTAAAAGGTCAAAAAAAAAAATACAGTTTTTCTTAAGATGCTAGAAGAAAAAAAGGTCCAAAAAGGCAAAAACATACATGTAGTTAACAGAGCTACTCCAACATGCAGCCACCCAGAGCAGCGCGAGAATTCCGACTAATTATTCCTTTAATTTCAGGTTATAAAAAGTCTAATTTAGGGCGTTAAAAGTACAAAGCAGCTGTATACTGAATGTAGGGATGGGTACCGAATTCGGTACTTTTTAAGGTACCGACCGAATTCCACAGTACCGACCGAGCACCGATTCACGTCATTTCAAACGGTGCCTCGTTTCGGTACCCGTCCTTCATAACGAGAACTTGCCAAGAACCTGCGCATGCGCAAGAGCGTTTTGTCGTCGCTTGCTGTGAACCAGTTGTAAACAGAGCAGCATGGTAGAGAGAACGCACGCTAAAGCTTGGGTCCACTTCACTAAATGTGATGGGTAACTGGATGATGAAACCAGCGACAACTATCTAAGTGAGACATCCTCATCTTAATCTGCTCCGGTAGGTAAATATAATTAGCTTGATATGTTAGCTTCCGTTTCGCTAATGGTGCGTTCGCTTTCTCCTCGGAACTCCGAAATTCCGACTAGAACAACATGAACGCGCTCTAAAGTTTGGCTTCACTTTACTAAATGTGACTGGTGAAGACGAAACCAGTGACGATCTAAGTGTGAGGCATCGTTTTAATCTGCTCCAGCAGCTAAATAAACTGTTTAAGATATCGTTAGCTTGATATGTTAGCTTCCATTGTCACCATTGTGATCAGGTAATGGTGCGTTCGCTTTCTCCTCGGAAATTCTAACTTCCCAGTAGGAAAAATCAAATGAAAAAAGATGGCAAAAGGAATGAAGATACACAGTAAATTTAGTTCACAGTAAAGATGTTTGCTTCAGTTTAATTATCAGCTTATAAAACTACAAGGGCAATGCTAAAATACAAACAGTTGAATGTTATTTATCGTGATATTTATCAAATATTGTTATATATTGAGAAAAATATATATTTAATTTTAAAAGAGAATTAAAATAAAAAACACTCAAAAGTATCGAAAATTGGTACCGTTAAGTACCGGTATCGATTCGTAGGTACCGGTAATTAGTACCGGATCGATTCAAATGTCAAAGGTACCCATCCCTAACTGAATGAACAACCTACCGGCTGTTACTGATATCAACAGGTAGGTGATTGTTGTCCAGAAAATGGCCATCAAGGTGCCTTTGGGGATAGCAGTAGCAGGGTCCTGTAGAGACAAACAACATGAAAGGCAGCATTTATATCCTTGTGACGAAGTGGTAGGGATGATTTCCCATTCGCCCCTGGAATTTATTTCTGTAGCCTGCTGGCACTGTGATGGGGAACATTTTAACCAGACTGAAATGTGAATATTGCACTGGTGTGGATGTACTGAGTTTTGTTGGTATGTTGATGTAGTTCCCATTTGGGATTTCATGTTTGCTTTGTATCCAGAGCAGGTTGTGAGGGGAGGGCCCACCCAGTACCACCTCCCTGGACCATCCCATGATTGGCTGCTTCATTTGGACAAACCAAAGGAAGTGGGATTTGTTTCTTTGCTATTAGTGTAAAATTGTTTCTTGTATTGTAGAAACAGTTTTGTCTTTTGTATATGTTAACACTTAGGTACATTTATGTGGATATTTATTTCGTTTTGGGTTTAATGTTGGAGCACTGATGATTGGGGCTGATTGTTTGCAGGTGTGATTTTCTGGGGTATTTAAAGGAAACCAGGTGGAGGCTTGAGGGTTTTTTTTTCTGTGAAAAGAAAGCAATGAAATAAATGCCTGAGGAGCATTTTGGCTCCCAAGGGAAAATGTCCCTGTGCTGCAGTTTGCTCCTAAGACCTTCTGGCTGCTCTACATCCTCACAATCCTTCTGAGTGTTGTGTGTGTGTTTATGTTTTCATACTTTAAGGTCTCCAGAGATGTTTGCTCCAGACAGAATGCCAGTGGTAGCCGGGAAAAAAATGGCAAACATCTGGAAAAAACTCCCCTCAGAACCTCTCCAGTTTGGTGTTAGATTCTCTACAAAGATGTCACCTATGGAGAAGACCAAAAAGAAGTTCTTGTTAGTTTCCCTTTAAGAAAGTCACATTATATGCATTCATGTCTTGCATCACTACTGGTAGACACACTTGACCTGGTCAGAAAAGCTGTTTATACAAGAAAACGTTAAAACACGACGAAACACGACTTTCATCATTACCCACGTGAATGGGTCCATTTTCAGATCGTGAGACTATGGATTTTAAGATGGAGGTAAACGTTTCTACTAATCGGAAGGTTGCTGGTTCGAGCCCCACTCAGTCTGTCGCTGTCGTTGTGTCCTTGGGCAAGAAACTTAACCCACCTTGCCTGCTGGTGGTGGTCGGAGGGACCGGCGGCGCCAGTGCTCGGCAGCCTCGCCTCTGTCAGTGCGCCCCAGGGCAGCTGTGGCTACATCGTAGCTCATCCCCACCAGGGTGTGAATGTGTGTGTGAATGGGTGAATGACTGATTGTGTTGTAAAGCGCCTTGGGGGGTTCCAGGACTCTAGAAGGCGCTATATCAAATACAGGCCATTTACCATTTACCATTTTACTAGACATTCTTTGGTGAGAAATGACACAATATAGATGTTATTAAAAGTAGAAAGCAATGATTTTCCTCTTTAACAAATATCTCATGCAATCTGTTGTCCAACATTACCTTGGTAGCCAAAGAGGCCGACTGCCTGTTTCTCAGGAGGAGGAGGAATTATCGTTCCTGCGAAGTAGCTTGCAAGGGAGATCAAAAGAACTAAGAAAAACAAAATCTGAGCCTGTAAGGGAAAAAAATGAAAAGATTGGAGAAAATATGAATTAAAGCAAATAAGAAAGATTTACATATGTTCCAGATTTCCGTATGAAAAAGTGTTTTAAGTGTGTCCACCTTAGACTCCCACTCCATTCCAGCCAGTGTAATGAACAGGAGAATCGTCACAGTGATCACACCCACAATGCGGACATCATTTACTGCATCAGTCATGACAGCGTTAAACTCCTGCATCAACAAACCAGAACATTTAAATCAAATAATTAAAAGAAACAGAAACATCTCACTCAGTTATTGAGATTTGAATAAATGCAAATCCTGCAAATCTGAAAAAAGGCTGGGATGCCTGTGCAGACTCAGAGCCAGCTGGATATGAAATATGGTTCAATTTAACCTTCCTTCAAAAATGACTGAAGCATTAAACTTCTATTATATTTACATCTAACTTAAGTTTTAGAATGCCCCAAATTTTCCAGTTTTTTAAATTGGAAATGATGCAGTTTGATGTCACATTGCACTCTGAAATGAAAGCATAGTACAAATAAGCAATTGGAGTTAAAAATTATTTTTGTAATAGAAAAAAATATTCTTCAGAAAGTTCTTCCCATGTCTTTTGCAGAAGTTCCCATAGGTTGCTTTGCTTTCACTCTTCTGTCCAGTTCATCCCAAACCAGCTAGATGGGTTTTATGGGCTCGACACACGGGAGGCGACATCGCCTCTCCTCCATTCATTTTCAATGAGACATGCGCAACAAAGCGATGATCGCGGGTCTCCCTCCTACCAAGCGAAACGCGAAAAACGTGAGTGTGAAATTTTGCGCTCGTGCACGTGTCGTGCACGGATGACCCAGCGACGCGATCCCAGAAAGTTGAAACATTTTCAACTTTTCATCGCTGTCGCTCGGACGAGGACCAATCAACGGAGGTTTCATTCACTGACCAATGAGCGGACAGGATGCTCCGTACACCTCCGAGCAAACATGGAGGAGAAGTTGATTATTATTATGTTTTATAGTAAAATCAGAGTAAGATTTCACATAACTCCAGCAGCACCTTGTGAAACATCATATCTACTGCTTTATTAACTCTGAACCGCTTAAATAACCTTAATTCCCTCCTACCTGACACAGCCAAATAAAAGAATGGAAGTTTCGATTTCGCCATGGAACAGAACATGTAGACGGCTTTGCCGCTGGCCGCGGATCGCCTCCCGTGTGTCAGGTAATAAAAACGACAGCGACAAATTTCGCTGATCGCGGTCATTTGTCGCCTCCCGTGTGTCGAGCCCATAAGTCTGGAGACTGTGCTGACCACTCCATGTTTACAAGCTTACTATCTTGATCTGGGACGTTACTCGAGGTGAACCGTAAGCTGGACAATGTCCTCACGGCATTGCCTGTGATAGTACGCAAGATGGATTTGATCTCGGAGAGGGTCGCCGGACGATGCGGGGATGTTTAGAATGTAAAATTGGCTTCACTGGTGGACATGAATGACCACTTAGAGACTCCAAGGCGGAGGGGAAAATTATCGCTGCCTGCCCTAAACAAAGTCATGTTTATCCTTATCTGACGCCATAGCAGCCTCTCAAGGCTGCCTCAACACCCCCCCACGAAAGGAGGAATGCCGACAGATGCTGTGTCCCGACCTTCACCCTCTTCCTTCAGACTGACATGTCTGCGGGAACTTCAATGTGCTCTCTGGTCCTTATCTCTCCCTCCCACCTGTTGGTCTGCAGCTGGTCGATGCGCCGCAGTGGCAGCTCCCGTTGGAGGCTTCAGGATCCCGCCCAACCCTGCCTCCCCATCGGACTCTGATGTTGTATCTGTGCTGTTTTGTGCTTCCATGCTGAAAGGAGTTTTTTTGTATAATAGAGTTACTCCCCGCTGGGGCTAACTCTGCTATGCCTTTTTTTACCTTCCCCCACTTATCCTCATGTAACACCCTTTTCATCTATCTATTAAGGTAGCGCGACTCATGTTGCGAATGACCGCAGTCACCAATTCTTGTTATGTGTCTTACCCACGTATGTCTGATCTTTGAATTGTGTGTGCTGAAACTGAATTTTCATTTCTCTGTATGTCCTGCACATGTGGTAGAAAATAACAATAAATGCTTCTTCTTCTTCTTCTTTTTTCCTGAGGTAGTTCTGGCGTAGCTTGAACTTATGTTTTGGGTCATTATCTTGCTGTAGGATGAACCCCTGACCAACTAGACACATACCAGAGGGTACTGCATGGCGCTGGAGAATGCTGTGGTAGCCGATTTGGTTCAGGGTGCCTCTGACTCTGCACAAGTCACCGACCCTGGATCCAGCAAAACAGCCCCAGACCATCACACTTCCTCATCCGTGTTTGACAGTTGATGCCACACTCTGTGAAACCATCCTTTCACCTACTCGATGGCGTCCTGTGTGATGCTCCGAAGATTTAAAATTTGGATTCATCAGTCCATAATACTTTCTTCCAGTCTTCAGTAGTCCAATGGCGGTGTTTCATGGCCCAGGCAAGCCTCTTTGTCTTATTCTGACATCTAAGCGGTGGCTTTCTTGCTGCAACTTGCCCTGTCAAACCTGCAGCTCCAAGTCTTCTCTTCACAGTTAAAACTGAGGCTTGCGTACTACGACCACCACTATTAAGCTGCGCTTGAAGCTGTTGTGCTGTGAGCCGTCTATCACGCAAGCTGTTAACGCTCAGAACCTTGTCCTTTAATGCAGTTGTGGCTTTGGGTCTGCCAGACCTCTTCCTGTCAGAGTTTGCCCCAGAGTGCCTTTTGATAGTGAAGGAAACTGTACTCACTGGCGACTTGACTTTCTTTGCAATTTCTCTGTAGGAACGATCTACATTTTTAAGTGTTATGATGGTCTGTCTCTCTTCCATTGTTAATTGCCCTTTTCTCGCCATTTTTGTAGCAACACACTATTGTTAGAAAGAAAGAAAATTATCTTTTATATGGCGCCTCTCAAGATAAAGACCATGAGGCGCTGTGTAGTAAGTTACACGGCCTAAAAAAATTCCTAGCATGACAAAAAAATTAAAAATAAACAAAACACCAAAAATCACAATAGTACCTGCAGCAGATCACGGACCACCTCTGCAAAACCAACAGTATTGAGTGCACACGCCAGTGCATTGGCAAAGGAGAAGACCATGCCAATGGGCCCTCCAATCTCAGGACCCAGAGAGCGGGAGATCATGAAGTATGCACCACCTGTAGTACAATGTATAGACCAAAACTTATCAGAACTGCTAACAAAACATTGAAACACAAAAATGACCAAAGTAAAAGGGCTAGATATTTGTCAAACTATCACTTGGCTTCTGTGTGCTTCTTTTATTCTTTCCCATTGGTTTCACTGATCCATGTCTTTTCTAGCATCTATCTTTCCCTAGAATGAAACATGGATTACTTCAGATGTATAGATTAAGCTCCTTTAGACCACATTCAAGTAACTTTTGTGCTTGTGATCCAGTTTGTCAGTTAATTTTAAACAGAAACTTCCAGTTTCAAATGTAGCCTTTTTAACCAAATCTAAAGATTATTTGAAACTGTTTAAACTTTATTATTGTTGAACAAAACGATGCAAATAAAATATGTTCTGCACCCCTTTGATTACCTTGCTGCATAATGTAGATTTGCCATTTGGCCATTTATATGTCATGTAACCTGCTGACCATCCCAAATAGGAAGCCATGTGAAGATCAAATCTATTGTGGCCTAGTGGTAGAGTGCCTGCCCTGGGACTGAGAGATCAAGGTTCAAATCCAGTCAGGTCAAACCAAAGACTCAGTGCAGAGATGTCATTTCTCCTGTGTGTGTGAAAATTAACTTTAATAACGTGTAAAGTGAATTGGAACAAAATCTCCATAACCTCATCTGTTTGATTGCTGTTCGCTTTCCAATTCGCTTGGTTGTGTGGTTTGTGTTTGTTTTTCTCTGCTGTGCTTTTCAGGAATCTATTTTATTGTTTCCACCTGAAGGCGGAGACTCACCTGAGACCACCCTCCCGTTGGTGGCAATGGCAGAAATGGAGAGAGCAGTCACTGTGGTCACCACCACAGACATCAGGATGATAACACAAGTCAACACTGTCACAGAAAATATAAAGATATTAAACAAAATGTATGCATCTTACGTTGTATTTATACTTTCTGCACCTCCCAGTTGCTACTAACCCTAAACGTTTGACAGTTCTTTACAATGCAATAGAACAAGCTGCATGGTGGTTTAGCTTGTTTAGTTTCAAGAGTTTACTTACATGATTTAGCTAATAGGGAAAATTAGAATAGGCAATGTACAACAGTAGTGATGTGACGTTCACGAACGAATCAAATCTTTTGAACGGGTTTTTAAAGTGAACAATGAGTCGAGTCCCTCTAGAGAGCCGTTCATCTTGTCTTCCGGTAACAAACCTCCCCGAAAGTCGGTAAAGTGCACCCTCTCAAACCCCACCCACCGCTGTGACGAGTGTAGGAGGAACCCTAACCAACCCCGTGCACCCTCACGGACGCCGCAGGAAGACGTTGCTCTTAATACCCCCACCCCCACCCACCCGCTCTCTTGGCTTCACTTCGTTCAAAGGAGACAGTCTTTTGAACGGCTCTTTGAGGTAAACGACCGCCTAAAGAACGGCTCCCATGAAAGAGCATAAATCCCATCACCACACAAAAGCTACATTTAATTAATTAGATAGAAGTGGTTTAATATAAGTCTAAAGGGCAGTGGACACATTCAGAGAAATCTGCAGGAGACACAATCTGGACTTTTCTAATCATAGATGCAATTCAATTCAATAATTTTATTTCACTCAAAATTTAAATGTACAAACTTCAAATCAGAATACAATTGCCAACCAGAATACAAGCATTTGAGTGAAATAGGCGGAGGAAGAAGAAAAAATCTTACATGACCTACCCCCTTTAACTAAGACAAGATAAATTACAAAAAGTACAAAATGCATGATTACTACATGCAGGCTGCAGGAACTGAAGTAGGGATAGTCCCAACCCACCACCCTACCTAGTGGACACTTATGCAACAGACTTCAGACAACACAATCTGTTTGAGGTGTTTTTGCAGAGCAAAGCTGCCCTCCTGGTGGAGGGTAACTCTGAAGTGCCTTTTTTCCCTCCACCTGAACCAATCCTCATGTAATCCCCTCTTATCTCTGTTAAGGGAGCGTGACTCAGGGTTGCGAATGACCACAGTCACCAATTCTTGTCATGTGTCTTGCCCATGTATGTCTGATCTCTGAATTGTGTGTACTGAAACTCTAATGTCTCTCTGGGATTAATAAATTATATTTGATTTTGATTTGATTGATGTTCCAACACCCCACAATCATGCATAAGACTGTTTGTTTCTTAGGTGCAAACACATGTTTTGTCTGATCGAGCAGTAAACTGGATCTCAAAAAAATTGTAGAATAAAATTCAAAAAAGTTATATTCTGTAGAAATGATTTGTTTTTACGGTAACTATTATGACTGTGAGAGGGTCTTGGGTGGGCCAATCTGAGGTGTACCATGGTGACTGACACCATAGATTCAGACACATTCCCACCCATGCAGCGGGGATTCTCTACGTTGAAGGACCGTGAAATGTTCGGCTGCATGTGGTATTCTTTCTTTAGTGTCGATCTCGCACTTTTAAAAAAAATTGAAGATGAACTTCTGAATGAGTGGGTTCTCTGTAGCAGGTGAGACAAATGAATGAAGAGTTTACTCACCAATGCCTGCTTGGGACGTGATCCACGACAAGCGGAGGAACAGGATGACCCCCCAAATATTCAGCATGCAACGAACCTGTGAGCCAAATTTTGTTTGTATGATAGTCAGTAGTCATACAGTTTTAAACCTATTCTGTTGACAACAATCCACAATAAAGAAAACATTTACCATGACTCCAACTATCCAGCCAAATCTAACGGGAGCCTTTTCTGAAGCGCCATGAGACTCGACACTTTCAACATCTGGCTCTGGCTGGCTGCCCGAGTCTGATGTGGTGCCTCCATCAATTCCCACCTGTGCTACCTGTGAGAGTGCAACCAATACAAGTGAATGTAGAATGCTGCTTCAAGATTTTACTTGGTTGTCAATGTTTTTCTTTCATTGGAAAAATCACGTATTAACCACTGATAATCATATTTTCATTCGCACATTATTTATTTGTAATAATTTGCAGTAGAAATAAATGATAATTTTCACTCTCAGTTGTCTTTGGCAATCATCTCAAAGTGAGTGCAATTTTAAACTTTTAATAGATTTTACCATAGTTCCTGTTGTTGCATGACTTAATCTCTTCTTTAAGTAGTGGTGTGTGTGCTCCAGAAGTGCTAACATGTACCAGCTGCTCGTCCGTGGTTCAAAGAAAATGACAATATTTTAATAAAGTAGCTGCAGCAGCAGCTGTCTGGCAGTTAAAGAAAAGCCTGACTGAGAAGAGAGGGTGGAGGAAGTGAGGAAAAGAGCGGCAGTGCATTCATTTTAGCTTCGAGCTTTAAAGAGATAAGACTCTGGTGTTGGGGTGAGTTGCTTTCTGAATCATGAAGATAAAGAAGGGCCCAGAGCATTCATCTCACAGTGATTAGTGGGCGAGTGAACAAACTCTTCTGTGTTTGTGAGAGACTCGTTGACTGGATGTGACAAGATCTGTTCAGCTGGGCGAAGCTCACACATCTACAAGCTGGCTTATGTTTGATTAGACACGTCCAAGGATGGGCATCCTCCTGACCTGGCTACAACATCAAGGAGACGCAAAAGCTTGCCTCAGATGTTTTGCGTAGAGTTTCAAGAGAGGGCCTGCTCTTCATTGTCTGATGAGGCAACGAGTTGGCGTAATTCCCCAACTGGGGCACCAGGTCCATGGTGCTATAGACGGAGGATCTGCGCAGCTCTGCTCTCGAGCCATGGTGCTCTGACGTGCTGTTGGTAAAAGGTACAAAGCAGAAGGAACATTTTTAAAAAGACTTTTCATTTCATTTCAACACCACGTTCATGGGAAACAAAAAATTTTATCAACTGAAATTATTTATCTTAAACTTAGTTGAATGTAGCAAATCTGAAAGACTTTCATTTTTTGTTCATTGATTACATTTTTGAGGCAACTGGATTATATTGATTTAAGAAAAAAATGCTTCTTAAATAAATAAGAACAAATAATAGCCCACATGAGGACACCGCCACCACCGTGTTTCACCGTAGGCAGCATGCATTTCTCTTTGAAATCCTCACCTTTGTGATGCAGGTTTGAAACCATTAGTTTAAAAAAGAGATCATTGTCTCATCACTCCAGAGTCTAGATTCCCAGTAGTCTTCAACTCTTTCAGCATGGACCCTAGCAAATCCGACGTGTGCTATTTTTGTACGTGGGCTTTAGGAGAGGCTTCCTTCATGGACAATACCCATACATGCCATTCCTCTGCAGTGTGCGCCGTATGGTGTCATGGACAACGGCCACTCCAGTTTGGTGGATATATATACCCACACTTAGATGTATAGATTAAGCTGCTTTAGATCACTTGTAGGAGGAACCCTAACCAACCCCGTGCGCCCTCACGGAGCGGGCTGTTCTAGGTTGGGAAGTCCGGTGGAGTGTTATGCCAGTGATTTGTGGGAGTGAATTGAGGTGGGCCACCCAGAATGGGGCGGGATGGTCTGGGCTACCCATCGCTGCACCATGCAGGGGCTCTCTTCATTGAGGAACTTCTGACCCTGATTACTTTGGTGTGGGAGCCCAGTCGATGGCCAGCTGAACAGAAACTTTCCTGAAACCGGGTAAGCTTCCCACAGCTCCTAGATCCCACAGGCCTGATTTCTGTAAGGTGATGAATGCATGGTGTCTACCAGGTTGGTGCAGTTGCTTTTGCAATCGGAGAGTAGCGTTTATTTGTTTTATTTATATTTTTTTGCACCGTTCCAGCATGGCTTCCGGTTGAGTTGCTCAACGATGGACGCTGTGACACCATTTGATTTGGATGTTCGGTGGGCTCTGTCCAATACAGAAGTGGTGGTGGTGCTTTAGGTCATTGAAAGGACCTATGGCATGCTGTAGAAGGAGGGCCTTTTTTGGCCCTGCATAGCGCTAGAGTGCAGAAGCAGATGTTGCTTTGGATTTGGGATTTTTTGAGTGGATCCAGGTGAGGGTGGGGTTGGCTCTGTCCAGGTCCGTGTCTGTTGAGAATGGTGTCCCGTATGATAGTGTGATCAGCCCAGTCCTATTTAATGTTTAATTAATGGTTTTTTGGTTCATTGGGGGTGATGTGGGGAGGTCCTAGTTCGTGGACGATTGTGCGTTTTGGAAGCAAGGCCGGAACCTGCCACATATGCTCTGTAGGGTGCAGAAGAGTCTGGAAAGAGGTGGAGGATTGAGCGAGGAGCTGGGGTTTTAGGTTGTCGGTGACCAAGACCAAGTATGTGGTGTTTGGTTTTAGGAAGAGGGCTCCCAAAGGGCGCCTGACGTTGGGGTCTCAAGAGGGGGGCTTCTTATTATTTGGGCTTATGTTTGGATGAGAGGCTGACTTGGAGGTTGTGCATGAGCAGTCTGGATGCCAGGTGTGGTTGAGTACTAAATGTCATGTGCTGCTTGGCTGGGACTGGTTGGGGGTGGACAGGAGCTCTCGGTTGATGATGTACAGGGCTGTGTTGAGATCAATCCTGGACTATGGGTGTTTTGTGTATGGTTCAGTGCCTCCCTCGACCTTTTGGCTGCTGGATGTGGGGCATGCAGCTGCTTTGAGGGTATGCAGCAGGGACTTTTGTGTGACTCCTGTGTCCGTGCTTTAGGTGGAAGTGGGTTAGATGCCAATGGCCTGTCGATGGGTTAAGTCAGGGTTGCGACACGTGGTGAGGGTAAAATGGCTGCTCTTCTCTATCCGGTTGATGCTTTTCAAGTTGAGAGAAGAATGTGATGTTTGTTTTAAGTGAATTCCCTCTCATGTGTGGTTTGTGGTAATGAAGAGGTGATTTTGATTTTGGTGACTAAGAGCTTGCTTGGGAGTGATGTGGCGGGTTTGGGTGTGGGGGTGGGATCCCCAGAAGGCCACGCTGTGATTAGCTGGGTGGCTATGGAGCAGTGGCAATCCTCAATGGAATGAGAGAGTGATGGGTAAGGCATTTTGTGAACTGTAGAGGTCAAATGGAATTTGAAAACTGGACTTGGGTTGCGGGAGGCGGGATGCTGTGGTGTTGACCCAACTGAGACTGAGCTATTGTGATCTCAGGAGCGGGCTGTTCTAGGTTGGGAAGAACTCAGATGGGAAGTGTGATTGTGCGGGCCAGGAAACTGTGGTCCATGTCCAGTTGCACTGCCGACGGTATGAGTGTCGCAACTTGTTTGGGTTTCTGTGGGTGTGTGGGGTGAAGGTGTTCAGCCTTGGGATGGTGTTGGAGGCTGGGGACAGGCGGAGGGTGAAGGTGCTTATGGGTTTCTTTTGTGCCGTGGGGGTGTATGAAAGGCTCAAGCAGGGTGTAGTACCGGTTATGTTGTGGTGGCGGCAGCGATACGCCTTTTTGGCGCCCAGGCTGCTGTCCTTTTCAAAGAAAAAGAACAAATTTTTTCCAGTTATTTCTTTGGGTACCATAATTTTTGGTCTAGGCCTTTCCCATGAGTTTATTTTTTTAATAATTCCATTTAAAAGCAATGCCTGACTTTCACCGGTTCAAATTTCATAACATTTTTATTACTACTTTCATTACTTTTGTCAGATCCAACTAATTTCTGTGTGCATTTATTTCAAATTCCAACCTTAATTCCTCATCTGAGACGATGATGGTGGGAGGGATTTGTAGGTTACGGCCTCGCATGGTGCTGCCATCAAAATGATGTGACGAGTATCTGGGCGGCCCCTCTTCATTTGTCGAGAAGTAGACGCTTCTGACCAGCGCATTACGTCTGGATGCAAACTGCCCCATTGGCACCTTGTTCTTCTGATGTGTGATACAGAGAAACAATAATTCACTTTTATTCACTTTATCATATTTGTACACCTTTGTTTGTAATAGGAGCAAGCTAAGAGTGATGTAAGCACAAAAACCAAAGGATGGAGCCTGAGATCCTTAAGCAGTCACACGACTGAAAATTAGATATTACAATGAAGCAATTCAACAAATCTTTTCTAAAAAAAGAATAAAGGCGGCCTTGAGGAGACAGTCTGAAAGGTTATAATTAATTTGGATGGGGGGAAAAAACCTTTATATAGGCTCATGCGGTTCTGAACAAAGGCGCAAATGTCTAAATTCCGCTTTAAATGGAGGAATAAAAATGGTAGTATATCCGTTTACCGTTAGAAAATATTTAATTTTCCTAAATAACAGTTATACAAAACCTTTTGGATGTAGTGCACATATTTATTCCATGATTCATCCTAAAATAATTTCCTATAAACTGATTTATTCTGATTCTGTACAATAGTTAAAATATTTGTTCCAAAAATCTGATCTAGACTTTTATAGAAGCAGTTCATGTGATTCTGTAGTTTTACACTTTCACTAAAACAAACAAAAGTAATAATCTAGAAATGAATAATAAATATTACAACTTAGTTTCTCTGTGGAATATTTTTAGCATTGTAACAAAAACAAACTTCAAAGCCCAAAAGCTTACCTGACAATTTGCTCCGTTTGCAGGTGAGTCACCTTCAAGAGATGAAAGATGTGCAACGTATCGTGCTGCACACCTCCTCTAATTTATACCTTCAGTGAGGGCGGGTTACACCTCCCATTTACTACTTGTACTTTCCTCCCCCACACTCACACACACACACACACACACACACATTTCTAAAATCTCTGTACTTTCACCACCATGATTTTTTCTTTTTGCAACTGTTTTCTGGAAGGACGTCTCTAGGAAAGCAAATCTTAGTCACACATCAGTGGAAACATTCGGCAGCAGCACCGTTTGGTGTAAACAGCAGGATAAGTGGGCACTGAGTGGTGGGGACTGTAGCTGACCATGTTGTCTTACGTTAACATCTACTCTGTGTGATTTATTAAATACACAAAACCTTCATTTTTATCCATTTCTGTGGAAAAATGTCCTTAAATTCCTGTTAGCATCAACTTAACTTGGGAAGAACTGATCAGTAAAACAAAAAAAAAACTTATTTTGAGAATTTGGGAGAATAATATAAGCTGGTTTTGCTTTTAAAACCTGGTTTTGCCCGTATTATCACCAGAACCCCTTCCTTTCACCACATCACCCCGGTTCTCCAGCAGCTTCACTGGCTCCCAGTTAAATTTGGGTCCATCTTCAAAATTCTCCTCCATACCTTCAAAGCAATCCACAACCTCTCTCCTCCATATATCTCAGACCTTATAAGTATTCACACCCCATCCCGTTCTCTCAGATCTTCTTCTTCCATCCATCTTGCGGTTCCTTCTGCCCGTCTCGCTACCATGGGGAGCAGCGCTTTCAGCCGCTCTGCTCCTCGTCTCTGGAGCTCACTTCGCCCAGACATCAGGAACATCGACAGTTTTACCCTTTTCAAAACAAAACTCAAAACACACATGTTTAAATCTGCCTACAACCTCTGATTTTACTGAACTGTTTCTCTGTTTTTTCTTCTTTGGGTTTTATTATTGTTTTATTGTATTTTATTACGTGTTTTCTGTCAAGTGACCTTGGGTGTCCTGAAAGGCGCTTTTAAATAAAATGTATTATTATTATTATTATTAAAGCTGACACACGGGTTCATATTAATGGTTGAATGTTTTCAGATGTTTCAAGCTGAAGGTTCTAACCTAGATTTAGTTTTTTCTCCAGAAATGTTGACCATACACAAGCTTAAAATGTTTTCTACATCAATAAGGAACAGGAAGAGACCACAGGGCCCCTATGCCTTCCTTTTGTCTGTGTTGTTCTGCTCTAGCTTTTTGAGTTTGTGGACATTATTCAAACGTCTTTCCATTCAAGCAATATCACTCAGTATCTACTCTGTCGTTTGGTAATAATGGTTCCATTTCAGTCGTTCTCCAAGCGCAGTGATGAACAAAAGAAAGTTTAGCCCTTTCGTCATCCATGTGTACTGCAGACGTAAAACAGCACACATTAGACAACACTAACGAAATGAAGCGACTGCCTTTGTCTGACAAACAGCAACTTTTATTTATTAAATTTTATTCATTAACTTTTATTTATTTATTTGTTTATTTAACTGGTTTCCTGTCCGGTCACTGAATGACCTCTCCAACATGTCTTCTGGTTCCACACATCCTTGCAAATTGACTATTTCACGACCATAGGGTGCACCGTGTTATAGGGCGCAGCTTCAGTTACGGGTGTCTTTTTGGTATTTAACACGTACAAAAGGCGCACCAGGTTACAGGGCGCGGGCTCGGGAATCGGAACATATCAGTGCAAACCAGACATCGTGAAAATTATAAACAGCCAAAAGCATGCTTCACTTTACTGGTCTAGTCCTGGTTCAGACCTGGTTTAGAGCGCACGTGCGCTTCCTCATTGCGTGCGCTGACGGCTCGTGCTCTTCTTAAGGTTGGTTTATGCTTGACGCGTCCGCGAGGTCCGCACGGCTCCGCGCGGAAAAGTCGCGTCATTTTGCGTCATTTTAACAACCACGCCCCTCCACTGCGTCTCCGCACGGCCCAGAATTTCCGCAACGCGCACCTCGGAAAATTTCTAACCACGCGGACGGTCGGACGCGGAAAAACATGGCGAACCAGCAAGAACTAGTATGGCAGAGGTTCGTAAATACAGACATTTGTATGATTCAGCTCTCAGAGATCACCGTGATCAACATGTTGTTAATAATTCTTGGAGAGAAATAGCTCGCACTGTCGGAAAAGACGAGGACGCTGTTAAAAATGCTGGAATGCCATGTTGTAAACAGTCATTTCTACTTCTACTATGGTGTAGTGTTGGATGCATGCCGTAGAGCTCCATGCTGCCCCCTACAGTTTGGGACAATATTGGCTCGCCGCAGAGACGAGCCGCATGAACCATAAAAGCTGCGAGTTGTGAAGCGCGTTCCATCTGCGAGCCGCATCATCGCGCGGAAAGTGAATGTGTCAAGCATAAACCAAGCTTTATGCGCCGTGTTGAAGTTCAGAATGTGTTTACCGGTAGTTGGTGGATTTAACCACATAAACTTTCCACATGAACACAATCATATGTGTGTTATTAATAGGCCAAAGAAAATAGTGTGATTTGAATTGTGTTTTGTTTTAAAAAAAAAAAAGGCAGCGGGATCAAATATGAGTTTGGTTGTGCTTTATTTGAGTGCTATTAAATAATCATCAAATCCATCAAAGTCCTCATCTTCTGTATCTGATGAGAACAACTGGAACAACTGCACGTTCACGCCACGCCCCTTGTCTTCTACTACGTTTGCGTCTCACAACAACACAATAGGCACACCGCACCATAGGGCGCGGCGTACATTTTGGAGAAAATTTAAGACTTTTATGTGCGCCTTATGGTCGTGAAAATACGGTAAGATGTGTTCGAGAAACTAGGCAGTTAAAACATATTGGATAGTGACCCTCAAGTGCCAGGATTGGACGTGACAGATTTATTCGGCTGAGCGTTTACGGACACATTCTTGCATTATTTAAAGTGTTTCAGGTTTAAGCCTAAAAACGGAACAAATTAGAGCAAATTTATACAACACGAAACTATTAAAGTAAAATGTTTCACAGCGGTCTGGTGTCTTTGTTTGAAGTATTTACATGATGTCACTTCTGCGTGACAAAGTTGTTTATGTTGCAAACACCATCTATGTTGATGCTTAAACTTCTGCAGTTAGCGTGCAAACATGCTAATCATGTGAGCCTCCATAAACAGCTGAATATTTGTAAATTACAAACCATTAAATCTCAAAAGAGATCATTACTTATTTATTTTTTAATACCTCATTTTTATATCTAAACACAGCAGACTGTAGCAGAAGCCCAAAACATTTTACTCTGCAGGTTGGTCTCGCCGCCCTCCAGCAGAGCCTCAGCAGTCCTGAGTGGAAAAAACAAAGATTGGCGACAACTCATTTGAAACATCTTTGGCACTAACTTCGCACTATTAAGACTTGTGCTATTCTTTGTTTCAAGAGCAGTTATAAGTACTTAAAGCAGTTGTTTACTTGAGCCGGATGTTGCCGGAACAAGATCCGGGAACTATCTTATTTTGAAAGGACAGTTCCGGCAACTGTCTGCTAGGATCCGGCAACTCACGCGACAAACTTGTGCTACACGCGGGATTCGAATTACAGGTGAGCTAGGGAGCTCCTGGAAGCCCTCAACACGCCCAGGGAGAGTCCGAAACGATGGTTCTACTTCGGTCTATGTGGACTCTCCGGGGATTATTCAGAGCTGAGAGGTGCAGAGCTCTGATCGTTGACGCGCTCCAGACAGATGCATCCTGAGCACGGCCACAGTAACATTCTCAAAGTGTCGCCACCTCAAAAACTAAGTTAACACGTGATCGTTCATGTCGGCTCATTTCCTTTTATGTTTTCTGTCTTTTGTTTGTGTCTGATGCGTTTTACTGCTGCGGCGCGAAGTGCATCACCTGTTTTGTCCTCCAGTGACTTCAAGCTCTGTGAAGCTGACCCCCGTCAGCTTCAAAAGTGCAGGCGAATAGGCTGCTCGGTTAGTGCTCCGTTTGTGCTGATTTGTGCAGGTGAAGCTGACGTTCGTGCTGCTATGGTTTCTGAGATATTTAACTTTATTGTATAGGTCATTCAGAGGTCACCGTCCCCTCGGACTACTCCAAACTGCTCCAAAGTGGACCATAATAGTCTACCTCTTTAGTGCTTCGTTTGTGCTGATTTGTGCAGGTGAAACTGACGTTTGTGCTGCAACGGTTTCTGAGATATTACTCGTTTTAATTTAGCATGACGAGCGATGAAGCGATCAGCTCGGATTGGCAAGTTTCCATGTTTGAAAAGGCCGTGTTTTATGTTTTTGAACTCCGCTTCAACAGTGGCTGAGCTTGCTGTGATGCTGGAGCTTTGAAATGCAGGGACCATTATTCCTGTCCAGAGTGGCAAGTATGTGGAATAATGTCAGGAAGGAAGTGAATATTATCCCTGTCCCCATCAGCTGAAGCAAGTGACCTGCTCTCCTCACATATTTCTGTTATCCACTGTCGTATGTCAGTCTGGATCTCATCAAGGGATTCCTCTCTGTCTCGTCAGGAACGATGATGGAGTCATCAGCAATTTGGGCTTTCAGATATTTTTTGCTTGTTTCTGATGCAAGAGGGGCCCCAGAACTGTCATCACCTTCCGCTTCACTGAGGGCCACAACCATGATGGCGCGTTGGAGGTGTTTTGCTTGGTCCAAGCACTGTGACTGCAGACATTTTGCAATTGACCTGACAAAGAAATCTTTAACACGGCGTGTTTTCTTCTTCAGGCAGTCCCACTGGCACGTCATCTTGGTGCAGTGTGCAACATCCACCCTGATGAAACAAGGGGGAGGTTCAGCGGCCCGAGTTCCAAGAAGGACATGAAAGCATTCGTTGATGTAGGACTTCAGATCAGGGTGAGGAGTAAAAGCCTTGACCAGAGCACCAAGAATAGCTAGAGAAAAGTCACTCACAGCTTCCTTTGGTACAGGCGCACCCGAACGAATCCATTCTGTCAACCAGTTTGCGATGGCATTAATATCGTGTTTTTCTGACAACATTTGCACTACTGGGACACTGGGGCAATTTTTTGCTGTCAGAAGGCCTTGGTATATAAAGACATGACCAGATCTGCCATTTGGTGTTTGCAGCTTTTTCACAACTGAGCCCGTTGGGTCAAAGCACACAATTGAGGAATTTGTTTTGGACAACGTTTTGTAAACATTAGGGGTGGGCCGGTACGCCCCTGTCGGTCCGGTACTCACTTTCGTACAGAGTTTCTACTCTAATTGCGTTGCACATTAACCTACAGCATGCTAACTAAACACATAGTGGAGCACCGCAGAAGTTATGGCAAGCAACTCGGGAGAGGAAGAGCTCGAATATCCACCGTTGTTATTAAAGTCTCCTGTTTGGGAACACTACGGCTTCCCGGTGAGATATGTAGCAATGAACACATGTATCCCCACATTGCCAAGCTAGCAAAATGCTACCTTGCCATACCAGCATCCTCTGTCCCCAACGAGAGTTTTTTTTTCTACTGCTGGAGATATCGTAACTGCCAACAGATCTGCCCTTTCTGCAGACAATGTGGACTAATTTCTGGCAAAAAACATGAAGGTTGAGTGAACCTAAAAAGGCAACAAGCTGGAACTTCTCCATGTTGCAGACTGTTTTTGCTAACCTATTTCAATCTGAATAATTCCGTTTGTTCTTCATTTACACTTTAAGTTCTTAAAAAAACAGCACAATAATCATCTTGCAGATTCCTAAATAAATATTTAAACTTGCATGTCTCATACGGCTGCCACATCGTTGCCGCCCGCCTTCGACGTCTCCAAGTGTGTTGCCCTGCTTCCGCCCTTCCGAGAGACTGACGTGGATGGGTATTTTTCTGTTTTCGAGCAGATTGCGGTGACCTTCCAGTGGCCTCGTGAGGTGTGGTCATTATGTTTGCAATGCAGGCTCACAGGTAAGGCCCTTCAGGTCATTTCGGCTCTGTCTCTAATGGGCAGTTCTGATTATGAGTGTGTAAAAACCTCTGTGTTAAATGCATATGAACTCATTCCTGAGGCTTATCGTCAGCGTTTTCGCTCCGATAAACCTCGGTCTAACCAGACTTATGTGGAATATGCTCATGAGAAATCCGTACTCTTTGAAAAATGGTGTTCGGCTTCAGGGGTAGACTCCTTAGCTGACCTCAAAGAGCTAATTATGGTGGAGGAGTTTGAAAGACACGTGCCTGAGAAGCTCGTTATGTATTTGAATGAACAGAAGGTCTCCACTCTCTCTGCTGCGGCCCTGTTAGCAGATGAGTTCTCGCTAACGCATCGGGCTTGGGAGTCAAGAGCTGACCCCGGTCAACGTAGGAGACCCTCTGACACCTCCTCTGACCCTAGTGACCTTCCGGAGTGTTTTTATTGTCATGAAAGAGGTCATGTGATTCGTGATTGCTTTCATCTCCAGCGGAAAAATCGGAGGAGTGGGAACCTACCTCCGACAAAGCCCATAGCTGCTTGTGCTAAGAGCTGGAAGGCAAAGCTCTTGATTTCCTGGTTGATCTACGTTCCAACCCTCACCTATGGTCACGAGCTTTGGGTATTGACCAACAAAATGAGATTGCGAACACAAGAGGCCGAAATGAGTTTTTTTCTTCAGGGTGCCTGGGCCTTAGAGACAGGGTGAGAAGCTCGGTCATCCAGGAGGGGTTCGGCGTAGATCTGCTGCCAGTTGAGGTTGCTTGGGCATCTAGTTACGATGCATCCTGCACGCTTCCCTGGTGAGGTTTTTTTTTGGGCACGATCAACCAGGAACAGACCAAGGACACGCTGGATGGACCATGTCTCACGACTGGCCTTAGCGTTCCCCCGGAGGAGCTGGCCCAAGTGTTGGGCATTAGGAAAGTAGACCGCTGCAGGCTTCACAATTTCTTTTGTTGTTAAGCCTTGAAATCACATTTTCAAACACTTCCATGTTGCTCATGCATGCATTTTTCCAAGGTTTTCTTTTTTATTTGTGGTTTTTAGCAGTTGAAGATTACAATACTAGACTACTGCCTATGTGTATATACATGTACCTTGTTGTTATTTATCTTCAAATTATTCTCTTAAGCATATGTGTTGCTATAACAAGTGAATTTACCCACTGTGGGATTAATAAAGTGTGTTCTATTCTATTCTTTATTCTAGCCTCATGGAGGGGGCCGTCGGCTAGCACACTGCTGCTGACCACTTAAACATTCTTCGTCTCCTGAAAATAACATTTCACTTTCTTTGACGTTGAATGTGCTACTACTAGTTTACCCGTTGAATTAATTATAGATACATTTGTTATCTTTATCCTAGTGAATCTCTTACCAAACAGAATATTTACTAAGGAATCGCAATTCAGCCAATTGTCTCTTCTGATGTTAGAACTAATTTTATAGTACTGTTCAAAACCCAGTGTGAGGTTTTCACACAAACAACAACTTTATACGTTCATATTTTAGAAAATTTTATTACACAATTAAAATATACATGTACAAATATTGGTTATTAGTGGCATTTAGAAGGAACAAACTGAGGGTTACAATGCTACAGCTAATAAATACAAGTACAATTTGCTACGGGCAATGATTGTAGAAGCTTCAGCCCTCAGTTGGCTGCTTTAGCAGGTAAGTGTAAGGTTTCAGTGGTGACCTTTTTTCATTCTACAGCAAGAGATTAACAGAAATACAAGTAAAGGAATTCCGTAGTTGGATCATTTAAGCTGTTTTTACAGGACCGGAGCGTTTGCAAAACGGGATTTGCCGCGGCTCCCTGGGGAGGGTAAAGGTCGTTTATAAGATCAGACCGTGGCGGTAATGTGGCGCAATCGTGGCAATTTTATAAAAGATTAGGTGATGGTGACATAAAGGGGGTATGGGGGTGGTCTCTGCACTCCTGCAGACTTCCGTTTATCTTGGACATAACTTGCTTTTTATTGCGATTGAAGCTGTGATCGTCAAGTTTTTTTTTTTAACAAGCAGCTCCTAAAGGTGTCTGTCCCCATCCGTCCCTGTGCAGTCTCTGATGATCTGAGCTTCAGCTCTAACAGAGAGGCGCGTGGAGCGCTGCGGCGCTCCAGTTTGCCATCTCAGCTGATTTTGTTCAAAAAGCAAACCTTACCGCCTGTGTTTACTTTCATTTTCAATAAATTTGCCAGCCGGAGCTCAGCAATGACCCCCCACGTCATCATGACATCTGCCTCTGTTGCGCCATGGCGCATACGACAGACCATTATCGCAATATTACTACCAAGCAAGGTGGAACGAATGCCGCTATATTCGCGCAACGCCATGCCGGCATGGCGCGTTTAAAGACATACCATTGCGGTAATAGTACGCCAATTTGCCAGCATGGTCTGTCTTGTAAAAAGGGCTACAGAGGTTGAGTTAGTGGTGGGCAATATAAATAATATAAGGTAGAAACGATATAAAATTGGGTAATGATAAGTTTTTGGCTCTACCGCGATAACACATGATGTCACTAAGATGTGCACCCACGCCGACATTGGAACAACAGAATGGCAGTGACTGCATGCATGCAGCAGCAGGAGGAGGAGCATTCTACACTTTTTGGACACGTCTTTATTCTTCTGCAATATATTTTCCGTATGAGGATTTTTTAAAGCATGTCATTTTGACATACCGTAAATCCTCTAATACAGGCCCGGGCCTCTATTTGACTCAAGCTCATCAAGCTCCAGGCCTTTATTGGAAGGAGGGCCAGAATTAGAGGCAGGCCTCTATTTCCATTTGAGCAAAATGAACTAATGTTCATTGGAGTTTTTGACAATTAAAATTGTGCCCACATTTTCAAAGTTAAACACATTTCTTTTAACAACGGTAGTTTCTGCTTCAGTCATCTCCCCCCTCCCCCTGCTTTAGCCCTCCCCCCCCCCGCGCAGCGGCTGCAAACTCACTGATGCGCCTGCAGCCTCTCGGAGTTCCTGCTGCTCTAAACATTAAAATAATTATTTCATTTTCTGTTCCTCACTTCTGATTACCTTCAGTGGTGTCTGTTTGTTGCAACCAGCAGGAACAAACACTAACTTGTTTTTATTTGGCTATTTTTCTGTCCTGCCTGTTTATTATCTTCCTGCATCTCCTCTCAATCCTAAAGAGAAACTGCTACCTGGGTTCATATATATTCACCTTATGAGTTACCTTTGAACTGCAGTTCTAAAAGATCTACCGACCGCAAAAACAGCGGAGCGCTCGCTGTTTGGCGGCCGTATCAGTGATCAGTGCGTCTGAGGACAAGGTGATGCGCGCAGCGCCCCGCTCCACAGCATGCAGCGAAACGCATCAGGCGCAAATAAAAGACAGAAAACACTAAAGGAAATGAACTGACATGAACGATCGCGTGTTAAATTAGTTTTTGAGGTGGCGACACCTGATTGTTACTGTGGCCGTGCTCAGGAGGCAGATCTACCGACCGCGAAAACAGCGGAGCGCTCCCTGCTTGCCGGCCGCATCAGTGATCTGTGCGTCGGAGGACAAGTTGATGCGCTCCGCTCCACAGCAGCGATACACATCAGGCGCAAATAAAAGACAGAAAGCATTAAAGAAAATGAACCGACATGAACGATCGCGTGTCAGTACCTACGGTCTGGCACAGCGCGTTGCCCCCCCCCGAGCGCAGGAGCTTGTCACCTGCTGACAGCAGGCTGCTGTCTTTTCCGAGGGCTGCATCTTGCCGGTCATTATCACGTGACAGCGACTAGTCGACGACAGGCATAAAAAGTCACTATAGTGAAGTTGACTAGTTCATACAACCCCTACTGCTGCTCTCCAGAGTGTTCTGCAGCATAATCAGCACGTTCTCTTTGAACTTGATAGTGTAATGACCTGGCTGGGGTTGTAAGCCAGGTGCATTCTGGGTATTGTGTTATATGTGTTTCCTATGGTTCTGCTAGTTCCTATGTGCTGATTTGCGTGTTGTGTGAGTGTTATGTAAGCCACAGGGAAGGTGATGTGTGTTCTGTGGAGCGGGTTGAATTAGCATGGTTAACTGACACCGTGACTCTGTGTGGTAGGAGCGTGATAGAGGATCGTGTCTGTAGCGTTACAAAGCGTTGAAGAAAGAGCCTAATAAAGGGCTGCGTGAACCTCTACTGCCTCCTGCTGGTTGATTTGGGGTCTATAACCCTGTCGCTGGGACGCTCATACTTGCTTGTTACTACATTCTGCCCGGCCACAATAAGAGACCGGCCATTATTTACCTCAACTGACTCTGACACCGGCCACAATTGGAGGCCCGGCCTTATCGTAATAGCAGATGCTTCATATGCAATATAGATTGGAGGCCACATCGCCCAGCCCTAGGTTGAGTGATGCAAAAGCAAAATGTGCTGCTTTATTTTAGGGCTGTGATGGTACTAAACTGTCACAGGAAAGAATCAGCAATGGGCGCATGCAACCTGAAAATCGCAAGTTAGTCACTGGAAATGTGCTCCTTTCACACTAGCACCGGCTCCACACCGCTCGGGTAGCCCCAGTCAGCCCCAGCCTGGTGCAGTCGATTCCACACATCAGAATCAGAATCAGAATCAGAATAGGTTTATTGCCATTTTCAGTTAACAAACAATTCACAAACTAGGAACTTGCTTCGGTACTAACGTGCTACATATAACATGAATAATATAATTAAAAATAGAATAAAGTAGAATAAAATATAATAAACTAGCATAAAACTTTGCTATAACAATGGCAGGTAAAGGTAATTTGGCCGATAACGTGACGTTATGTCAAGTACCGAAGACGAGCATGGTTGTGTATTTATAAGCTGTTCACAAGTCCAACGGCAGATGGAAAGAAGCTGTTCTTATGGAGGGGGGTTCTGGTCTGGATGGACCGTAACCTCCTGCCCGAGGGAAGCGGCTCGAAAAGTCTGTGACCCAGGTGAGAAGGGTCAGCTGCTATCCGGCCTGCATGCCCCCGAGTTCTGGAGACGTACAGGTCCTGGAGAGATGGAAGGCTGCAGCCAATCACCTTCTCAGCGGCGCGCACAATGCGCTGCAGTCTATGTTTGTCCCTCACTGTGGCTCCAGCGTACCACACAGCAATGGAGGAGGTGAGGATGGACTCAATGATGGCCGTGTAAAACTGCACCATCATCTGGGCCGGCAGCTTGGCCTTTCTCAACTGCCGCAGAAAGTACATCCTCTGCTGGGCCTTTTTGATCAGGGAGCTGATGGATGACTCCCACCTAAGGTCCTGTGTGTTGGTCGTTCCGAGGAAGCGGAAGGAGTCCACAGTGGTGACGGGGGAGTCCGTCAGGACGAGGGGGAGAGATGGGGCTGTGACTTTCCTGAAGTCCACAATCATCTCCACTGTCTTCTGAGCATTGAGCTCCAGGTTGTTGCTGCTGCACCAGTACACCAGCCGTCCCACCTCCCTCCTGTAGGCGGACTCATCACCGTCAGAGATGAGCCCGATGAGGGTGGTGTCGTCCGCAAACTTGATCAGTTTAACGGAGTCATGGCTCGAGGTGCAGCAGTTTGTGTACAGGGAGAAGAGCAGAGGAGAAAGTACACAGCCCTGTGGAGCTCCTGTGCTAATTTTCTTAGCGGTGGAAACATTCTTCCCCAGCCGCACGCACTGCCTACGGTCTGTCAGGAAGTCAGTGATCCACCTGCAGGTGGAATTGGGTACGTTGAGCATGGAGAGTTTGTCCTGGAGCAGAGCAGGGAGGATGGTGTTGAACGCAGAGCTGAAGTCCACAAACAGGATCCTAGCGTAGGTTCCCGGGGAGTCCAGGTGCTGCAGGATGAAGTGGAGGGCCAGGGTGATGGCATCGTCTACAGACCTATTGGCTCTGTATGCGAACTGCAGAGGGTCCAGGTGGGGGGAGGTGAAGGACTTGAGATGAGGGAGGACCAGGCGCTCAGAAGACTTCATGACCACAGACGTCAGCGCCACAGGCCTGTAATCATTCAGTTCAGTGACATGGGGTTTCTTAGGCACAGGAACAATGGTGGACAGCTTAAAGCAGGCTGGAACATGGCAGGACTCCAAGGAGATGGTAAAGATGTCCGTGAAGATTGGAGACAGTACCTCTGTGCAGTGTCTCAGGGTCCTTTCTTAGGAATGCCAGAATGCAGTAAGAAGTTCTCAGCTCCTAGCTAATCAGCATTATAACGCCGTAAGGCCAGGTGGGCTGATTCTACCCACCAATCGGAGGTTTCCCCTAATGGAAGGTGTGAATTTGAGCCAGCTTATCAGTCAGCAGTGGGGGTGTTGGCTCTGGTCAGCCTGAAGCAGACCACCTCAGGAAGAGGGCTGAAAAACAGTCCGGTTGCTCCCTGACAAAAGGCAGGTTGTGCTAATGTGGACACTCTCCATGCTATCCAGACCATGCAGAGCCGATGCTAGTACAAGCACTCATTATCAGTACATAAAACAAATAAGCAAGATATTATCTGAAGCACTCAACACCAAATCACATAATAAATGTCTAGTTCAGATAACACACAGGCACTAGAAGACTTCCCTCTAGCTTCCTTCTTTCAACTCAGCAGTACAGATGTTCGATGCCCACTTGATCATTGGATTTAGGCACATTTCTAGCAAACCACAAAGTCAAAAACTTACTGAACCACAGATTATTCACACTGTTACATCCCTAGGTGTTGGAAACACTGAGGGAACATTTCCAGCACTTATACTTGAAATTAGCAGCTTCATCGAATACATCTAAAAACAAAAACAAGGTCAGGGACGAGGTCCTGCCCCAAGTGGAGGAGTGCAAGTATCTCAGGGTCTTGTTGGCGAGTAAGGGAGAGATGGAATGGGAGATCGATAGGCGGATTGGTGCTGCAACTGCAGTGATGCAGGCGTTGTACCGATCTGTCGTGGTGAAAAGAGAGCTGAACCGGAAGGCAAAGCTCTCGATTTACAGATCTACGTTTGTAAGATCAACTATGGTCATGAGCTTTGGGTAGTGACCAAAAGAATGAGATGGTGGATAGTAGTGCCCCATCGAGTTTTCTTTGGAATGTGGCTGGGCTTTCCCTTAGATATAGGATGAGAAGCTCAGTCATCCTATAGGAGCTCGAAGTAGACCGGCAAAGCAGTCATTCCTGCTAGAGACCTCTGCAACTGAATTGCTTAAACGAGTGATCCAGACCTTTAACTACTACATTTATTAAACAAATAGGGGTCCAGAAACTTCATCTTTCAAAACAATCATCTACTGGCAGTAGAACGTGAGGACGTTCTGTTGGTTTCCTCGTATTAATACCGCAGGACAGTGGAGGCCACAGGTGAGGGTGTCCAGCCAGGCCATGTACAGAACTCTGGGACAGTCACTTTGTGGAACCGGAAGGCTCCTGGTGGGTAAAAATAATATTCACATCAACATTATTGAATACAGTGATACTAGAAACAGTTGAGTTTTGGTTATTTATCACTTTTCATATTTAACCCCCAGAAACCCAAATTTAGAAAACAACTGCAAAATCTTTTTTTAACCTTTCACATGTTGTTCTAGGAGGCCAGATAAACGGGCCTATTTACACATTTTAACAGCCAATAGTGTTGCAGAACTGAGCAATAGGACCTATTAGCAATGTAAATGTGGTTTTAAAATGAAAAAAATGGGGAATGTTTATTCTTGTAGACTTAAATCTGATGTTGTAATATTACAACCGTGGGTCTCTGGGAGTTGGGACTTTAGAGACTGTTGAATTTTTATGCTCGCGATTGCCCCCTCAGGCCAAAAGCGTAACTGCGGCTTCAATAGTAGGCTCGTGCACGAGGCACGCATACTGTACGTGCACACTCCGTGTGTGTGTGTGTGTGTGTGTGTGTGTGTGTGGCCCGGAGGACAGAGGACAGGAGAACGTGCAGCTAATTAATTAAATAATGTGGTTCTGTACCTTTCTCTTCAGCACAGCCGACAAAGGTTTATGATGGGTCAGTCCTCCTGCATGCTCAGATCATTCCCTTCCCTTGCTTGAAAAATTGTTCCAAAATGAAAGTTGAACCCACACCTTTTTATCTGTGAATTCAATGCCGTTCGGCGAGTCTCAAATAAAAATTTGGGCATCTTACTATAAAAAATATACCATTAATGTAAAAAAGAAAATCTAAATAAACTATGTTCACATCCAGAATCAAACCCAGGTCTTCTGCATGGGAGTCAGATATCTTACAAGGTGAGCTACTCTCTAGTAACATTCACAGTATCTGTAGCATTTATATCCTTGATAACAGCTGAAACGTCAACCCAAAGAATGGTTCAGAGTGAAAATGGCTATTTTGTTGCTAATTAGCAGGAAATATCTAGAAGAAAGTTCTACAGAAAGTAGCTAAGGGTCCTCAGAAATGTAGCTAGCTTTGTCACTAGGCGTTAGGAACAGCGACAAAGTGGCACTGCCTCTCTCTCTGCTGCTAAAGCTACGGATAGCAAATGCTACGGGCGATGCCTGAGCGTGAACGCGCATGAAGCAGCCTGCTCGACCCGAGCATCTCTCTTTTTCTGTGATTTTGCAGAAAAACAGGCAATCACAGTAAAAATGCCAGGGCTCATTCTACAGGACCAGGGCATTGCAGGAGAATGTATGAAGAAGACATTTATTATTTCTATACGTGTTTTGGCCGTCAAACTTCCATAATGCCCCTTTAAAAAGTACATTTCTGGGTAAAATGAAAGTTTTCTGTTTCTTGTAGAAAGGACTCTACTGCTGAGTGCCTCTGAATCTCTGATCATTACTGAACAAGTACTCACACAAGGACTAGAGCAGTATGTTGGGAATTCTTTCGGATGATTTCGTTCAGCCTCACTTTACTTTCAGACTGTAGAGAAAAGGAAATAAGCTGACTTTAGTCACATTTGAAAGAAGTGTACAACATATTTTCATACATAAATAACTGACAGGGAAAAAAAATATGTCTCCACGTGTCAGTTGACTAAACACAAACCTTTAGCTTGAAGGCCTCATACTCTTTATCAGATATTTTCCAAGGAGCATTCTGTCTCAGTTCCTGGATGGATACGCCTTCCTCCTGCTCATCAAACAGCCTGAAGGGGGCGACATTCTCCTCAAACCTGCTCAAGCTGCAGAGCAAAGAGAAACACAAAACAAAAGGTAGTTTGCTGTAAAAAAATGTTTTATATTAAAATATTTTAATAAAGTACATACCACAAAACTATTCTAAGTTAAAAACACAAACAGCAACACCATTACTTTTTTCACATGGAAACAACATTTTAGCTAAATGTTGCGCTGTTATTGGACTGCCCAGCTTTCTTTAACCTGCTGGAAATATGCACCAGCTCACTAGATCCATACTGGATGAAGCTAAATTAATGAATGAATGAACATTGTTAGTTGTAACACTTTAATGGAAGGCTGATATTTCAATGTCTCCGACATGCAGGCTAGCATTAGCATTGCAGCAAAGCTAGCAGCTATGCTAAGCTTTAAAAGCATAATGAAAAACCATGAAGATTGCATCATTTGAAAAACAAAACCTTTCCAACATTCTTGTTAAGATGTTACTTGATGCACACTTACAAAACCCAAAATCTTGTGAGTCTTAGATGTTTCAGCGTGAGCTGTGACCTTCTAAAAGAATGAAAGTTTCCCATACATACCTTTTGGGATGAGGTTGTTTGTCTACGTCTGTCATGACGATGACATCATGGACATCCAGTCGGAACCTCTTCAGCAACGCGAGGATTCTAAAATACACAAAAATCAGAAGTTCAATATCTGATCTGATTTGATAATGGATACATGGACAGATGAACAGAACATCTATGACAGCTTCCAGTCAGGTTTTCGTAGAGCTCATTCTACTGAAACCGCTCTTCTTAGGGTCTCTAATGACCTTCTGACCCACAGTGATGCAGGGGACTGTTCTAGTCCTGCTGGACCTGACTGCAGCCTTTGACACTGTTGACCATCACCTGCTACTGGAGAGGCTGAGAGACTGGGTAGGCCTATCAGGATCCGCTCTGGAGGGGTTCTCCTCTTATCTCTTTGAGCGCTCCTTTTCTGTGGCCGTCTCCAAGTTTAGATCCTCCACCACCTCCCTTACCCATGGTGTCCCACAAGGTTGTGTGCTGGGGCCTCTACTCTTCCTCCTCTACCTGCTTCCTCTTCTGCACATCCTGAGCTCCTTCAAATGAATATCATACCATCTTTATGCAGATGACATCCAACTGTACATCTCCTTTAAGCCCCATGAGATGTCTAAGCTGCAGCTGTTACACACCTGCTTAGACTCTATCAAAGCCTGGATGGCTGGGAGCTTTCTGCAGCTGAATGAAGATAAGACTGAGATCCTCATCTGTGCCCCAGACAAGCTGGTTCCCAAAGTCAGAGACTCTCTTGGTCAGCTTGCTTCTCACACCAAACCTTCTGTCAGGAATCTTGGTGTGACCTTTGACCCAGCTCTCACCCTGGATTCTCATGTCAGTTCTCTTGTTCGCTCTTCCTTCTTCCATCTCAGGAACGTTGCTAAGCTGAGTCCCATTCTGTCCCACTCTGAACTTGAGACAGTTCTCCACACCTTCATCTCCTCACGCTTAGACTACTGTAACTCTCTTTTCACGTGTCTGAGCAGAACCTCCCTGAACCGTCTACAGGTGGTTCAGAACGCCTGTGCTCGGCTTCTGACCAAGTCCTCCAAACACACCCACATCACCCCGCTTCTCCTCCAGCTTCACTGGCTGCCAGTCAACTTCAGGGTTCATTTCCAGATCCTGGTTCTGGTCTATAGGGCCTTACATGGACAAGCACCATCTTACATTGGTGATCTTCTTAGTCCCTACACCCCCAGCAGGTCCCTGAGGTCCAGTGAACAAAGCCTACTGGTTGTGCAGCACCAGGCTAAAGGTCAAAGGTGACACATCATCTGCTGCTGTGGCCCCCAGACTCTGGACCTCTCTCCCCCTGAGCCTGAGATCAGTGGACTCAGTGGTCTCCTTTAAAAAGCAGCTGAAGACTCACTTGTTCAAGCTGGCTTTTGTTTGACCTTCTTCACCTCTCTCTCTTTATTCTGCTCTCCCCACCTATTCCACCTTCCTCAGGATCCACTGATTTCCCTCTTTCCTGTTCACTCTCTCTTTCTTTACATTTTTTCTTTTAAATCGCAATTGCTTATTTTTGCTCATTTTAAATATGTTTTGAAACATTTTCTAAATGCTTTTTTTATATTTTTACATTTTTTTTGTTTTTGTGAAGCGCCTCATGATTTTTATCTTGAGAGGCGCTATAGAAATGATATTTTCTTCTTCTTCTTCTTCTAAATAGATGCATATTTACAACATAGTATCATTGAAAATGAAGTTTGAAAATGAAGACGTGGAATTGCATAGACAAAATGAACTAGTACGTTAAACTGGAATGTTTACTGTGTAAAGTTCCTTGATATGATTCCGGTTGTGATTTGGTGCTGTCTAAATAAACTGAACTTGTCTTGTCCACGAGCCGAGGTGTGTGCTCCTCTCCCACTAACCATTTGCAAGTCAGTTTCCCACAGGTGAGGAGCGGGGGGGCAGCATCTGCACTGACTTTCCAATCAGGAGGTCGGGTATAAAGGGAGGATGGAGACACCACTCTACGCCGGATGATTGCTCCAGTTTAGGTAGCCCCAGCGACTCGTGTTTGTTTGCTCGCTTGACTCATTTTTGGAATATTGGATTTAGAACTTTGGACTGTCTTGGATTACGTTTTTGGATTATCCTTTGAAACTCCTGTTTTGTTATTCAATTTTTTTTATTAAGTTTTCCAAATTTTTATATACAAACACAAACAAAATACCCAAATACCCACCCCCCTTAGCACAGGCTAACTCAAAACTACACACAACCACCATTCATAATAATTTCAAAACATGCTATCCAACAACTTTTATATCTTTTTACCAATAAAAAACAAAAATTCATTCCAGGTTTCAAAATATGAGTCTTTTTTTCCCTTCATTTTAGCAATTGATAGTTCATAAGATACAATCTCCGTCATCGTTATTATCCCGTCTCTGTAACCAGGTAACTTTTCCATTTACACAGTATGACTCTAGCTGCTGAAATAAAACATGTAAGAGCCAGAGCCCCTGCCATTGTAGATATTTCGGTACACACGATAAGTCTCCTAATAAAGTCGAGCAGTTTCCAGGAGCCGGATACCCAACCACTCTTGCATTGTATTCAATATTTTTTTCCAAAAAGGTTGAGCAACATAGCATGACCACATAGAATGAATAAAAGTACCTTCCTGCCTTTTACATTTCCAGCATAAATTGTTCTTCATTAAACCCATTTTATAAAGACGAACCGGTGTACAGTAATATATGTGGATTATGTCTGTGAAGGTTCTCAGTCATCCAGGTCATTGCAGTCTAAGGAGCTTTGAAAGTAAAGCGTATGGACTTCTTTGAGTTGCTTGAAGACGTTTCACCTCTCATCCGAGAGGCTTCTTCAGTTCTAAGGTCAAATGGTGGAGAGTCCCAGATTTAAACCCAGTGGGAGTTTCCCCCCGAAGAGGGAACAAAAGACCCCTTGATGATCTTCTACATAAACACATTGAGGGTGTGTGTGGGTCCTATTCAGCCAGAGTTTCGGGTGAGCTCATTGTGAAACCTGGCCCCACCCTATCATGTGAATTCCTGAGGTCAGATGGCCCAGGATATGCGTGGGTGTTGAGGCATCTGGGAAGTGATCTCAAAACTGGATGCACAGTTGATGAAACATCTAAATGAATATCAGGTAATGGACACCTGTCAGTCTGGTTTTAGACAACAGCACAGCACTGAAACTGCTCACGTTCGGGTGTTTAATGACATTTTTCTGGCTTTAGATTCAGGTTTCCATGTGGTTCTGGTACTTTTGGATCTATCTGCAGCATTCGACACGATCGATCATGACATTTTGATCACAAGACTTCACACTTGGGCTGGCATTTCAGGCACAGCCCTGGATTGGTTTAGGTCATACTTTTGTAACAGGTCTGCTAGGGTCATGTTGGATGGCTGTTCATCCGAGTCACAACCTCTACGTTGGGGTGTCCCACAAGGTTAAATTCTCGGCCCGTTACTGTTCAACCTCTATATACTGCCCTTAGGAGCCATTTTCAGAAAGCACGCTGTCTCATACCATCTTTACGCTGACGACTGTCAAATCTACTTTTCATTCAAGCCAACTCAATCAACGAAAGCTCTGTCTGATTGCATCCTTGAGGTCGAGCAATGGCTAGCTGACAACTTCCTCCATCTTAATGACTCCAAGACTGAGTTAATCGTTTTCAGTCCTAACAGTACCACGGCGACTCATCAACCTGACCTCAACTATCTCTCACCTAATGTGTCCTCTGTAATCTCCAAACTTGGAGTAAAAATGGACCAGGCTCTGAAGATGGATGCCCAGGTCAATAACACAGTTAAATCATGTTTTTACCACCTAAGACGCATCTCGAAACTAAAGCACATCCTGAGTGTCCGTCTTCTGAAATCTGTGGTCCACACTTTCATCACCTCAAGGCTGGATTACTCCAACTCCTGCTTATACGGCATCAGTAAAGCAGCTCTTTCTAGACTTCAGCTGGTCCAGAATTCAGCAGCTAGGTTGCTGACTGGAGCTGACAGAAGACAACACATTTCTCCAATTCTGAAATCTCTCCACTGGTTGCCCGTGCAGTTCAGGATAAACTTCAAAATTATGCTTCTCACTTACAAATCCTTGAACCATCAAGCTCCTCCATATCTGTGTGAACTTGTCCATTACTACAACCCGCCGCGTGCTCTCAGGTCTGAAGATGAGCTCCTCCTAGCTGTTCCGAATGCACGTTTAAAAAGCCGTGGAGAAAGGGCTTTCTCTGTCTGTGCACCAAAGCTGTGGAACGCATTACCACTGCTAGTGAGGCTAGCACCAACAGCTAGCATTTTTAAATCACGCCTGAAAACTCACTACTTCAACCTAGCTTATACAACATAATTATGAACCTCACTTACATCTGCACTGTTTATAAACTGACTCCACAATTATCGACTTCCGCATTATTGAGGTTCTTTGTTAAATGTTTTTTCCTATTTTTATTCACCCTGTGTCTTATTGATTTTTAGCTGTTATTTTTGGGAATTTTGTTGTATTTCCTTTTTATCTTTTATCTGTGTTCAACATGTTTATATAACGCCTGTTTAATTAACCAACATTTTTAGTGTACAGCGCCTTGTTTGGTTGTAATGCCTTGTGAATGTGCTTTATAAATAAAATTAGATTGGATTGGATTATAGATGGCAGACAGTTGGTGTCGTAAACCACCGCCTCTGTTCAAAGATGGTTGCTCACAGTGGACATAAATGGCTTCCTTTACTCCTCTTTCAAACCATCGGTCCTCTCTGTCCAAAATGTGAACGTTGGCATCCTCGAAAGAGTGACCTTTGTCCTTTAGATGCAAATAAACTGCTGAGTCCTGTCCCGTGGAGGTGGCTCTTCTATGTTGTGCCATGCGCTTGTGAAGTGGCTGTTTGGTTTCCCCGATGTAGAGGTCTGGGCATTCCTCGCTGCACTGTACAGTGTACATTGTTCAGTTTGTGTTTAGGAGTTTTGTCTTTTGGGTGAACCAGTTTCTGTCTGAGTGTGTTGCTGGGTCTGAAGTACGCTGGTATGTTGTGTTTGGAGAAAACCTTCCTGAGTTTCTCTGATACACCGGCTACATAGGGGATGACAAGGTTGTTGCGTCTGTCTTTCTTTTCCTCCCTCGCTGGTGTCTGGTCTTCTTTTCTGTGCATCTTTGCCACATGTTTTAAGTGATTCCTTTATATGTGTGTGTTCCTTCTTTTTCCTTTCCGGCTTAGAGGGAACATGTTCTGCCAGGTGGTGTAGGGTCTTGATTACTCCAAGTTTGTGTTCCAGAGGGTGATGTGAGTCGAAGAGGAGGTACTGGTCCGTGTGTGTGGGCTTCCGGTACACCTCATATGTTGAGGTTGCCATTTTCTTCAAGGTGCAAAGTCCAGGAAAGGCAAGTAGTTGTCCTTTATGTTTTCCCTGGTGAACTAGATGTTTTTGTCCACGACATTGATGTGTGTAGTGAAGGATTCCACTTCTTGTGTTTTGATTTTGACCCAGGTGTCATCCACATATCTGTACCAGTGGCTGGGTGCTCTCCCTTTAAAAGAGCCTGGTGGGGAACACCCCACACCACATCAAGAACTCCACCTACTTCACTGACAAGGTCCAGAAACTTACCCTGGATCCAGATGAAACCATGGTGTCCTTTGACGTAGTCTCCCTCTTCACTTGCATACCCACTACGGAGGTAGTGGAGACTGTCAGAAAACGACTACAAGAAGACAGCGCCTTGGAGGACAGGACCAACTTCACACCCGATCAGATTTGCACACTGTTAGACCTCTGCCTCACCACTACATATTTCACATACAACAAAGGTTTCTACAGACAAAAACATGGCTGTACCATGGGCTCCCCTGTGTCACCTATTGTAGCCAACCTTTACATGGAGGAAGTGGAAAGAAAGGCTCTTTTAAAGCTAACCCTAACCCTAACCCTAACAGGGTCAAGTTTCACTCCCAGACTGGACACACAAGATTTGAGATTTAAAAACGGTAGAGGGTTGTCACCAGGTGCATGCTTTGGATTTACTGGATTAAAAAGAATGGCGTCGGTCTTGTTTTCGTTAACTGCAGTAATACAGTCGACAAGGACGCGTGTTGAGTCAGGTTTACTTAAAGCCAGATAAATCTGGCAATAGTCCGCGTAAAGGTGATAACTTATTCCAAGGCTTGTCAGAAACATCCCTAGTGGCAATAAGTAAATCAAGAATAGGAAGAGATACAAACCTTTTCTTTGTTCTGTATCAGGGAGAAGGGGTGTCTGGATGCGCTAGGGTGGCCAGAGGAAGTGGGGTAACAGGTTGATCAGAGACCCCAACATGGGACTGTCACCACTGACGTTGCCCAGGCAACTATCAAGTGACCTGGAGGTTGCTACTGCAGGTAGAATTTGACCAAGGGGCCAAGAGGGTGGAGACCCAACTGGGGCAAGAGGGGGTTTGTGGTGGACGTCAGACAAGACCATCTGTCTGGTCAGAGGACTCCAAGATGTTTTGGGGATGTGTCATTTTTGAGAGAAAGGGGAGTGTAGTGTGTGGTTGGTGAATGGGGGAAGGAGTAAGTTGGTATTTGATGCGAGTGAGTTTAGTTGATTAATATTTTCAAGTCAATATTTTCAATATAGACATTGATAAAGAAGTAAAATTGTAAAATTTGTTATATGTAAAAATTATGGTACACCAATAATATGGTTCCAGCTGGAACACAATGGACGGTATAAATTCTGCTCTCCGTTTTCAGCACCACGGACAGCGCTCCTCCTGCTAGCCCTGTTCCAGCACCACGGACAGCCCTGTTCCAGCACCACGGACAGTGCTCCTCCTGCTAGCCCTGTTCCAGCACCACGGACAGCGCTCCTCCTGCTAGCCCTGTTCCAGCACCACGGACAGCGCTCCTCCTGCTAGCCCTGTTCCAGCACCACGGACAGCGCTCGTCCTGCTAGCCCTGTTCCAGCACCACGGACAGCGCTCGTCCTGCTAGCCCTCTTCCAGCACCACGGACAGTGCTCCTCCTGCTAGCCCTGTTCCAGCACCACGGACACCGCTCGTCCTGCTCCAAAACTTTGCTGACAATATTTGAGCAGTAACGAACTTTAAGAGACTTTGTTAGTGGTTACGCAATTAAGGCAACATTTCCATCCTGCACGTGTTAGCTGTTTGTTTGCTCTTACACACTTGTTTGAAATGAATGAGTAATTACCAGCCCTCTGCAGAGTTAAACAAGGCAAGGGGAGAATTAAATTACTCCATTCAGGTGTGGTAGAGCACCCATACCTTCTTGGCAGCGTCATCCACAGTAAAGTGGATGAGGTGGTGGGTAAGTACAAGTATCTTGGTACTTGGATTGATAACAAGTTGCACTTTGACACAAACACAGACTGTTTTTAAATGTGGACAGTAGAGATTCTATCTTTTAAGGAACTTGGATTATTGTAATGTAAATAAAAGGATTCTCTGCCACTTTTACTGCTGCTTCATAGAGACTTTTTTCATTAGTTTGCTGGTACAAGGGTTTGTTTGTGAAAAAATAAGAACAAACTGCAAAACATGGTCAGAATCTGCTCTTAAATCATTGGAGTTAAACAAAGAGACCTTCAGTCTCTATGGGAGGAGAAGGTGCTAAAGAAGGTAATTTGGCTCCGCCTCTCCACGCTCCACACTTTGAGCTTCGCTCATGCCCTCAAGGCTTCGTTTTTATGTACCCTTTAAAAACAAATTGTTTCTCCAACTCTTTTGCCCCTTTTGCTATTGAACTATTAAAGAGCAAGTCACCCCCAAATCAACTATTTTTTTCTGATTAACTACATAAATGCATGTCTAATCGTGCTGCAGACACGTGTAGACAATAGTTTTGCACTTTAGTGCATTTTAGTTCAAATTAAAATTTTCTGTCTGAAACTGTCAGTGTTGTGCCGTTGTCGGGTAAAAACTCTTCACTGCATTTGAATTTAAATCTGCCACCGCTATTGGCTAAGAGGTATGCTATGATGTAAACTGGTACATTATGATGTCACAATGTCGTGAGTGTGTGTATTTGTTAGCGGCTCCACCCTCTCGGTCTGCTAGGCAACAGCATTTGTTGCATTTTTCAAACATGAAGTGGGAGTGAAGTACGCTTCTTGTAGGGGGTGACTTGCTCTTTAAATTTAATTAAAGAGCAAGTCACCCCTTACAAGAAGTGTACTCCACTCCCACTTCATGTTTGAAAAATGCAATAAATGCTGTTGCCTAGCAGACCGAGAGGGTGGAGCCACTAACAAATACACACACACTCACGACATTGTGACATCATAATGTACCAGTTTACATCATAGCATACCTCTTAGCCAATAGCGGTGGCAGATTTAAATTCAAATGCAGTGAAGAGTTTTTACCTGACAACGGCACAACACTGACCGTTTCAGGCAGAAAATTTAAATTTTAACTAAAATGCACTGAAGTGCTAAACTATTGACTTCACATGTCTGCAGCACGATTAGACACTCCCACTTCATGTTTGAAAAATGCAATAAATGCTGTTGCCTAGCAGACCGAGAGGGTGGAGCCACTAACAAATACACACACACTCACGACATTGTGACATCATAATGTACCAGTTTACATCATAGCATACCTCTTAGCCAATAGCGGTGGCAGATTTAAATTCAAATGCAGTGAAGAGTTTTTACCTGACAACGGCACAACACTGACCGTTTCAGGCAGAAAATTTAAATTTTAACTAAAATGCACTGAAGTGCTAAACTATTGACTTCACATGTCTGCAGCACGATTAGACACGCATTTATATAGTTTATCAGAAAAAAATAGTTGATTTGGGGGTGACTTGCTCTTTAAGGAGGTGTTACTAAGTAACATGGATCCTGGGTAGGGGCCCATTGTGATGGCTACTTATCACTGGAGCCTCTACGTCTGTAATGTTGGTGCTGATACACATGGACTGATTGTTTGTTTGTAAATTGTCGTCTATGTGGTTTGCTACAAACTAATTGTGGATCTTTGTAGTAGGTTTGGTGGGTTGGTGGACAGAGCGCCTGCCTTGCATGCTGTTTTTCTTTTTCTTTGACCTTACCGGTGTGAATCCCAGTTTCAGTAGTGATTTACTTTCTTTTTATTTAGACAGCTGACTACATTGCATCATTCATCCATTCACACACTGATGTTGATGAGCTTCGGTGTAGCCACAGCTGACCTGGGGGCACTGACAGAGGCGAAGCTGCCAAGCACAGGCGCCACCGGTCCCTCCGACCACCACCAGCAGGCAAGGTAGGTTAAGTGTCTTGCCCAAGGACACAACAGCAGAATGTTCTGTCTGGAGCCGGGATCAAACCTGCAACCTTCCGATTACCGGAAAACCCGCTCAATCTGTTCAGCTACTACTGCCCAAATAACTCATATTTAAGATCAAATGGCATCTCAGTAGCGTCAGCGGTAAGACTTTATCACACACTGTGCCTACCTTTGCTCCCATAAGTTTAAAATAGCATGATCTGGTCACTTAAACGTACATTTTTGGATTGAATTAGAATCAAAAGTTACTTTAGTGTCATGATCAAAATTTAAACCATGTAAGAAAAATATTTGGGCATCGGCAGTAATTGCATTTGCATTTCTGTGCTTTTTAATCATTTTTCATTTATCTTTCAAATTTCCCTTTAAGCTGAAAGACGAAAACTTGGTTAAAATGTTAGGGAAACAAAGACATACTCATCGCAACTCTCTTTCACAGTCTCCTCCTGTCCCATGATGAAAACTCTGACCTTACATCTGCGCCAGCGTCTTCTCCTTGTAAACAGGTATGGTACCAGTAATGTCAGACCTGAACAGAGTAAGATGAGTTTTGTGTTATGAATACAAGTTTGGTGGAGGGAACCAAAGCTGAATAGTTAAGACTCACCTCCATCATCTGCAATCCAGTAGACATCGATAGATTTCTTCCCCTGGCTGTGTTGAAACACCGTCTTGATCTGATCACTGTTTTCTTCATCGGACTCGTCATTGGCTACAAACAGTAGCAAAGGGCATCAACAAAAGAAAGAAATCCCGAGTGTAGCGTTGAAGGACAAGGAATGCAAAGGTTAAGACGGTGTCCTCTAGAGCTGAGGAAAATCAAATAATCGATGCATCGGGATGCGGACATGAACGATTCTGCATCGTAGAAGAGTACGCCATCATCGATTATAGTGGAATGTGGTTTTGTTTTTTTCACGGCGGCACCAGCGCAGCATCCAAATCTGTCAGAGTGAGCGTCCTCCACATTTACCAAGTGGTTCCACCTTAATGTGGTACTGCAGGGCTGAGCGCTAGAGTTGTAACCTGAGACCGATCCAGAACCGAATCAGCCCGACCGGTTCTGTTGAATTATGTTAATTGAGCGGGTTGTCATGCGTAGCGCTCCGCTCGATCAGCCACGAGAGAGAGAGAGAGAGAGAGAGAGAGAGAGAGAGAGAGAGAGAGAGAGAGAGAGAGAGAGAGAGAGAGAGAGAGAGAGAGAGAGAGAGAGAGAGAGAGAGAGAGAGAGAGAGAGAGAGAGAGAGAGAGAGAGAGAGAGAGAGAGAGAGAGAGAGAGAGAGAGAGAGAGAGAGAGAGAGAGAGAGAGAGAGAGAGAGAGAGAGAGAGAGAGAGAGAGAGAGAGAGAGAGAGAGAGAGAGAGAGAGAGAGAGAGAGAGAGAGAGAGAGAGAGAGAGAGAGAGAGAGAGAGAGAGAGAGAGAGAGAGAGAGAGAGAGAGAGAGAGAGAGAGAGAGAGAGAGAGAGAGAGAGAGAGAGAGAGAGACTCATCAAATCTTTTCAAATTTGGGATTTCTACATGTCATCGCATTTGGGGGGGTGTCAGTATTTTTTAGGTCAGCGAATCTGCGGGTCTGCAGCCGTAGATATTCATCACGTCTTCCTCATTCTTCACAGGTCGTGATGCTCTCGGATGAAAACATCTGTCTCTTTAGCTCCTGATCAGCTGATGACAGCTTCAACACACCACGCTGCTTAACGCACGCATGTCCTTATCAGTAACAGAAACTACGTTTTGTTAAAAGAAAACGGTAATTAATCAGTTTGCTCGTTACAGAAAGAAATATTTTTTAATTTAACGTGGTTATTTTAAACAGCGTTATTCCCATCACTGCTCTGTTGTGTCTACGGCATGCGGTCTCAGTGAGAACACTGAGGGTCTCCGCCCACCCGGCCAATCATCATCGTGTTTGTAAGTGCGTTACCGACACCTCTCTCTCCCTGGCTGCAGCTGAAGTGTGGCGGTCAGAAAGCCTCACACTGTTGCTCAACGTTCGACAAGCACATAGTAACGCACAACCTTCCGTCCCCGGTAACGGCGTTGCAAGTTCCCGCATTCCAAAAACAGTGGCAAGAAACGGAGTCAACAGGTGGACCACAGAGATAAGACTGGGCTCACACTGAAGTACACTGAACTTGCTCCTGCGAGTAAAATCAGCCAGAAGATAAGAAGGAGGGGTCCAACTGAAGGACAAGCACCGAAGCTGGGACAAAATAAGACCAACTGAAGAAAAGCATCTCAGGAGAGGACAAACCCTCCATGGAGAGTTCTGGACTTTGGGAGGAGCTGAAGACCAGTTTACAAATGTGACATCATATGGGTTTGGCTGTCTCGTGTTGAGCTAAGATAAGAAACTGACAAATGATCACTTCATTTTGCTGTCTTGTGATGATGAGATGTATGTAACTGAAAAACGATTACATTGTTTAGGCTGTCTCATGACTGTTTGAGATATTGCTTGGCAGTCACTCAGGATGAGTATAAAAAGAGCAGCTGGAAGTAGAGAAGTCAGTTGTTGGGGAGAGTTGGAGAGAGTTAGCCTAGTGAACTAGACCAAATTCTTGCTTTGCAAAGTTTGGTCTAGGCACGCTCCACTGGAACCTCGGCAGCTCCTACCAGGACTCTGGCTAGCCAATCACAGCTCTCTAGAGGGGTTTCAAACACATAAAGAGCTGTGACTGGTCCATAATGGTGGGCCAATCATAGTGCTCTATCTGCTTAGTGAACAAATCACAGAACTTTATCCGCTTTGTGGGCCAATCAGGGCACTCTATATGCCTGGTGGGTGGGATGATGCAACAGAGTGAAACAAGAGTATGTCACATTCATCGTCCAGTGGAATGCGGAGATCATTTGAAAGACAACGGTAGAACCCGCCCCACAACCGAGAGCCGTCAATGGAGCGTTGCCAGACTAATAATACATTTATTTAGTCTGGCTTGCCAGGCTAGGAGAGAGTCGTACTTAGAGTTAGAGTGTGACAGGTTAGTGTTGACACAAGTCAACCAGTTATTCTCAGGAAGATTTTAGCGTTGGCATCCTCCACAGGGGATAGGTTAGTTTTATATTTACCTATTTTTTGTATTTTGCAATTTTGAAATACATTTTTGGAAAAAGAAACCTCATTCTTGATTCTTAAAGGTCCTTTTTAAAGATTTAAGTGGAGGCCCTGACCAGATCTCCTCGAGGAGGTAAGCTGCCTTGAATAGCTTGTTCCTGTACTGCAGGTCTTGTTTACAGGTTGTGACAGACTAAGAAAAGAAACCTTAGATGAGGGAGAAATTCTCCCCCCCTTCTCGGTAGCGGGACACCCTAAGGATTATAGTTCATGACGGTTCGTTGGTTCAAACAGGCTCTTTTTGCACTAAAAAGTCTTTGTTTAGCGTGGGATGGAACCACTTTAAAGGGTGGATTAATTAGATTAATTGATTAATCTATGTTAGTCTGGCCAACTAATAAGAATCATTTTCTAGTTACCACCGCCCACAAATCAAACAGAAGCGCAAATTAATCCTGATAGGACCCAAATATTAATCACAAAGATGGCCTCTTTGTGAACTTTTGCCCTAGTATTTAAAACCACTAAATAACGGGAGAAGCTAAAAGGAAAGTGGTGTTATTACGGAAGAACAAGTAGCGCAAATTTCATTTCATCTTAAACTAGAAAGCAAGTCCTAATTAAAGGTGCGTGGTCCAAACCAGGGTCTAGTACAATAATACTCACCTGCGACCCCAACTTCCCTGAGAAAGCAGCGTATTCTAAGGTTCTAACGGAACCGGGTTCTAAAGAAACCAACAAATAGGACACGCTCGCTTCAACGGTAACGATGTTGCAACGGTGGGAAAAGTAACTAATTAGATTATTCCGTTACCTAAAAAAGAACGCCGTTAGTAACGCCGTTATTTTAAACGGCGTTACTCCCATCGCTGCTGACCGGCTATGGGTGACTATCCTGTGTCGATTAAACAAAGAAAATCCAGCGTTTTTCATGATAAATTAAAAACGCTGGAGAAGCTGACCAGGAAGGCAGGCTCTGTGGTCGGCATGAAACTGGACACGTTGGTGTCAGTGGCAGAGGAAAGGACATTAAAAAAACTGCTTGACATCATGGACAATGCTGGGCATCCTCTGCACACGGCCATGAACAAACAGAAGAGTCTGTTCAGTGAAAGGCTGCTTCTCCCCAAGATGAGAACTAACAGACTTAAAAACTCCTTTGTCCCACACGCCATCAGACTGTATAACTCCTCTCTGGAGAGGAGAGGGAGGAGAAACAGGAGGACAAAGGAGGGGGGGACACCGAAGCTGTAGTGACTCTTCACTTCACCGTGCACTACCTCAATGCAAGTACCTTTGTTAAACAGTTAAATTGGTTTAATGGTCAACGGTGCTAAGGACGTTGATATCTGGAAGGTGCAATTCAATTGTATTTTTATATTTATTTCTATTTTTATTAGTATATAATATTTTCTGACGTTCTGTAACCTCTGTCGGTGTTGCGCTGCTTTTTTTGGAAACTGAATTTCTCGAAGGAACTCACCCGAGGGATTAATAAAGTTTTATCTTATCTTATCTCTTATCTTAAATGAGCCGCACTTGTATAGCGCCACTCAGAGTAAGGACTCCAAAGCGCTTTACACTACAGTGTATCATTCATCCATTCACACACACATTCACACACTGATGGTGATGAGCTACGATGTAGCCACAGCTGCCCTGGGGCGCACTGACAGAGGCGAGGCTGTCGAGCACAGGCGCCACCGGACCCTCCGACCACCACCAGCAGGCAACATGGGTTAAGTGTCTCGCCCAAGGACACAACAGCAGCATTCACTGTCCGGAGCCGGACAGTGATCCCGGAGCCGGGATCGAACCTGCAACCTTCCGATTACCGGACAACCCGCTCAACCTGTTGAGCTCCTGCTGCCCCTAATTTTAAGGAGTCCGGAAGTCACTGTGCAGAAAAAGATTTTAGCAGGAAAACGGCAAGAAGTAAAATATGTACAAAATGTAAATAAGCAGCAGGAGCGAACAGGGAAGCGTCTGCACTACAACAAGGTGAGAAAACACATTTTAGAACACTTTTCTTGCTCAGATCCATGATAGACCCTGTCAGTGCGCCCCAGGGCAGCTGTGGCTCCATCGTAGCTCATCACCATCAGTGTGTGAATGTGTGAGTGAATGGATGAATGATACAAAGCGCTTTGGAGAGGTGCTATGCAAGTGTGGGTCATTATCATTATCAATGTGCAAATGAATGAAAAACAGCTTGAAACGGTCATATTTTAGAAAACAATTTTATTGCACAATTAAAGCATACATGTACACACTATGCCTTTAAATGAAGTTCATACACAATAAACTCTACTGTGCAAATGAATTTACTGCAGAATATTTTCTGTCCTTAAATTATAAAATGAATTATCTTACAGAGTTCACAGAAGCACCCTATCATTATGTCTTATGTTGGTTATTTAACGTGATGTTTGACTGATTTTCTGAACAAAAGTGTTGTTAGAACACCGAGAGCAGGACAGTGATTGTCAAAGCTTCAGCACTCGACTGGCTGCTGTTGCCTAACAGCAGGTCTGCATAGGCTCGTTTTTACTGGTGATGTTTTTGTCGCCATAACCAGGGGAGGATCGAGGTGCACAGGGGCCCATAGGCTACACTTGTTCGGAACCAAAAATGCTTGATCAAAGTGAAATATTCTTATCTGCAGATATTTATTTTAATTATGGCTGTCAAACAACTAAAAATGTTAATCTAATTAATCATTGGGTATTTGTGAATTTACCATGATTTACCAATATTTTCTGGCATTTTCATCCATTTCACCCCAGCAGCCAGGATCCGGGTTTAAGTTAGCATCCACCATCAGCGTCACCTGGCTAGGACCTTCTGCCGGGCTCCCATCAGAAACTACTTCAAGCAGGTCTGCCTCTGCCCCCAAGTGGACAACATCAGCTTCTCTGTGACTGCTCGTTCCCTCCATTGAGCTAGCATCATGAACCGCTGCCGCTCCAGCTAGCGCAGCTCCGTTGCCTTCATCGTGAACGTCTTGCTTTTCTGTAACCTGCTGTTGGGTCCAGCAGCAGGTTTAAAATATCCTGACAATTTTGGGATTCTCTGCAGAAGATTTTTGTGCTTTTGCTCTTTGATTCTCTCCGTTTTTCTTTTCTGAGCGACGCTCTCATGTTTTCTTTCAGACATTTTTTTTTCATTTTCCCTCGTTAAGTGCAGCAGCCTATGTGATACATGAATCTGACGTGTCACGTGACACGTTACTTAACTCAAGACCGCCACAATGTTTACCCAATCAGTGTCGCTTATGATTTTGTCGGCCAATACAGTTGAAGAACATTCTTGCATGTAAATTTAAATAAAATCATATATTTTTAGCTGGCCAATGGGGGCCCCAGAACACACGTGGCCCCCTAGGCTTAAGTCATATCAAGCCTGTGCATTAATCCGGCCCTGGCCATAACGCAGATAAAACAAACGTCACCGAGGATGCAACAGCCGATTGTGCAGGTAGAGGAAGTTTCCACAGACGTGTGGTGATGCTAAGGGCAAAAGCTTTATGTTATTAAGGAAATCAGCAACAGGTGCAGGCAACCTGCTGAAAAACACATTCGTCACTGCTAATCGGTGTTCACCGAGAAGCACACGTCTGTTTTAACAGAATAATTTGTTTACAGAAAACAAAAAAGAAATATTTTATTTAAAACACTTCACACCAACACAAATTATAGATGTTTAGCTCGGGTGACACATAGGAGCCTAAAAACCCGCCTGTTTCTTTCAGGTTATCCCTGAGTGTGGTAGTGCACGTAGGGCATGCCACAATCCAAAAACACACGGCATCATGGGTTACACACACTATTCCACCCACCGAGAGAAATCCAACCTTCTCGCTGTGAGATGAAAAGCTGCAGCTGAAGATCCAAAAAGGACTAAAGTCTCGACCCGTAACGCTCTGCCCCCTCTAGGACACTTCTGCTTCTGATTCTTTGGGTCATGCTTAATGTTTCTCATCAATAAAAATGTTTTAATATCAGAGATAATCCACATTATTTCATTTGGGGGGAAAAGCCACTCGATTCACCGTGGCCCCGTGTCACAAAGCTGCCGAGTGAACTGTGATCAACCAGATCAGGCACAAAGCTGATTTTAGCCACGCCCACGCCCTGGCTACAACCAGATCTGCAGACTTAAAGAGAAAGTCACCCCCAAATCAACTTTTTAAAAATAAACTATATAAATGCGTGTCTAATCGTGCTGCAAACACGTGTAGTCAATAGTTTAGCACTTTAGTTGAAATTTAAATTTTCTGCCTAAAACAGCGTCATGCCGTTGTCAGGTAAAAACTCTGCACTGCATTTGAATTTAAATCTGCCATCGCTTTTGGCTAAGAGGTACCCTAGAACATTAGCTGGTACCATGTGATGTCATAATGTCATGAGCCTGTGTGTATTTGTTAGCGGCTCCACCCTCCCGGTCTGCTAGGCAACAGCATTTGTTGCATTTTTCAAACAGGAAGTTGGAGTGGAGTCACACTCTGGTAGGGGGTGACTTGCTCTTTAAGGAAGCACTTCACAAGAACCTCTCTGAAATAATGGAGTAGGCTAAATGAGCTCAAAAAGCAAAGCTCTAAGAAAGATCAAGAGCACTTGAATTCATCCAGGAGAACGTCTGAAGCACTGCAGGACTGCATTAGAGGTCACGGGAGGCTTCGGGGAGGCGAGCGCTCAGCTACATCTGTGAAGCGATCACCACGGTTACGCGTAGTGATGGTGGTATGGTGGTTCGGGGCTGCTGCGCTGCATCAGGACCACACGAATTCTGCTTTGTAGCAGAAAATCCCGAAGGAGAAGCCTGACCTTTGACCCTAAACAGGCTGTTGGAAAAACACCCCTATGGGGCTGAATTGAAACAATGTTATAAATATGCACGGGACCTGATTCCTCCACAGAGATATCACTGCCAGGTGTGACAAACGTGTGTTTGGAGTTGTTGCTGTTATTAGTGTTTACTACGTACACGGTTAGCGAAGCAGGGGGATTTCCCTCAATGTGTCATCCACCTCCCATCTACTGTGCATCCATAGTAACATTTAAACTCAGTGCTTTCAGTTATCAACCCCCTGAGACTCCTCCATCTTTCTACACGATCATCTACTGGCAGTAGAACGTGAGGACGTTCTCTTGGTTTCCTCGTATTAGCACCGCTGGACAGTGGAGGCCACAGGTCAGGGTGTCCAGCCAGGCCATGTACAGAGCACTGGGACAGTCATTTTGTGGAACTGGGAGGCTCCTGGGGGATAAAATTATATTCACATCAACATTACTGAATAAAACAACAACATGTAGTGTTATTATATATAATACGTCATTGGTCAGTCATCATGTTTTTACTTTAAAAAGTACATTTTGTGTTTGTTTTAGATCGGATGCCACTGCTTTGTGCCTCTAAGTCTTGACACATCCTTGAGAATGTTAAACGTGCACTCACACAAGCACTAGAGCGGTATGTTGTGAATTCCTTCTGATGATTTCATTCAGCCTCACTTTACTTTCAGACTGTGGAGAAAAGAAAACAACCGGACTTTAGTCACATCAAAGAAAAGAGGCATGCTCAACATTATTTCTTATAAAATATTAGAAAAGTCGGCCCGCTCCACATGTTTGTTGAGTAAACGCACACCTTTGGCTTGAAGGCTTCGAACTCTTTATCAGATATTTTCCAGGGAAAAGCCTGTCTCAGTTCCTGGATGGAGACGCCCACTTGCTGCTCATCAAACAGCCTGAAGGGGGCGACATTCTCCTCAAACCTGCTCAAGCTGAAAATTGATGAGAAACAAACAAAAGTGAGTTTGCTGTGAAGAAAAAGTGTAATAATAATAATAATAATAATAATAATAATAATAATAATGATAATAATGATGATAATAATAATAGGAAAACAAATGATTATTGTATGAGAGGATGTTGGGTGGTGCCAGGGCTGCAGCCCCTTTTGCTGAATAATGACTATTATTGTACAATAATATATTGTAACATAATTCAATTCAATTCAGTTCAGTTTATTTATATAACACCAAATCACTACAACAGTCGTCTCAAGGCACTTCACTAATAAACATTCCAATACAGGTCAGTTCATTAAGCCAATCAGTAACAAGTGTCCTATATAAGGAACCCAGCAGGTTGCATCGAGTCACTGACTAGTGTCAGAGTCTTTACAGCAACACTCATACTAAGCAAGCATTTAGCGACAGTGGAGAGGAAAACTCTCTTTTAACGGGAAGAAACCTCCAGAGGATCCTGGCTCAGTGTAAGCAGCCATCCTCCATGTAATGTAATATATTATAATGTAATATAATATATATAATACAATGTAAGATATAATATAATATAATATAATATAATATAATATAATATAATATAATATAATATAATATAATATACTGATATAAGATACTGGTACCAATACCGATACCAATGCAGTTGCATGAAAGTGGCTTCACTCTAACTTGTCATTTCTGTTCACCTAATATTTTTGTTTTGTGATAAATTCTATTAACATATTTTATTTTTATCTACCTCATGGTCTTTTCCTGTTGAAAGCAGAGAAGAAAATTAAACCTGTAATCCAATTCATTTTATTTTATGTGTGGTAGAAGTATCAGTATCGGTAATCAGTATCGGCGAGTACTCAGATCCAGCTATTGGTATCGTATCAATTTGAAAAAAGTGGTATCGGTGCATCCCTGAATATAAAATAACATAACATATCATAATGTAATGCATTTGTTTAGCGCTTTTCTAAATCAGGGATCCCACAGTGCTTTACAGTACAATCATTCACACACTGATGGTGACTTTGCAGCCACAGCTGCCCTGGGGCACGCTAAAAAAGTTTAAATGTTTAATTCAGCCACATTATTTCATCAATATATAATTGATTTTAGTTTCAGATTTAATGTTTTGGAGTGGCTAAAGCAGATGGCAGGAAAAATATCAGACATCTCAGTCAAGAAAAGTTCTAGAAACAGCTTAGATCCTGCAGTATGCATATTTTATACAATAAAGACGTATATGTTCACGAGAAAGGTCGCCAACTCTGCATCCGTCTAGGTACATCCTCATACTGCTGTGCACTCTCTGATTGGCATTTGCACGTGAACTGGCTAACTGCGTGGGGCTCTCCGGGAGACAATAGCAGTAATGTAATGCCTACATTATAACCAAGTGCAGGGTCAGACTCTAACTTTCACGAATGTCTAAAGAGTCACACAGAAGTCCTGGATTGCAGCTTTAAGACAATGAATGAATAAACATTTATAAAAAAAATTAAAAAAAAGTTTCCCAGACGTACCTCTTGGGATGAGGATGTTTGTCTATGTCCGTCATCACTATGACGTCATGAACCTCCAGGCGGAACCTCTTCAGCAAGAAAATGATGCTGCAAACATACAGAGTGAACAGTTTAACATCTGATGGTCCCAGCATCACGCACGCACACACACACACACACACACGTCCAGACGGAATTACGTCAACAGAGACAAACGAGAAACGGTAAAAATGCTAGCTTGCATTAAACACTAAAAATCCTATCTTTGAGGTTTCCTGCTACACGCATCCAGACGGATTTGCTTTCTGCGGTGACCTGCATGCACCCATGTTCTGCGCTTGGGCTACCTCTGACTGCTACGTGTCACAGTGCTTTATAACTGACTTATTATATTTATGGCATCAATGCTAGACCTGTTTGGCCCTTGGCGTTGCTGTCACCTCAGTCCTCCTGCCTGTTGTTGCTGCCCTCCTGTGGCGGGAGAGGCTGTTTCAGGAGGAGTTTTTATATTTGTCCCAGGGGGAGACATTACCAGTCACTGGACTACCCGCTGGACTCGCGATTGCCCCTTTAACACATGTGACAATTGGATTATTACATCCTGGACCAGGATTCTTAAAGCTTCACCAGTCACAGATGTCCCAGTGCAGCCCCGACTCCATTTCCTGTTTGTGCTCTCCTCCTGGAGCTAGCCAACCTTACCGAGAGCAGCGTTCCATCTTCTCATCATCCCACAGCCCGCCCAGCCGTGACCAGACAGTCTTGTGGAAGGTTTGGCTTCACCTCGGTTTGCCACCTTGACCCATCATGGCTTCAGCCTCCAGTCACAATGGGGTGTATGGCAAGAGCAGTGGCTGAACGAGCCAACTGGAGTACCGGCCTCCACCTACAGGGGGTGCTGGAGCTAGAGGTCAGCTGTCCCAGCTCTCTGAAGTGTGTAGCTGCTGGCGTGGGTCTCTGTCTGCCCCACCATTGTACCTTCCAGCTAGTCACGGCGATGAATAACACCACCCTGCTGGTCCTCAGCATCTCTGGGATGTTGGGGGAGGGGATGGATCTGCAGGTGGAATCGAGCTGATACAGTTTTATAGCTCTGTGCAACCCCGGCCAGAACCTGGCAGAACCTGGCAGACCCGTCCAACAGGGAAGTGTGAGAAGCTCCCATCAGCCTCAGGGCTCCGCCTGCCCCGCTGCTCAGACCCAGCAGCCTCTCCTGATCCGGATCCCAATGGACCGTCAGTATAAGTCTGGGACCCATCGGCTGCAGGAGGAGGTGTGTGTGTGTGTGTGTGTGTGTGTGTGTGTGTGTGTGTGTGTGTGTGTGTGTGTGTGTGTGTGTGTGTGTGTGTGTGTGTGTGTGTGTGTGTGTGTGTGTGTGTGTGTGTGTGTGTGTGTGTGTGTGTGTGTGTGTGTGTGTGTGTGTGTGTGTGTGTGTGTGTGTGTGTGTGTATCTAGGAGTTCCTCTGATTTCCCTCAAAGGCCTGTTTCCATAGCAATCTTGTCCCTGCTCAGCAGCCTGATTGTAGAGAACCCCTCCCCACCCTGTTGCCCTAAGGGCATGGGCTCTTCCATTGTGTCTTTTGGCGTCACTCGCCTCGCAGTGTGACCAGGAAAAGTGCGCCATGGCAGCTGGGATTTAAAGACGTGTGCAAATGATCAAAACTATCTTCTCTGCGTTTCTATTCTGTTTGAACTCCAGCAGTAAAATTGAGTTCAGTGAAGGAAACAAAGACTTACTCATCACGACTCTCTTTCATGGAGCCCTCTCCGACTGTGATGAAAACTCTGACCTTACATCTGCGCCAGCGTCTTCTCCTGGTGAACAGGTACGGCACCAGTAACGTCAGGCCTTAACAGAGACCAATCACGTTAAAATCAGACAAACAAACATTTACGGAAGGAGCCAGAGTTCCTTTTCTACGAATCTACACGACATAGGCCCAATCCCAATACTCGCACTGCGCCCTGCAGACTGCAGCAAAGTGCACTTGGAGAAAATGTGCAGTAGGGTTCGAGTGCGTAGTGCACACGTGTGCAAATAATAGCAGAGTTGAGACGGAGCATTGCGTCATCGATCACAACGCGTGCCGGGATGCTGGTCGCTGTGAAAATTTTGTCTAAAACCTTTATTAACAACTTTCGAACAAACAATAAAGCATTTATTTGAAATAAATTTACATTTATTGCTGCTTTGTTTAAAACATTCAGAGCATCAAATAATCATCCTAAAATTAACTAATTCTATTAGAAAATACACATTTTCAGAAAAGGAACTTGAGCCTTTTCTCCTGCAGCAATGACTTGTGGGTAATACCCTCGCCCGAGGTCCGCATCGCTGCAGACTCGGGTGAAGTGCAGATTTAGGGTGCAATGGGGGCGTGGTCAACTTCCGCTCTTGAGAATCGAGACACCCTACACTTGCACTCCTGGCCGGGAACGCGCAAACGAAGGGCGCCAGTGCGAGTGTTGAGATTGGGCCTTAGACTCACCTCCATCATCAGCAATCCAGTAGACATCGATGGTTTTCATCCCCTGTCTATTTTGAAACACCGTCCTCATCTGGTCACTGTTTCCTCCATCAGACGCGTCATCGGCTACAAACAGCAGCAAAGGACAAATTATAAGAGGAAGCAATCCCCTATGAGCTGCGTGTTTGCAACAACAACCCTGCTGAACAGCTCCATGAAGCAATGTTTGGGCTAATCACACCCAAACACTCTGGGACGCTCCCCTGCACCAGGAACATTACTAACAAACACACATGTCTTAAATTTAGATCGTTTAAACGAAAGACTGAACCACATTTCCAGCCAAGTTCACTGAAGAGTTCTTTCTGTTCCATTATGTCCAAAGGTTTCCAAGAATCCCTGAGCTCCAGCATCAGTTATTCATAAACAAAAAGCTGAAATGTCTCAGTTTAAAAACCTCACATCTGTTCTTTTATTATGAACGTAGCACAAACACAAATCATGACGGTGCTCCAAATGAAACTCTCTCCTGCCAACACAAGAAAAGAAGAATTCCTGTTTATGAACCAGATTAACCTCATAGGGACTCATTAAAATACAAATATCATAATATCATATACACAAAAGAGTAATTATAAATGAGATAGTGCATATTTCAAGTCAGTTCAAAAGAAAAAAGGTTGGGCTACATTCATATTATAAAGAAACTTCTGAAGTTTTCTCAACGACGGCCTCCTCGTGTGGTCCTTTTGTTCTGATCTCCAGTCTGATTACCGTGTTTACACCTGTGCACCAAAGGAGGGACATCGTTCTATTTGACTGGACCAAAACCACAAAGAGCAAAGAAAAGGACAACAGGCTCAAAAGCACCATCATACGTGGCACGAGTCTCAGAGAAAATTAGAGGAATCTTCTCCAAACAGAACATCACTCTCAGAGAGATACTGGTCCATCCAATAGAGGCTAATGACTCATCAGGTAGTGGGGGAGGGGGGTACTCATATGTAGTTTCTGCTCATTAAGCAACAGCAGACAGCTACAGCTTATAAGCTTGACTCTCCCATATTCCAGTCAGAATTGACAAAGCTCCTCAGACGAGAAGCAAAATGTCTTCAAGAAACCAAAGAAGTCCAGCTGCCTCCATCAGAACCCTTTAGGATTACCAAGCCCTGGATGACTGAGAACCTTCACCAGCATGCTAAAACTGCAGGTGTGAAAATTCCCTTAATCCTCACCTGCATTCTCCTCTTCCTTGGTCTCCTCTGGGTTCTCCTCAGATTCATCAGGCTCAAAGCCCAGGTTCTCTGTAGGAGAAGCGTGACACTTTCAGGCTTGATTTATTATCAGAATTAATAAGCAGATGAAATAAGTTGTTGTGTCAAACCTTCAGTTTCAAGTTCATTATCAATATCCTGACCATCCATCATCCTCAGGATGCACAAGCAGAAGTTGGAGTCAAACGTGTCACTGGAGGACAGGAAGTAAATCACCTTTTTTTTTTTTGTTTATTTTGAATTGATGGTTAAGAAAAAGCCACTTACTAAATTGTGTTGGTATAATCCTCGATACTTTCCGGAGTGCTCTCTCTCCAGTTGAACTTGAAGCCCAGAACCAGAGTGTTTGGTTTCAGCTTCCCCAGACCCGTTGCCTTATTGAAAGTGAGAGTAAGAAAATAGCAAGTCAAACATAAATTCATAGCACTTAATTAAACAGTATTAACAGTCTAAAATAATTTAAGGTTGAATACGCAACCATTCATTAAAATGCTATGTTTTTATTTATTTAACCCCCCCTACGGGGCGTTTAGAGGTGTGCAGAATGAAAATACAGCATTTCCTTCAAAAGCTACATTTTTATCAAACATTTATTTCTGCCGTGTCTCCTGTGAGCTAATGCCGCAGCGCCAACTATCGTAATTTGACGACAGCTGGCAAAAAGCTCCAGAGTTGTTTAAAGTGGTTGCAGTAACCACATTTTACCACAGAAAGTCATTTTTACTTCATTTCTACACAATGCATCGTTACAAAATGCATCAGTTAAAACAATGCTTGTCAGCATGAGGATAAATAAAAATGGTGCAAAATTATTTTGCTTCAACTGTATTGTACACACTTAAATATTAGGGCCGGGACTTTAACACGTTAATTATGATTAATTAATTAATTAATTAGAAAAAACGATGCGTTAAATAAAATTAACGCATTTAATCGCAGCTTGTATTTCGAGCAAGGCGGAACCTTTTGTCATTGCACGATTTCCTCGTAGACCGGATATCACTGACGCACACAACAATGCACAGTGCTAATGGCTACTAAAACGGAATAAAAACAGAAGGAAGTTGCCTTGCTTGGACTGATGCAGGATTTAGGAAGCACATTCGCCTCTTTTCTTAACTTGGAAAAATAAAACTTCCAGACAACAACGGAGTCCGTGTCGCGGACATTTTTCAGAGATCGTCTCTGCTGCGGCTGCCCGGTGGCACCGGGAACTTTACAAAAGTTGCTGTAAGCTATATTTTTAACATTTACGTAACATCTGTGCAGCGCTGAAAGCACCAGACAGAATAATTCTGTGCCCTAACAGTAGTTTATGAAAGTAGTCAGACAAACGAGAGGCACCTGGCTGCCGCTGGGAGAACGCTCCGTGTTCCCACTACTCTGTAAACAATCACAAACAACGTGTCTTAAAGTTGAAAACAGACGTTTAAGTTAAAACACAAACACTCTAAAAATGTGATTAATTTAGATTAATTAATTACAAAGCCTCTAATTAATTAGATTACATTTTTTGATCGAGTCACGGCCCTATTAAATATTGCTTATTTCTCTAAAATTAATGCTGTTTTACAATTTAAACAAATACAACAGGTTAACAATTATTAAAATCGCCAAGTATATTTAGACTGACGTAGTAGTTTGTTGATGTCTTTCTTACCTGCAGCAGGTGTCTTGTGCCTTCTCTGAGGCTGCTAGAGGTAAAAGGAGTGTAAAAAGATCGGACCTTCCTCTTGTTCAACCAGTTCACCAACGTATCTGTTGCCTCCTTAGGCTGGGTATTGCTGTCCTCCTAAAAAGGTCAAAGTTCAACAATGAAGAAATGAATAACTGAATTTGCTCCACAAAACCAACTATGTATACCAAGGCCTTAACACAACGTAAGCTGCTTTGCTTTTTCTTTATGAAGACCCTCGCCTGAAGCTCATACCATTAAAATGTCTCCACAGATCATCAGGCTGACATGTTTAGTGAAGGTGGCAACAAAGTCCACCAGGGCAGGACGCCGGTTTGGGGGCCCAGTCATGACAAGGCACTGCGGCCTAAATCACCAAACAAGACCAGGGAGCAAGCATAACGTTCAGCAGCTACTCTCTAATGGTATAAATATAACACACCAAATGGGAAGGACGTTTTAGGTGACTTACCTGAAGTTTTTGACATGATCGTCCACACTAGTCAGTGAGGCAGAGTATGACAAGGCCATGTTATACGTTACGGCTTGGATCGATGAACCCCAGTTGACCTCTGTGAGGCGTGACAGAGAAATGCTCATGAGAGACAGGTTCCAGAACGGCTCAGAAAGTCTTCTGTCTGATCCAATGCAGCGTCGTCTGTGGAGATCCTATCTCTACCACTCAGTCTGAACTCGAGTCATGCTTAAGAGAGTTGTGAGTTGACTCGATGAGAACACCAGTGACTTGCACTTGGTCTCCGATTAGCAAAGTTAGGACTTGGACTTGCTAGGCGTGGTGCTGGTTGGAGCACTGCTGAGAGAGAGGAGCGGGCCTTGCAAGAGCATTCCTACCCCTTTCACACATTCTGACATCTTAACACCAAATGAAATGTCCCACTGAGGTTTTCTGCGATAGACCAACATAAAGTAGAACATAACTGTGAAGCGGAATTAAGCAAATAAAAATGTGAAGTGTGGTGTGCATTTGTATTCAGCCCCCTGCACTCTGATATGTCCCTAGATAAAGTCCACTGCAATCCTTTACCTTCAGAAGTCACCAGTTTAACAGAGCTCACCTGTGTGTTGTCAGACCTGCTCTGTTGTGCAAGTTCCTTCAAAAAAGTAAGGTAACGCTTTACAATAAGGGTCCCTTTATCAACATTACTCAGTACATTATTAAGCATTAATAAACAATTACATAAAATTTTACAACTGCTTTTATGCATTACATAGCATTACTAAACATATTATTTAATGAAATATTAAGCAGTTAACTAATGTCTATTACTGAACCTGAGGGTCCAAAATTCATTCAGTAATGATCAATTATGGTTAATTAATGCTTAAGTAATGCTCGGACATCTATTGAGCATTAATAAAGTGTTTACAAATGGATAAATGTTTACACTTTACAATAAGTGTCAAAAAGCTTAGTGCTGCATTAACTAAAATCTATTTAATCTGATATCTTTAATAGATATTAGTTAACCGTTTAATAATTCATTAGTAACGCTATGCAATGCATAAAAGCAGTTGTTAACACATTTTAATTTTTATTAATGTTTAATAATGCACTAAGAAACGTGAATAAAGGGATTGTAAATTGTTACCAAGGTCAATTAGTTATAGTTACTAAATATTTCCTTAAAAAACTGAGTAAGTAACTGAATTGCAATATCATTAAAGTAACTAGTTACCAGAAAAGTAACTGTTGTGTTACTCTTAAAAAATAAAGCTATGCAGTAACTATAAGTTGCTACAAAATAAACTAAAATGACTAAAACCTGTGTCCATTTTTTTTAAAATATGAAATTAAATCATTTTAAAAATGGGCACTTGTCAGATGGAACTACAAACAGGAGCTATAACAATCAAAACTATTAAAATTTCACTGAAACAATCAAATAAAATGCATAAATGCAAATATTATTTCTACATTTTTAACAGTAGAATAGGAGTGGATCTACATTAGATTATGTCTATTGTATAAAAGCCCTTTGTAGTTTTGTCTGTAAACTAACTGTATGCCTTTATTAACATTTCTACTCATCACTTAGAAACAGCATAACTATAAAAAACATCCTTAAAGACGACACGAGCACAGGCACAAAGAGGGCGACTTCTTTTTGCAAATTTGGTCCAGACCCAAACGCAGAAATGCCGGCTCTGGGTGGTACAGAGACACCGTTTGTTATAGCAACGTGAGCGCCTAAGGTCTATTCCAACAGGTTCAGCGTTACTGAGGGACTAAGGGAAGGACAAAGGACACTAACAGATTCCAGTTGGATGACTGGAGACTGAACCGGGAAGATCGTGACGAGGAATAAAAAAACTAACGTCTGAGCGGTGAACAGGAAAGCAGAACTTCCTTTCATGATTATGACCTGCATTTGTACAGGACCATTCTGGATCAGAGGACTCCAGAGTGCTTTACACTAAAGTCATTAATCAAAAGAAAAATTGTGTAAAATGTTGAGCTTCTAACCGATCTTATAGTTTGTAACATCACACATTATATCAGTATACTGTGTAGAGTGTGAGCCAACACGAATAAAACCAACACTTATACTCTATTGTTCATAAAAAAGCCATAAAATTACAGAAAAGTTAAATTTAGAAAGCATACTAACGATTTGTTTATTCAACCATCTATTCTGAAATTTTGGAACTTGGTGAATTTTAAAATTCTGTTAGTTAAGTAACTATCCATCCATTCATCCACCCATTTTCAGGCACTCATCCGGAGTTTCGTCACGAGGGCAGCAACCCAAGCGGTTAGTTAAACACCGTCATGTAATTTGCAGAATTGGCAAAAGTTTTCTTAAAGACCGAATAATTTAATGTTTATGACCATGAAATTAATTTTCTTTCTTTATTGAGAAAGGGGCGGGCCCTTAAAAAAGTGCTTCCTGCTCCCTTTTCGCTTATGTACAGTAAACGATGTACTGTGTGATTGGTTGACGTTATTTGTCCACTTGTGTGAAACAAACCCATTGGCTGACTGGTTGAGTCTTAAAGAGTAGGTCACCCCCTACCAGAGTCTTATTTTACTGCTACTTCCTGTTTGAAAAATGCAACAAATGATGTTGCCTGGCAGACTGAGAGGGCAGAGCCACTAACAAATACACACATATACACACACACCGCTCACAACGGCATTGTGACATCATGGTGTACCAGCAAACATCGTAGGGTACCTCTTAGCCAATAGCGAGGGCAGATTTAAATTCAAATGCAGTGCTGAGGTTTTACCTGGAGACGGTACAACACTGACAGTGTCAGGCAGAATATTTAAATTAGAATTAAGATGCACTACGGTACCAAATTATAGACTACACATGTCTACAGCATGATTAGACGCTCATTTATAAAGTCTATCAGAAAAAATATCTTTTGGGGGTGACTTGCTCTTTAACCGGAGCAAATAATCTTTTCTTGCAATTAATCTGTATCAGTGGTAAAGTCCTCCTTCTGCAACATACATAATTTTCTCTTTTTCTCACCAATAAAATTGCCTGTTGGTGATCAAAGCAATTTTTTTTAAGTTACTTATTCTAAAGAATGTAAAACAGACAGAAAACTATGCTAAAAATGAACAAAGGTCAAAGTATGCAGTCTGGCGCCCTGTTGGTTGAGAATGTTGAAAGCCACATCCTTCAAGCCTATACCTGTAGTATAAACGCTACTTATCAGCAGAAGTGTTCTTTTATTCAAAGACTTACTTGGTTTGGCGTAGACTACGTATCCATAGAGGAAGAGGACAATGCTCCAGGTGACAAGTGCAGCCCACCAAGTGAACAGAAATGTTAGAAGTGCACATACTACTGCTCCAAAAAGAGAGCTCCACTTGTAGTAGTACTTAAACCTCGGCCTCCACCCTAAAGAAAGCAACAACCAAAGAGAAAAAGGGCAGAATGTGAAAGAAAGAACATTTTTTCCTGGTGCCTCATTTATAAAGCTTGCGGGGTCGGAAAACTGTGTTAGCAACTTTCCGCGCAAACTTTGGGATTTATATAAAAAAAATAAATGGAAAAACTTTAAGTTGACTAAGGACCAGGCTTACGCACATTTTGGACATGGAGAGCCCCTACAGTGCTGCTGCTGAGAAGGATACAACAGCTGACATTATGCAATACCTGTTAGCTGATTTCTATTTTCTCACAAGTTAAATTCTGAGTGGTAATTTTTAACGAAGTAGGCACATACGTCCATAACTCACCAGGGGAATTTGTTATAGAGGCGTGAAAGCAAGTGAAGTTCACAATACTGTAGGAGCACAGGTAGAAGTTGGCAATCAGGGGAGCGATCGAGTTTAACTGTGCTGTGATGACACAAAGAACAAAAAAGTGAGGAAAATTCAGAACATAAAGAAATTTTATAAAGAGAGCCACAATATAATATGAATAAAACATTTCCTTTTTCACACGCACCAATCAGAATGAAGGCAACAGCAATGAGGTAGAAGAGAATGTAGCCTCGGACTGCCTCGTTATTTTTCCCGTAACCCTTTCCAAAGAACATAATGAACGGGTATATGTTGTCCTTGCACAGACCCTAGAAAATAAGTAATTAAAGAGTCAAAACACAATAAGCATGTTACATATGATACTGCACTCATGTACAAATGATTCATAAATCATATTTGCTAAAATGAGCACAACAATTTTCCATCCAACCATCCAATTTCAGCTGCTTAGCCAGGGAAGTAGCATAAGCAGAGCGGCCCAGATGTCCCCCTCCTCAGCCACTTGGGCCAGCTCCTCCGGGGGAATCCCAAGGTGTTCCCTGGCCAGCCGAGAGACATAGTCCCTCCAGCGTGTCCTGGGCCTTCCTTTAGGTCTCCTCTTGGTTGGACGTGCCCGGAAAACCTCATCAGGGAGGTGTCCAGGAGGCATCCTAACTAGTTGCCGAGCCACCTCAACTGGCTCCTCTTGATGTAGAGGAGCAGCGGGTCTACTCCGAGCTCCTCCCGGATGACCGAGCTTCTCACCCTATCTCTAAGGGAGAGCCCATCCACCCTCCGGAGAAAGCTCATTTCAACCACTTGTATTTGTGATCTCGTTCTTTTGGTCACTACCCAAAGCTCGTGACCCCAGGTGACGGTTGAAACATAGACAGACCAATACACCGGGAGCTTTGCCTTCTAACTCAACTCTCTCTTCACCATGACAGACTGGTGCTATGCCCGCATCACTGCAGACTCGGCACTAATCCACCTTTCAATCTCGCACTCCATCTTTCCCTCACTTGTGAACAAGACCCCAAAATATTTAAACTCCTCCACTTGGGGCATGACCTCATCCCTGACCCAGAGAAGGCATTCTACCCTTTTATGATTGAAGACCACGGTCTCTGATTTCGAGGAGCTGATTCTCATCCCATCTGCCTCACACTCGGCTCTGAACTGCTCCAGTGAAAACCGGAGATCACAATCTGATGCCGCCAACAGGACAGGACCACATCATCTGCAAAGAGCAGAGACCTGATCCTTAGGCCACTAAACCAGATCTCCTCAACACCATGGCTGTACCTAGAAATCCTGTCCATAATAGAACTGGTGACAAAGAGCAGCCTTGAGTCCAACTCTCACCGCAAATGAGCTCGGCTCACTGCTGGCAATGCGGACCAAGCTCTGGCACCGGTCATACAGGAACCTGACAGCCCGTATCAGAGGGTCTGGTACCCCGTACTCCTAGAGTACCCACCACAGGGCCCCGCAAGGGATGTGGTTGAACACCTTCTCCAAATCCACAAAACACATATAGATTGGTCGGGCGAACTCCCAAACAACCTCCAGGACCCCTAAGTGTATAAAGCTGGTCCAGTTTTTCACAGCAAGGACAAAAACCAAATTGATCCTTCTGAATAGACTTTATCATGGAGGCACAGGAGTGGGATCCCCCTGTAGTGTGAACACACCATGCAGTCCACCTTTTTAAGCAGGGGGACCACCACTACACTGCAGCTCAACATCCTGCTCACTCAGTCTCTCTCAACTAGCCATCGACACTTGCACAGGTATGCTAGACTGCCCACAATGACTTTGATAATAACTTCCATTAGCATTCTCACATTAGCTTTACCAATAACATGATGCCTAAGCTTCTGATCTACATCTTATCTCATCCAACAGGTATGGGGTTACCCCCACAAAAATGAACAATAAATAATGAACAAGAGTCTGCTTCTAGATCTGCAGAAAGAGAAAAACAAACCAAACAAAAAAAAGGGGACACACAACAAAACAACAAGAGCAAGCTATCACTGCGTCAACCTGATGAGGAGATATAAAATCAACATTGTTTTACTGAACAATCACACGATAATATATCACAGTGCATTTACTGCCAACCACAGCCTTAAGACATGTGTTGAAAATGCCCAAGTCAATACTTATGAGAGCACCATGTGAGCACCTGTGTGCGTAAAGGTTTCTCGATAGAAGTGTCCAATAGAGAATGTGAGGGGCCACAGATCTGCCCCACAAAGATGTGTAGAAGATGGAGGAAGCTCCAAGCCCCAGAGATCCAGGAGCTGCTCCAGAGAGCAGGGACCCCAGGGAGACTGTAACCAGAAAAGCCTCCTCGAGAGGCACAGAGTATTGCTCCAGGGGGGGCACAACCAGCAGCCGGCAGAGTCCCGGGAGATATCAGCGGCAAGTCCACAGGCCTGCCTGCAGCCTCCCACCCCCACGCTGGCTGAGCCCGGAACCCAGCGACCCGGGACCCAGGGGCGACCACCCCCGCTGGGGACCCAGCAGAGCCCAGGAACCCAGACCCCACCAGACAACCACCGGGATCGATCATACAGATGCCAAAAATCTTAAACCCCCTAACACGGGAGCCACGAGCACTCAGGCATACCAAGGCACCACACTTCACACCAAATGTGGCAGGGGGAGGGCAGGCAAAGATGTGTAGTAGCACAAGAAGTCCCAGGAGACGGCAAGAGCCCAAGACCCCACCTAACATATACAGTCATTCACAGACACAGTCACAGACTCCCTCCCTCATGCTCACACATACACATACAACCAAAGACTTACAAAAATGAACACTAGACACCCACTCACACTCCCCATTCACACCCTATTCACTCTGGTGCCGGTACTGCTGCACAAGGGGTACAACCATCACCGGTTCCCAGAGTTCGCCCTCCAGGGAGCCAGCTCCCCCACTGGCCCCGCTATGCACCTCTGTTCACAAAATGTCACCCAGGGCACGGAGACCCCAGCCCATCTCGCCAGGGCCCAAAGCAGCAGCATTGCAGGGCTCCACAGAGTCTGAGGGCACCTACCCAGCCCCACCCCAGCAGAATATCTAGTCCCGTCCCTGCATTTGCACAACTTCCAGAATATGTAAGACAGAAGACATCCAGGTAAGGTTGGGTCCTCCCCCTCCTTGACATCCCCCTCCCCCGTGAGGGGACAGAGTTGTTATTATTTCAGAGGAGCCAAGGTCCACCTGAGGCCAGTGAAATCCCTAAAACCAAGTGAAGTCTCTTGACACAAGACGATTTAAGACTAGAGCATTGCTCATGGCTGGTTGGATCAGTAACAAATCATAATGTATGTTGATTAAAACTTTATTTAAATATGATGGCTTCTCACCTGGAAGACCTTTGTTGCAGAGACAAGATGTGCAAGAGCAGAAGACAAGCTGCATGCAATGACACCTACAGTGATGAGGTGGAAGACCGCAGACACCTGTGCCAGTACCTGGTTGGAACATTCGTTATGCAAAAATGAACAATCTGGTCTCACATCTTTAATTAACTTTTAAACAATTAATATTTGTTTATGAACAAAGATGAGAACTCCTTGTGCTAAACCAAATGGACCACCTGTGAAGTGTTGGCTAGCCCATTCAGACAGGTCTGCGACTGGCTGCAGTGTGTGAAGTTCCAGCCCAGACTACATGCCAGTCCCACACAGCCATCTGTGTTGTTCCCAGTTATGATGTCTGACACATTCCCTGAAGCATCTCGCAATACACAAGCCCCTGTAGAGGAAAAAACACAGACGTGCTTTACCAGGGGAAAAACATATAATCCACATTTCCTCATTTTTAAAGTTAGTCTTATTTGTTTTAAGTTGAAATTATGCATTTATGTTTTGTGGCACATGGGTCATACTCTTCTTCTATCCTTAAAGGCCAACTTCCACTTTTAAAATCATCTGAGCACTTTTGAATAGCTTAAAGAAGTTTGCGTGAGTTTCACTTCCGCTTCCGGTCGGCAACAAGATGGCGCCTGTGCTTGGCTGTGCCGCAGTCACCGGCCACTTTTTCAAACTTTTCTCCACTAACCTCCTCTTATCCACCTTGCTCCTGTCTGCGGTCCTCTTCAGTAGTGTCCCTGCTACCATCTCCTATGATCGCCAGACTCTTTTGTCCTTCCGTTCGTTCACGATCGCCCAAGACGCACCGAGGATGTACCATCCCATTTGTTTACCTGAGTGGCGCACCGGCCCAGAGCCAAACGACGGTCCCGAGCTGCCCGCCTCCGGCTATGTTTATCCGGTCCCGTGAAAACGTCGGAGGAAAAGAGGTAAACGAGCAGGATCCAGGTGAGAATAAGACTTATCTTAAACCGTGGTTTATCTAGTAAACATCGGCGCGATCTTCTAGCTTCTTGTTCTTTGTTTGGTGACCTGAGTGCCACTTCCGCATTCCCGCCAGGCCGCGTTGCGACGTGGTTCATCCGCCAAAGTTTTTTAAGGTCAGTTTATCCTCATTCCTCAGTGGTTTCTCCTCCTGTTCCCTCCATATGTGGTTTTTATAAACACCGTGGATCTAACCCTGCTAATTTATGTCCACTAACTCCAGCTGTTTCTGTAGTTTCTGATTCCTCCACCTCAATCAGCATGGCTCTATTAAATACCCGCTCTGTTTACAATAAGACCTTCCTGCTCAATGATCTAATTCTCTCTAAAAACCTGGATTTTCTGTGTCTGACTGAAGTTTGGCAGCAAACATCTGATTATTCTGCTCTGATTGACCTTTGCCCGAGTGGTTATACTTTTCTTAGCGTGCCCCGGGGTTCTGGTCGTGGTGGAGGCCTAGCTGTTGTTTTCAGAGACCATCTTCCATGTAGCTCTACAACCTCTGGTCGCTTTGCTTCCTTTGAACTGCAGCTGATTAAAGTCGGGCGTAAGGACCCGTTCTACCGTGCTGTGGTCTATCGTCCACCTGGTCCAAACAGTTCTTTCCTTCAGGAGTTTAGTGACTTTCTATCCTCCACTGTGAAGCTGTCCAGACTGGTTATTGTTGGTGACTTTAACATCCACGTTGATGATCCCTCCGATCACTTTGCCATGAATTTCTCCGGCCTTATGGACTCCTTCAGCTTTACCCAGCATGCTTCTGGCCCCACACACACCAGGGGGCACACTCTAGACCTTGTTTTTACCCTGAGTCTAAATGCTGACAGTGTTTGTCCTGAGGACGTTTATATTTCAGATTACGATTACATTTTCTTTAACTTGTCAGTTTCTGCATCCCCACCTCCTGCTCGCCGTATGGTAGTTCTCGTTTTCTTAATGAGAGCACAGCTAGCAATTTTTCTGCTGCTTTTGATCCACCCTGTTCTTCTGATAACGACCCAGATTCCTTAACTTCTCAGTTTAACGAGCACTGCCTCTCCATTCTGGACAACATCTGTCCTGTCAGAACCAGATCCGTTCCTGCAGTGAACCCTACTCCCTGGTTTAATGACAGCCTTCGCAGCCTGAAGCGCCAGTGCATAAAAATTGAGCGTTTTGTGGAAGAAAACCATCTCCACGTCCATCTGCTGCACCTAAAGGATCTTCTGACATCCTTTAACTCTGCAGTCAGAGACGCCAGGGTTTCCTATTTCTCCAACCTGGTGTCCCAGAGCAAAGAGAACCCCAAGGTGCTGTTTAACACCATCAGCAGCATCGTCTCTCCTGCCTCTCCTACAGCCTCCATCCACTCTGTTGCAGACTGTGAGAACTTTCTGTGTTTCTTTGTGGACAAAGTCAATAAGGTTAGATCAAGCATCTCTCCTTCAGGCTTATCGCTGCCTCTCCCGACTCCAACCAGGCCCATCATCCTAGATAGCTTTGCTCCTGTTTCTTTGCCTGAGTTAACCAAACTAGTTAACTCTATGAAGACCTCTGCATGCCCCCTCCACATCTTACCCTCATCTTTGAAAGTGCTTTTCAGTCCATCGGTCCCGGCTTCTCTGGTTTCTGGTCAGGTCCCTGCTTACTTTAAGAACGCTGTAATCCACCCGCTTCTTAAAAAACCGAGTCTCGACCCCTCTCTCCATAGCAGCTTCAGACCCATCTCTAAACTTCCGCTCATCTCCATGATCTTGGAAAAGGTTGTGGCTAAACAACTCACAGCTGCTCTTGATGAACATAACATCTATAATAGCTTCCAGTCAGGTTTTCGTAGAGCTCATTCTACTGAAACAGCTCTTCTTAGGGTCTCTAATGACCTTCTGACTCACAGTGATGCAGGGGACTGTTCTGTTCTGGTCCTGCTGGACCTGACTGCAGCCTTTGACACTGTTGACCATCACCTGCTACTGGAGAGGCTGAGACTCTGGGTAGGCCTATGAGGATCTGCTCTGGAGTGGTTCTCCTCTTATCTCTCTGAGCGCTCCTTTTCTGTGGCCGTCTCCAAGTTTAGGTCCTCCACCACCTCTCTTACCCATGGTGTCCCACAAGGTTCTGTGCTGGGGCCTCTGCTCTTCCTCCTCTATCTGCTTCCTCTTCAGCACATCCTGAGCTCCTTCAAAGGAATCTCCTACCATCTTTATGCAGATGACATCCAACTGTGCATCTCCTTTAAGCCTCATGAGATGTCTAAGCTGCAGCTGTTCCACACCTGCTTAGACTATCAAAACCTGGATGGTGGGAGCTTTCTTCAGCTGAATGAAGATAAGACTGAGATCCTCATATGTGCCCCAGACAAGCTGGTTCCCAAAGTCAGAGACTCTCTTGGTCAGCTTGCTTCCCACACCATACCTTCTGTCAGGAATCTTGGTGTGACCTTTGACCCAGCTCTCACCCTGGATTCTCATGTCAGTTCTCTTGTTCGCTCTTCCTTCTTCCATCTCAGGAACGTTGCTAAGCTGAGTCCCATTCTGTCCCGCTCTGAACTTGAGACAGTTCTCCACACCTTCATCTCCTCACGCTTAGACTACTGTAACTCTCTTTTCACGTGTCTGAGCAGAACCTCCCTGAACCGTCTACAGGTGGTTGAGAACGCCTGTGCTCGGTTTCTGACCAAGTCCTCCAAACACACCCACATCACCCCGCTTCTCCTCCAGCTTCACTGGCTGCCAGTCAACTTCAGGGTTCATTTCAAGATCCTGGTTCTGGTCTATAGGGCCTTACATGGACAAGCACCATCTTACATTGGTGATCTTCTTAGTCCCTGCACCCCCAGCAGGTCCCTGATGTCCAGTGATCAAAGCCTACTGGTTGTGCAGCGCACCAGGCTAAAGACCAAAATTGACAGATCATCTGCTGCTGTGGCCCCCAGACTCTGGACCTCTCTCCCCCTGAGCCTGAGATCAGTGGACTCAGTGGTCTCCTTTAAACTCACCTGTTCAAGCTGGCTTTTGTATGACCTTCTTCACCTCTCTCTCTTTATTCTGCTCTCCCCACCTATTCCACCTTCCTCAGGATCCACTGATTTCCCTCTTTCCTGTTCACTCTCTCTTAACATTTTTTAATCACAATTGTCTATTTTTGCTCATTTTAAATATATTTTTAAACAGTTTCTAAATGCTTTTTTATATTTTTACATTATTTGTTTTTGTGAAGCGCCTCATGATTTTTATCTTGAGAGGCGCTATAGAAATGGTACTTTCTTCTTCTTCTAAAGAAGTTTGCGTGTGCTTTTGAGCAAATATTGTCACTGAAACATATCCTTATGTTGTTTGACGCAGTGATATCTTGGCTCTGTTTTATTTTTGGGTTTCTCCTTTTCCTCTCTTTCTGCAGGCCTAGAATCAGATTCTTCAATCCTTTATTGTTTATTTTTGTGAACCTTTCCTCCCACCTCATCCTTTCTTCTCCCACTTTTGTCTTCATTTCTGTCTCTGTGTCCACCCGGATTAAAGACAACCAAAAGCATTTGTAATTAACTTGTGTTATCAGGGGACAACAGCTGATTCTGTAATCAGAGTAGAACTGTGAGGCTTGTTTTTGGCACTCAGACATTAATTCTGATTGCTTTACAGCTGGACAGGACACACGGGGGTGGGGGTGGGGGGGGGGGGGGACAAAGTTTACTGAGATTCTTTTTTTTTTTTATTCAATTGGAGTTTCACATGCAAGGTGAACGTTAAATTGGTCTTCTACCCCTATTTCCTGCGTAAGCTGCTGATAGAAATTAGGCGAGGAAACGTTTGGATCAGAGAAATTCACGTAGATCACTCCAGGGCTGCAACTGAGTGTGAGACACGCGGATTTGACTGCCTCGTGCCCAAACTATTTCTCGTGCTCGATTAGAATGTGAAGTCATTTATACTTGAGACCACCCTGCTGGGAAAACCAGCACCGTTGGTAGCATATGTTGCGTTTTGGTCATGCAGCGGTGTTGCCGTGGGGTTCTCTCACAACAGTTTGTCCTCGCTCTCCCACAGTCAGTCCGAGATGTGGTCAGTTCAGTTCGGTTGTATTTATGCAGTGCCAAATCACGTCAAGAGTCATCTCAAGGCACTTAAAGGGAAATTTGCTTGATGACATCATTGCCAGAGTTGGATAAGAGGGAGTTTTTCGTTAACCATCCGTCATTCTCCTGGCCTGGCTGTAGTCCTTTAGCTTTAGCTTAGCATAAAACACAGCTAGTGAATGGATCCAGCTAGCATTTGAGCAATAAAGTCTTTAAAATTACTCATTAGCGGTCCCGATTTCACATGCCCAACTATGGGAAAAGTAAGTAATTCGATTTCTCCGTTACCTCAAATATAACGGCATTAGTAACACCGTTATATTTAATCATATTTACTCCCAAAACCCACAGCGTGGTACACAATTATACTTCAACACATCTTTTTTGAACTAAATCATTTTTAGGATCAAGTCAAACCACTGAGAATAAAAAAACTTTATTCAAAAGTACTTTCTGATAAACGAGACCTACCAGAAGTTACAACGATCATCACATAGCCTGCTGTAGTAAAGAGAATGGACATCAGCGTGCCTTTGGGGATGGCAGTGTTAGGGTCCTGTGAGGTGAAATGACAGAAAGGTCAGCCCAGTGCTTGGAATTTGGTCTGGTTTGTATTACTATTGGATTTTTAGTAATTTCTTACTTTAAGATCCCCAGAGATGTTGGCTCCAGCTAGAATGCCGGTAACAGCAGGAAAGAAGATGGAAAACATCTGGAAGAAATTTCCTTGAGAACCTCTCCAGCTTGGTACTAGGTTCTCTGCCAAGATATCACCTTAGGAAGAGATGACAAAAGAGTTGTCACATGGCGAATGACCAGAAACACACCACAGCTTTGTTAAAGTGTGTTTACTGAGGATGTGCTCCCCAAGCCCTGCCACTTGTGTTTGTGTCTTCCCCTGTCGGAGTGACTCCACTCCTGTTACATGATTCTTCTTATGTATTTAAACTCTCTTTGTCACTGGATCATCTGCTTATTCCTGGCCTGGCTTTAGCACAAAAAAACTTTAACTCAACTGCTTATTTCCTCGCCTTCACTTGACTCCAATCCTCAACTCACCATGACAATTATACTGATTTAAAGTTTAGTTTTTATTCCTAAATGTACAAAACACTCTTAACTTTCCCCCTCACTGCTATTTTTGATTCACCCATCATGCGTACGAAACGCGACTTTTACCTCGATATCCAAAGACACCAAGAGCTTGTTTCTCGACTGAAGCGGGAATGAATGTGCCGATAAAGTAGCTCGCGACAGCGATGCAAAGAGCGGAGAAGAAAAAAATTTGAGTCTGAAACAAAGAGTAGAAAATAAATTAAAAACAAGTAGCAGAATTATGAGATTGAATCATTTTGTTGTTTACATTTACATAAATATGGAAACATTTGTTTAAAATAATGCATATCACACACTTTTTTAAGGTAAAGAAAACATTTAAACCATTTAGGGGGAAGTTGGAGTTGCTGCCCCTCCATATAAAGTAGGGATGTCCAGGTCCAAGCTGGTGATCGAAAAACAGTCCCAATCACGTGGTTTCAGACTTAGAACCGGATCCGGACTCGGATACAGCCGGGTTCCAATCAGGGGTGGACAGGCACCAAAATTCGGCCCTGGCATTTTTACGAATCGTTGGTCCTCAGTCGGCCCTCCCCATTGGGAGCGCGGTGGGGGTGGGGGGTGTTGCCGCCTGCGGACTTGTCTCTAGGCCGAATGTGAGATCTGATTTATCTAATAGATCTAATTTAATCAATTTCCCTCTGGGATTAATAAAGTATTTTTGAATTTGAATTGAATTGAATTGAACTGAATTGAATATGGGCTGGGACTGTTAAATTACAAGCAGGGCCAGACTGCTGCAACCGGGAGCCCTGACCTTCCAGATCAGCTCATTCTTCACGGGCTGAGATCAGCGGGACATTAGCTACATGCTAACGCGGTAAAACAACTCCTCATCATCGCTCTACTCATCGTTTTTCTTGCAAAAAACGCCTGGAAAAACTCTGTTAGCTTCGGGTTACCATGTAGCTAATGTTCTGCAGATCACCAACTGTGGAGTAGTGTCGGCCCAAGCTGGGAAAGCAGCCCACTTGGCTAAGCGGCCCACCAGGACAGTGCCAGAATGCCAGATAGGCCAGTCCACCCCTGGTTCCAGTTACGGGGGAATCCGGCTCACCTGAAAGCACGACGGGCCCGAAGCCCTCAACTTACACACCCAGGGGAGCCCGAGAAAAGATCCTGTTTCTGCCTGTATTACATTATTTTAAAGATATCGGCCAGACGCAAAATTCCTTTGAATGGTGTGTGTAAAGAAGTATTAAAACCTCTGATGAAAAAGGTTTTTGGATTTTGACGGCTGGAATTGTAAGAAAATCTGATGTTTTTGACCGGCGCGGGAAAAACAGAACCTAACTTCCGGTCTAGGTCCTGGGCAGCTGGTGACGTTTCACAAGGCGCTCTGCTGAAACAGCTGTAGTAAACAACGCCTGACTCTGGTGTTTCTGCGTTAGCGTTATAGCAGAGAACAATGTGTCATCAGTTAGAGCTAGCTTCTGAAGCCTCTGCTAGTCGGTCACACCTGTTTTTTTTCTCTGGGATGCGGCGACAAGAACGGATATTGGATTACCGGAGACGTTCAACCGAACTCCGTGCCCTGCAGCTCTATATCAGAACCGGAGGTGCAGACATGCTTTGGACCGTTTCATTCAGAAAACCCGTGGCCCGATTAGGACACCGGGGAGGATTCTGTTCGCCTTCGGAACCAAAATCGGTACAGTTTCTTAAAGTTTGTTCAACATGTCATGTCTGTGCTCCATCGGTAGCTTTCAGTTAAGTTCTCAGCTGATTAGCTCCATCATATTGTCCCAATATAATTCAGTAATCTACAGATGAGTAAAATATCGTTTTACCAGCTTAATCGCTGTGTGTATTTATTGATATAACATTGGAAAATATTCAACCAATTGCTTACTAGAATACATCTTCCTGATGCTAACTCGCCAGCTCGGATCGTTGTTTTCTAATCCAGGATGACACGAAGGTTCTACCGGTCCTATAGGAGGATCTATTGTTGAAAATGGGGATCATCTTTTAGATTATATCTGTGTGTGTGTGTGTGTGTGTGTGTGTGTGTGTGTGTGTGTGTGTGTGTGTGTGTGTGTCATAGCTTTCACAAATTACTTGTTTATTCTTTACCGGCGCTAACACGGTTAGCGCTGCAGCAGTCATGCTAACGGGACTCTTGCTGGAGTCCAGAAGCAAGATGGATTTATACATGTAGTTTATAATTTTAGATCAAACCTATGTTAGTTAAAAATACGTGTAGGACACGGACATATGGCTCAAGCCTTTAGCTGCAGCTGTAAACGCAATTTTCTGTTTTAATTAGGAACACGATAGTAAACAAAATACAGTGATCTACCATGCTAGCAACAGCAGCTACCTAGTATGGCATGTGTGAGTGACGTATGCAAAACACAGTTCTTCGCTGCCTGGAGGAGAGAATTTTGATTTTCTGTAATGATTTATGACAAAATTCCTTAACAACTCAAAAACTGAACCCAGTTCATATTCATATAGATGGTAAAGTGTAGTTATACTGTATTTCTACAATTTTAATGCTGAGTCTGGCCACTACCTTTAATGGACTCTCAGCATATCGAGTTTTATGGTATATATTGGGCTGCATGGTGGCGCAGTGGTTAGCACTGTCGCCTCGCAGCACGAAGGTTGCAGGTTCGAAACTCGGCTGCGGCCTTTCTGCGTGGAGTTGCGTGTTCTCCCCATGCATGCGTGGGTTTCCTCCGGGTACTCCGGTTTCCCCCACAGATCACAACATGCCCTATAGGTTATAAATTGTAAGTCGCTTTGGATAAAAGCGTCTGCTAAGTAAATAAACATAAACATAAACATATGAGTGGAGAGGACAGAGAGCAGCAGAGTGATCTAATCTCAGTCCCACACCCAGGGCCACTTCCAGGCATTTTGGGGAACAAGGCTAAATAGGCTTCTGCTGGGAATTTTTAATCTCAGGTGCTATTTGTTTTTATAGACTTTTTCATATTTGCTGTTGCAATCAATTCCGAAAATGAAGAATTCAATCAATCGAAGCTTTATTTATAAAGCACCTTCCACAACCCCTTACGAGAGCCCAAGGCGCTGGACACGGCACTTAAAAAACTAGAACGCAGTACAATGAATAAAACTAACACAAAAACCAAACTAAGGAATTAAAAGCATGGATTAAGAAGGATGACTGACCCAGCCCAGCAAAATCTCAATAAAACACAACAGCGCTCTGCTTGTTAACTTCCTGGATGTGTTTCTTTGCTTTCTTTATTCCTTTCTATCTATTATAGAAGTATCAGATTGGGACTTGGTATCGGTAGATGCTGTAAATGAAATGACTTGGACTTGGGGGCAAAAAACCCTAATCTGGACATTTCTAATATAAAGGTGGAGGTTAGGCCATCTCAATGGGCGTTTTGAATGGCTTCCACGGGTGTTTCAGACATGAGGAACCAAGTAGAGGCCACGAGAAACACCCTGGACTTACTGGTGAGATGATATCCTGCAGGTGGCCTGGTAGCTGTGTCTAACCTGGTGCCCTTGCAAACAGATTCCAGTAACAAAAGATGGACTCTTATAGTAGACGGCTTTTTCAACAGATGATATCAGATGTGTCTTAAAGGTACTCACCTTCATCTCCCACTCCAATCCAGCCAGGATAATGAACAGGAGGAGAGTGAATGAGATCACTCCAATGACACGGATATCGTTGGCTTTGTCAATGAAAACAACATTATGTTCCTACATTTACGAACAAAAACACAAACAACTCATTCAGCTGCTTAGCAATGTATGGGAACACTCAATTACCTTCATGTTTAAAAGTAAATGTTTTCAAATAGATCAAAAAACTACGTACCGTCATCAGATTATGGACCAACTCTGCAAAACCAACAATGTTGAGGGAAGATGCTACTGCGTTGGCAAGGGAGAAGATAACTCCAATGGGTCCTCCTAGTTCAGGACCCAGAGTCCGGGAGATCAGGAAGTATGTCCCACCTAAGGAACATTGCACACACAAATATTATTATATAGAGAATTGATAACAAAATTAAAATCACGATATGATTTTCATGAAATGTGTATTCAAAGTGACTTTTATTTATTTCATTTAGAAATCTCTTTACTCCAGATAAATAACAGGAAACATGGAGTTTGTGTCTATTGTACTTTTGGAAAATGATCTTCTGATCTCTGTAGATTATGTCTAAATCTGCCATGTCTTCTTTTATTCTCCCTGCTCTCCATCTGTCCTTTGTGCAGCAAGACAACATCGCTAACATGCAGCCTGTTAGTGTGTCTGACTTTGTTTTTGTTGACGTTATGGTTTCCTTTCAGTCTTTTAAATATTAAATTCAAATAAGAGAAAAAAGCCTAAACTTACTGTTGTTTGTAAAACTGAATATAAAAAAATGACTGTGTTTATGTCGATTCATATTTGTGCATGGTTTATCCTGTTTAACCCTAACGCCCCCCAACTGGGGGCCTCTACAGTTTCATGTCCCAAACATCTACAACTGTCCACGTTCTCCAAACACGACTAAAACCACACTCAAACAGCCCAGATGGGAAACAAGGCCATTTTAAAGTGTAATAAATTAACATACAATGATATTTGAACTTTATTTTAGAAGAGCACCTGACCTTCTCTGGTGTCTGCTAGAAAAAAAAACATTGAACAAATGTAGTTGAGGACCCCTGGAATAAATAAAACAATTGACTAAATTTCCTAAATGGAATTTGAACTCACAACCTCCATCCTGTCAGCACTTTCACGCAGGGCAGCTCTTCTAAAATAAAGTTCAAGTATTATTTTATCTTAATGTATAAAAAACCAAAAAATAGCTTTGTTTACAATCTAAACTGTTGTGATTGTAGCTGTAGCTGTGCTCGGGGAATGCAAACCATCACTGACGCTCGGGACATGAAACTCCAAAGGCCCCCAATTGGGAAGCGCCAGGGCCCAAAGAGAAAAGGCCTGGGGCCTAAAGGGTTAAACAAGAGGCGTCCAAATTATGCCCTCTGAGCCGTTTCTGCCATTAAAAGGGTGGCGATGATGCAGCTTGTTATGAACAGAAGCATTTGACCCGCTACAGCAGGCTGCTGATTTTTTTTATTACGTTCAGGTTTTTTTTTTTTTTGGAATGTGAGCAATAACAAAAAATGTGAATAAATGAAATTGTGTTAAAATAAAAAGGTAGAATTTTTTTCTTTTAATTAGTAGGTTTTTGCTTTAATTGTCATTAATTTCCTGGTAAATGGCACGACAAACCTTCACTTTTACTACAAAACCTGACTTATTACTGTAAAGTGACCAAGATCAGTTAAGTCTGCCTCTTTTTAAAGACCAAATTACTATAAAACAATCGACCTGTCAGATGAAGGGATTTGAGGTCTTTCTAAAATTAAAGCAAACATATGAAGCATTTTTATGCTGTAAATGTAAATTTATTAAAATTGTCATTTTCTTTTTGTTAAATTGTTTTAAAGTGACACTGTGTAGTTTTGACCATTCATTTCTGGAAATATCCATCAAAATGTGATTGAAAATAAATTAAATGATGGCCAGTTGTTGAAAAATATTAGCAGCGTTGTAACAAATAACCATAAAAATTAGGTTTAAAATGCATGGGAGTGGGTCTAAGGCCCAATCTCAATGCTCACACTGCGCCCTGCGGTCTTCAGCAAAGTGCACATGAAGAAAGAGTACTGTGGGCTCCAAGTGTGTAGTACACAAGTGTGCAAATAATAGCAGAGTTGAGACGGAGCATTGCGTCATCGATCGCAACGCGTGCCGGGATGCTGGTTGCTGTGAAACTTTTTTTCTTCAAAAACCTTTATTAACAACTTTCAAACAAACAATAAAGCAATTTTTTGAAATAAATTTTTACTTCATTGCTGCTTTGTCTAAAACATTCAGAGCATCAACTAATCATCCTAAAATGAACTAATTTCATTAGAAAATACATATTTTTAGAAAAGGAACTTGAGCCATTTCTCCCGCAGCTATGACTTGTGGGTATTTCCCTTGCCCGAGGTCTGCATCGCTGCAGACGTGGGTGAAGTGCAGATTAAGGGCGCAACGGGGGAGTGGTCAACATCCGCACTTGAGATTCGGGACACCCTACACACTCGCACCCCTGGCCGGGAATGCACAAATGAAGGGCGCAAGTGTGAGTATTGGGATCGGGCCTAAGTCTCTGGATGCTTAGATGCCATGTTTCCTTCTACGGGGGCCCGTGAGGACAAAATGCATTTAGTGATTTGTAACAAATGGTTACAACACTTTCGTCATTCTTAAATGTTGTTTTACATGTTTGCCTCTTCACTTGTTGCCAGTGATGAAAGGGAATCTGATGTGCTTGTTATTTAGCTAAAGTTTGCACTCCCCAGTGATTTTTGACCCTAACGGGCATCCGTTGGTAAGATTTTACTCCAACACAAAAATACTGCTTGCAACGATTTAGGTATCTACTGCCCCCTATCGCCAGGAAAAATACACACTGTCACTTTAACAATTTCAGTGTATTTTTGAGTTTCACAGAGGTACTCATAAGAGACGTCATAGCTTCATTCGCATATATGTAGATACTCTCAGAGTATTTCATTAAAGAACTATTATACTCTAACCACATTTGTTGAATTTTAGGTAAATTACCAACTAACCAGGTGTTCTCCATGTTTAATATGATATTTACTTTACAGAGACACTTACCTGAAATGACCCTCCCATTAGTAGCAATGGCAGAAATGGATAGAGCAGTGATTGTAGTCATGGTCACGGACATTGCAATAATAACCAATGTCAACACTGTGAAGGAAAATACAAAAATATTAGTCCTAAGTGAAATCTGTTTGTACATTTTAGTTCTAAACCTGGTTTCTGCACCTCGTGTTACAACGTCAGACTAGCTTAGATCTGCTGAAGTGGGTTTCTCAGGAAACACTTTGAGATAGCTCTCCAAACAACTTCCTTTTGGAGAAGTTTTGACTAGTTTCTAACAGATGAGCTAACGGCTTGTCTAAGTGAGCACAAAACAAAGTTTCTTTTTTTTTTGAAAGCTAGAAAAAGGATCCCGTACTCAAGCCCAATGACAGTATTGTGGCATCAGTGTAAACGAAAGTGGACTGATGATAAAAGGGCAAAAATAAATCTACTGATGGAAGGCAAAGAGAGACCGATGGGCTTAATTAAAGTCCCATAGTCATCATCACTCTGGTGAAATTCATCTCAGCATTTGACCCATCCCTGTGGGGAGCGGTGAGCTGCAGCTGTGGCTGCGTTCTGGAACTATTTGGTGGTTTAACCAATCCAACCCTTTAAAGCTGAGTGTCAAGCAGGGAGGCATTGGGTACCATTTCTAAGTCTTTGGTATGATCCGACCGGGGTTTGAACCCCGATCTCCCAGTCTCAAGGTGGACACCCTACCACTGAAGTGCACCATTTACTCATTACATCCTCAAATGTCAATCAACAAACCATTAATCAAAAAGGGACTGTTGCTTTTTTTCTAATCTCATACCCAAATTCTCAACATTTCACTTTTAGGCTCAGAAAAAATGCACAAATTAAAAAAATGGGAATTTTTAATCATGAAAAAACAAATGCACAGTTTTTATGTTTTTTACTGAACAAACAGATGTCTTACCAACGCCTGCCTGAGAGGTGATCCATGTCAGGCGCAGGAACATCAGGACTCCCCAAATATTCACCATGCAACGAATCTATGAGCAAAGTTTAATCAAACTTGCTACATATGCTAAACCAGCTCAGCGACACATGAATTATCGGTCTTTATGTTTAAAAGCTGTAGATTTAGCTTTAAGAAGTGCTTACCGTGACACCAATCACCCAGCCAAATCTGGGGGGAGTTTTCTTTTTGGGAGCTTGAGATTCTTCACTTTCGATATCTGTTTCTTGCATGTCGCCTGGGTTGGTAGTGTCTTCTACCTCTTTTATCTTTAACCAAACAGTCAGTGTAAGTACATTTCACCTATTTTGTTTATCATTTCACCTAGTCTTTAAACTGCAGATGTACAAAAGCTCTCCTTGTCTATGGTCAATGCTATTTCCTTTACTTCAGACATTGTTTCAGTTATTAATGCAAAAAAAAAAAACACAACTCTAGGCTGAGTTGTGACTTTTTTGGACAGGATACTACCTCAAAGGTACATCACCTAGTTTAAAATAGTCCCCCCCCCCCCCGACCTCTACCGTGGAGCAAATAGTTTATGCGAGCCTGGAAGGTTGGCATTTAAGGATCCACAAGAGGGAGCTGACAATCAATGGGAATGTGTCGCATTCCGCTAGCAACTGCAGTACTGCGTTGATGTACACTGAGCTTAGCACAGCAACCTAGCTTGAATGCTAACTCGACCTGCACATAAATTAGCAGGGGTGTGCTACCATCGTCGGTGTGGAGTTTCTCTGCTTGAACTCTGCAGATTTAATTAAAATGAGTATTTAGCTGCTAATTCAGTAGTTAGAATCAGGTGTGCCTGAGCAGAAACATATCCAACACACGTGGCGGCCCTCTACTAGCGCTGCATCGTTATTCGCGCATAGTGTGAGGCGTGGCTTTCAGCTCCTTCCACAAAGGGATGAGAAACTAGAACTGTTGAAATTTCAAAACCTTCTTTTTTCTCAGAAGAACATCACCTGTTAAACTAAACGAACATTTATCTCTAAACACTGCAACTTGGTTTCACCACATATCATTGAATGAATTTATGGAAATCAGAAAGCTTGCCTCAAACACATTGCGGAGGGTTTCAAGAGATGGCCTGTTCTTTGTTTTCTGACGAGGTGCAGAGTTGGCATAGTTCTGCAGCTGGGGCAACTGGTCCATGGTGCTGTAGACGGAGGCTCTGCGCAGCTCCATCATGGCGGCACGATGGTCAGCCGCACTGCAAGATTCAAGTGCAAACAATCAATTCTCTTTCTGATAGATTGATGGGAGGGGGGTAGAATCGATGTCTCCAGAGCTCCACTTTGACAAAGCTATCGCAGCACAGCTGAATTCTGTGATAATTATTATTCATCCATGTTTTTATTCTTGCCAAATCCAGTGTTGGTACTTTTTCTGAATACCCAGCCATCGTCCATGTCTTCATTCGGACTTGCCGAGAACAAAGGACGTTCTTCTGGTCATCTCCAACTCGTCATTCTCCTCTCTGCTGGCAAGGCGATGCTAACCTTTACCTTGAATTTCATCTTCTCGTGTTTCTCAGCCTTGAAAACCGTTTTTGTTCTTGTGGAAGATGCTGTAGAAAGTTACGTTTACATACTAAACGAAACAACAAGGTGCCAATTCATTGTTCTCTTTGTTGATTTTCCATTATTTTTTCTACTAATTTCTGTGAATTGCTTTAAAAAAAGATACACTGTTAGAAACTGAGTTTAGTTGATTTCACTTGACTCAACAAATAAAACCAGAGTTACAAACATATTCGTGTGTCAACACAAGTGAAAGGGAGCATGAGAAAGAAAAGTCTTGCGTGAACCTCAATCTCAAAATTACAAGGTGGGGATCAGGGTATTTTTTTAAGTAATTCCAAGTATAAAATATATTTGTATCATCAGCAGAGAAAATAAACTGTAATTCTTTTAGAAACGTCACAGAAATTATTAACATGTTAAGTGAAAAGCCTTGCACAGAACCCTGAGCCCTGAGGGACCCCATATTTGATCAATAGGAGGTCTGAGTTTATATTTTCTAGCAGTACAAATTATCTTCTGTTATTCAAATAACTGCTGAACCAGTTAGGACCTCTACCTCTTGCTTCAAATTCCTGCAATTTAGAAAACAAAGTACGGTCAATGTTGTCAAATGCTTTCCTTAAGTCAATAAACTTTCTGACTGTAAATTGTTTCTATTCTATTCAAGGACGTAATTTTCACTTTAGAAGTGGGGGGGACACGGGGGTGGGGGAGGGGGTTTACAATATGTTCTAAGGGGAAACAGGCTTCAACACAAACGGTTGTTTTCCGCTTGGTCCTAGAGCTCAACCAGTGTCAATTTAATATAGCGTAATATTGTTTTTCGATGGTAAAAAGTGCAGGGGTCAAAACTTGACTTTGGGAAAAGTGGGGAGGACATGTCCCCCCTGCCCCCCCCCCCCCCCCCCCCAAATTACGTCCATGATTCTATTGCAGCTGTGACTTCTTCCTGTGATTTTTGTGGTGCAAGAGATGCAGATCTGTTTGATCTAAATCTTTACAGACTCCCATTCATCAGGTTCTTTTTAATTAAACTGTCTGGAAAAAACATTTCTCCAGTGCTTTAGAGAACTGGGAAAGCACTGAAATTGGTCTATAATTATCAAAACTATCGTCACTAATTTAGCTTTTTGTCACTTATTTGAAATATATCATTCCAACACATTCTCACACCTGAAGCAATTAAAACTGACACACGATGACCAAGCATTTGTTTCCGATGAGCTGGGAGGCCCAACATTGTCTTATTGTCTGCTGGGAGACATTTTTGTCATTTCCCATTAAAACATAACTTGCTGGTTGAATTAAAGTAACTTTAAGTAAAGATTGGCCAAGAAGTCTGAATAATTATGGGCAGCAGTTTATGTCTATCTAATTTGCTAGCAGCAGCAATACCTCCATGACAAGAAGCAATGGTCAGATACTGTGCCAGCCTAGTAACGGATGGACAACGTTAAATTGATTTTGGAGCTAAATAAAGGTCAACGTTTAAACCCTCTTAACTCCAAACTCATGTGTAATACGGACATTCATTAGAAAGTCCTGTGGGCTGGTGTTGTTGCTGTGCCTCCATGGGGTAATGGGACAGACAACGTTGATTAAAAACACAAACTCTGCATTTGCTTTCAAACGTTATTGGATTCCAACTCCAAACAAGCTTACACAGATTATAATTTATAGGAAGCCTAAGCCACGCCCATCTACTTCCGGACCACGGGTCCACGGATAAAACGAAAAAATGAATGCAAGTCAACGGGGCTAAAATTGCTATTTTCTAATTCCGCTTGTTTTGTGCCACGGCTTTCACATATGATGCCCGTGAATTTTAAAGAAGCTTTTTGATACCAAGAATGCGCTTATTTTCAAAAGGGGAAACGGTATTTTACGTTTTGTGTGAAAATAAGTCCAGGACTACAAATGTGCTTCACAAAAGTGACGTCATCAAACCAGACACGGAGAAAACTGAGGCAAAAGTGCTATGAGTTCATCAAACTTCCCACAGGAGGACAGAACCACCATAAATCTGGTCATGTGGTAAGTAGCAGCTACGCTAGCAGAGAGAAGATTAAATGCGACATGCCAATTTCTGGTGTGTAGTCATGCTAATTACGAACATTTACAAGCTGATAAATCTCAAAGTACGTGACTGGCGTGGTCGAAACACCCATCATTACTTTTCATTTAAATTACAATACAATATGTGTGTGATCCAGGGCGTAAGGCAAAGCAGATTAGAAAATAGCGTTTTTAGCCCCGTTGACTTGCGTTTGTTTTTTCGTATTCCGGGGACCCACGAGCCGACCAGAAACGGAGGAGACTTTGGCTCCCTATAGGTCTGATGTAGATGATAGCAGCCCAAACCTGAAGTCCTGGTGGTTGTGACCATCTAAATGGTGTGACGAGTACCTGGGCGGTCCTTCTTCATTTGAGGAGGGGGAATTCCGGGCCAACGGATTACGTTTGGATGTCAACTGCCCCATCGGCTCGTCGCTCTGCTGTGATACAAAAAAATAACCAATATTAATTTTCCTGTTTACGATTGTTTCTGTGAGTAAAGCTTTTCCTCTGTTGTAGAAACGAGGCTGGAACAAGAATGAACAAAACAGCTGATGCATGCTCCGCCTGTGTGTGTTTTACTACTAAACTACCACCAACGGGGCAGCAGTAGCTCAGGTGGTAGAGCGGGTTGCCTCATGATCGGAGGGTCATGGGTTCGATTCCAGCTCCCGCCAGGAGTATCCTGCTGTTGGGTCCTTGGGCAAGACACTTCACCCAACTTGCCTGTGTTAGCGGTGGTCAGAGGGGCCGACGGCGCCAAATGTCAGACCTCCCCAGGGCGGCTGTGGCTACAAGTAGCTTACCATCACTAGCAGTGTGTGAATGTGAGAGTGTGTGAAAGCGTCTTTGGGGGGTCTTGAAAAGCGCTAAATAAGTTCAATGCATTATTATTATTATTATTATTGAATATATACTCTATACTGTATGCTTATTCGTTGTCTTTTTCATTTTTAAATCTTAATTGGATTTTGTGTATTTTAATTGTGCTGTCACATTGATTTAATGTTCTTGCTAATTGGAAAGCACATTGAATCGTCTCTGTATGTGAAATGTGCCATGTAGACACTAGATTATGGACATCTATGGAGTCCTACCTAGATGTTTGAGTCCTCACCCTGAGACAGAGTCCTGCCACTGTGAAGAGGAAACTCATTGTGGCTGCTCATGCTCATAATATTGCTTTAATAACTGGGAGTTAGCGAATCTGCTTGAAATTTCACATGAAGGCATTTATATTTCTAGGTTGCAGTAAAGTGATTCCTAACACAACTTTTGAATATAGTAGGAGTTAATAAAAGTTTCATTTTATTCTCACACTGCAGTAATCAATCATCTGAACTAGGGCTGCTCGATTATGGCAAAAATAATAATCACGATTATTGTGACTGAAATTGAGATCACGATTATTTAAGACGATTTTTCTATTTATGTTGATTTTATTTGTTTTTATTCAGTCATAAAACTGCTCAGGGCACAATCAGGACAAAAATAAATAAGAAACAAGATGATCACTAAAAGAACTCCTGATTCCCAGTATAAAAAGACCAGTATACTTACAGCTCATAGTCTATGACCCAAGGGCTACAGACCTTGGTTTAACTCATTTAAGTCTAACCAGTACAGACCCAAATACCAATATCTTGCAAATACTGACAGCAAGAATTATACAGTGGCATTCATAACAAATAAACGCAAATAAATTGATGTTCACAAAATGTTGCATAACATTTATTGAGTTGTGTCAAGGTGCTGTAGGAGAGTGAACTAGCACCGTGTCCTCAGAGAGATTAGTTATTATTTATCAGCGTGAGGAAAATTATTTATATTTCTACCTTAATTATAAACTATTTATTTACAAGTCTATCAGTTAATGTAATAATTGTCCCAACCACAGCTGCACCCCCCAACCCGGTCTCAGCAATCGGGGCAAGCTGCACGTGTGTTTAGCGCGCCGCACGCGCACATTTAGCCATTTTTAGCGGCTCAGGAGTCCGCAGGTGCGGTGTGTGTGTCACTCACTCTGGTTAATCCAACAAGGAGCCGGCTCTGAGAGCCGTTTCTTTAGCGACCGACACATCACTACATCATTCCCTTTCCTAATGTCCTCAAGAACGGTCGGGAGCGCAGGCGGAGTGTTTAGCTAACCTGCAGGAAACGTCGACGACAGTTATCCAGAAAGTAGCTAAGGGATACCAGAGATGTTTCTGAGGTGTTCGCTAGGTACTTTTAAGATTTAAAAAGTCAAGAAGGGGGTCTGAGAAGCTGCTAGAAATAGCGTCAAAGTCGCCAAGTTGGCAACACTGTGGGAGGAGCGCTTCATTTGCAACTCAGGGCAGCACAAGTGGGAGGAGCAAATAATCGGCTTGTTTTGTTTTTTATAATCGTTCAAAACTCAGATCGTAATCGTGATTAAAATTCGATTAATTGAGCAGCCCTAATCTGAACCCCATTTTAAGGACTAAATATGATAAATGACCCACACTTGTTCCTAGCTCAAAGGACTTCAAAGCGCTTTACACTACAGTCATTCATTCACAGGCTGGTGGTGATGAGCTGCGTTGGAGCCAAGGCTGCCCAGGGGCACGCTGACAGAAGCGAGGCTGAAACATCCTCCGGTCACCACCAGCAGGCAGGGGTCTTGCCCAAAGACACGACTGACATAGACGGGTGAACTCCTAACCTCCTAACCCCCTTGTCACCCCTAAACAATATAGCCTTTATGATGATACAAAACAGTTCATTACTTACAGTCAATTCCTGTTTCCAGTCAGCGAGTCTCCTCTAGCAGAAGATTCACCTGCTGCTTTTGATGCGCTGTGGAGCTCCTGTTATTTATACCTTCAGTGCGGCAGGTTTTACACCCTCCCATTGGAGTTGTGTTTCTTCCCACCTCACAAGAACACCCACATACATCCTTCTGTGGCACACACACAAGCAAAACTATCATCACTTCACTAACTCTCACTTTTTTATGTCTGGACGTTTTCCAGAAGTGGATCTCTGGGAAAGAATAAAGGCCTGACCGAAGTTAACATGCTTCATGTAGGAAAATGTTCATCTTTCATCCATTTCATGGAAGATTTTCTATTCAATTCCAGGAATTATCTTTAGCACCAATGCGTGACAGCTCTGAGCTCTTTTTTTATCTGCTGCCATTTTGCTGTTTGCTGTGCAAAATGTAAACATTTCATTATTGAATGAAAAATAAGGATCTCCACCAAGAGATGAGGGCAGCAGCCTAAGCAGAGAGGCCCAGACTTCCCTCTCCCCAGCCACTTGGACCAGCTCCTCCAGGGAAATCCCAAAGCGTTCCCTGGCCAGCTGAGAGACATAGTCCCTCTGGTGTGTCCTGGGTCTTCCTTTAGGTCTCCTCCCAGTTGGACGTGCCTGAAAAACCTCACCAGGGAGGCATCCAGGATGCATCCTAATCAGACACCCGAGCCACCTCAACTGGCTCGTCTCGATGTGGGGGAGCAGTGGGTCTAGTCCGAGCCCCTCCCGGATGACCGAGCTTCTCACCCTATCTCTAAGGGAGAGCCCAGCCACTCTGCAGAGAAAAGTCATTTCAGCTGCTTGTATCCACAATCACATTTGATCGGTCACTACCCAAAGCTCGTGACCATAGGTGAGGGTAGGAACGTGGATGGACCGGTAAATCGAGAGCGTTGCCTTCTGGCTCAGCTCTCTCTTCACCACGACAGACCGCATCGCCCGCAGCAACGCCTGCATCACTGCAGACACGGCACCAATCCACATGTCGATCTCACGCTTCAGCTTTCCCTCACTTGTGAACAAGACGCCGACTATAAATGACTAGGATGTATTTTGATTTTCAAATATCATTATTATTATCAGACAGTATCAGGAGCAGGGGTGCAACTACCTTCTCTGTGAGGAGTATGAAAACCCATGACAGCACCATTGATGATTAATATAACATAACATGATTAATGTAACTGCATTGTTGGTTCTTTTTTAAAACACAGAAAAGGTTGTTTTTTTTTTTTTACCTTGCTGCTGACAGTTTCATTCGCAGCTGCGAACTTCCTCAGAGCGGGCAGCAGAGGGCAACAACGTCCTCTGCTGCCCACAGATAAACGGAGTAGGAAGTGACGTCACCATCAGTGTCAGCTCTGCGGAAGTTGGCAGCCGCAAACGAAACTGTCAGCAGCAAGGTAAAAAAAAAAAAAACTTTTCTGTGTTTTAAAAAAGAACCAACAATGCAGTTAGAAAAGCAACACAGTAAGAACATACCAAAGATGATTAATATAACTTTTTTTTTGTTCCCCGTGTCCTGTCTGGCTGTGAAGCAAACAGAATTAATGTCTGAATGCTGGTGACAAGCAAAAATAAGCAATCATTGATGAACAGGAGTCTGCTTCTAGACCTGCAGAAATGGGACACACAACAATACAACAGGAGCAAGCTATCACTGCGTCAACCTGATGAGAAAACATAAAATCAACATTGTTTTACTGAACAATCATGATAATAAATCACAGTGCATTTAGTGCCAACCACAGCCTTAAGACATGTGTTGAACGTGCCCAAGCCCATACTTATGAGAGTACCATGTGAGCACCTGTGTGTGTACACGTGCTTGTTTATGTAAGGTTTATCTATAGGAGCGTCCAATAGAGAGTGTGAGGGACCACAGATCTGCCCCCCAAAGATGTGTAGGAGATGGAAGGAGCTCCAAGTCCCAGAGATCCAGGAGCTGCCCCAGAGCACAGGGACCCCATGGAGACTGCAACCAGAAAAGCCCCCGCCCCCCTCGAGAGGCACAGAGGATCGCCCTGGGGGGTCGCAACCAGCAGCCGGCAGAGTCCCGGGAGATATCAGCGGCAAGTCCACAGGCCTGCCCGCAGCCTCCCACCCCCTAGCCAGCCGAGCCCAGAACCCAGCGACCCAGGACCCAGGGGCAACCAGCCCCGCCGGGGACCCAGCAGAGCCCAGGGACTCAGATCCCACCAGGAACCCACCGGGATCTATCAGGCAGACTCAAAAAATCTCTAACTCCCTGACCCGGGAGCCGCAAACACTCAGGCAGACCAAGGCACCACACTCCACACCAAATGTGGCAGGGGGAGGGCAGGCAAAGACATACAAGAAGTCCCAGGAGAGGGGAGGAGTCCAAGACCCCACCTGACATACACAGTCACACACTCCCTCCCTGATGCTCACACATGCACATACAACCAAAGACTTACAAAAATGAATGCTAGACACCCACTCACGTTCCCCACACACACCCTATTCACTCTTTAGTTTAGTTTAGTTTAGTTTATTTGTCATATGCAAGTTAGCACAGGGTCAACATTGCAATGAAATGTGTTTGACGAGCAGCGGTTTCTCAGCAGCATAATACAATAGAAAAAAAGAACAAGGTATAATACAGTAAAAGCAAAATATTAGAGAGTCATGCTAAAAGTAAAAGCTTACTAAATAGATAAGTAAGTATAGATGACTAAATATAAATATATCTAAAAATAAGTGAGTAGTAACATTAAAATGAAGTAACCAGTGCAGGTTAAATTTTACTTGTGGAGCTGCAGGGTCCCGGTACTGCTGCACAGAGGGTACAGCCATCACCAGTTCCCAAAGTTCGACGTTTTCTGCTGGGGTGATGATGAGCAGGCACCCCCGCCCAACGCCGAGCAAAGCATCCCACCACCCCAGACCCCAACATGACGGCCAGCTTCCCCTCCTAGCCTCCAGCCCCAGGAAGCCAAGCAACAACAGAGGTGTGCTAAGACCCCTAGTCTTCCTCCACCTGCTCCAATACAGTGTTGATGAGGTGTATTCCATGGCTGTGGTGAGCGGGCAGTGCGGGCATCGTCTGGCCTACGCCAGCTGATGAAACCACACCACCCCACTTGCACCCACAGCCCTCGGTGTCTAAGTGCAGTTTAAAACTGGAAGTGAGCACCGGCACTCGGGATGAGGCTGAGATATCCCCCTGCCAAATGCCGTTGAGTATGCTCACTCCCAAGGCCCTAAGTGTGTGTTTGCGTGGAATGTCGTTGGTGGAAGTGTTTAAGGTGCAAATAAAAGTGGGGGGAAGGCTGCCACAGGAATGCGGAAATGGGGTCCACACCCGCACTCCCTGACTTGTCCACCCCCGAAGGTCCTATGTGCATGTTTGTATGATGATGTGAGGGAGCAGGAGGAGAAAAATGTGTGGGGAAGGGGAGGAATGGCTGGTTGGCATAAGCCCTCCAGGGAGCCAGCTCCCCCACTGGCCCTAATAGGCACCTCCATTCCCAAAATGCCCCCCAGGGCATGGGGACCCGAGCCCATCTTGCCAGCGCCCAAAGCAGCAGCAATGCAGAGCCCCACGGAGTCCGAGGGCACCAACCCAACCCCACCCCAGCAGAATATCTACTCCCATCCCTGCATTTGCACAATTTCCAGAATATTTAAGATATGAGTTATCCAGGTAAGGTTGAGCTGTGATTGGCTCACCGGACTGGCCGGGGAGTGTGGCTAAACTGACATGCAGAGCAACATTGTTTGCTTTGGCCTAGATTTCTAGGCTTACCACTCTTGTAACAAAAATTACAAAAGCCAGTGCTATCCAGGCGTTTACCTCTAAACCTTTGAAACACAAAAAGCTAAAGTTTTAAACATCGAAATACCGAAACTGAAGTATTTATTGGTTATTGGGAATGTAATACCTACATTTTCAGTTTTATTTCATTAAGTAATTACATAATAATGTGTGTGTACATGTGTGTGTTTGTGCGTGCGTGTGTGTGTGAGAGTGTGCGTGAATCTTGAATCTGCAACAAGACTAAGTCTGTGGTCTCTGGGTCTGCAGCTGTGTAATGTGGAATTCACATTGGAGGTGGGGTTTTCTTCGAGTCCAAGCCTCTCATTTTGGGGTGGAAGGAATGGCTCACGAAAATAACTTGCAGTATATTTAATAAAAAATGATATCTCAATAGTGCTAAGTGTTACATGTTATAATTAATTGTGTAAAATAGCATGACACACCCTTTAATACCAAGGAAACGTACTTCCTGCAAATAACATCTCCAAATGTTTTGGAAATCTTTGTGTAAAATATCATTTTAATTGCGTTTTCCATATTTTGACTTTAATTGCTCCCTTTTTTAATCTGAGTGGCTGTGGTGCACAAAATGTACACTTGTACTTCATGTACTTCCAACTCAAAACTCTGATATTTCCCAGCATCCGTCTCTCAGGATAGCCAAATCACTTGATGTAATCAACCATCTGCTTTCGTAAGAAGCTGTGGCGTCAGAGATGAAAACACTACCTGAACAGGTTGTCCATCTAAAAGCGAGTTATTATTTAACACAAGTGAACTGAGGAATTATTTTCCACTAATGCTGATCCAGTTGTTGCGAAAGCAAAACTAGACACGGGTACATTTTTGTGGACTCTATGAAGCTCTTGCAAAGTTCTTTCTTAGAATAAAAGCCTTGTCTTATTTTCAGACCCATCTGCCTTCCGTGTTTGCTTTTTATCAGTTGGTACCTAAATTAGACCGATGGTCTCACTATAAAAGGAACAATACAGAACTTTAGTCGAATGGAAACATTTAAGCCTAAAAAAGTTTGTTTCAACTAAACTAGTCAATGTTTATTTAAAAAAAATAATTACAAGGATAAAGAATCTGACACTCTTAATAGCTTCTGTATTTGTGAGATGTTATGCTTCTTGAAGATGTAAGAATAGGAGGTGGAACACCTCAAAGAAACCCAGAAGAACTATCTACTGAGCCGTGGTTCTGTGTAAGCTTTTTTCTGAATCACTAAATACCGTAATATGTTTGGTGCTCATCAACCTGTCCTCTCTGGGGTTCATTTCCTTTTGTTGAAGCCAAATGCCTAAAGATAGACTTCTGTTTGTCGTCTCTTAACAGCAACCCACATTTGTCTACTTTAAAGGACAAAAGCCACGTGACGAAGGGTTTCTAAGGTGATGAATACATTTTATGTTGGCATTAGTATCTATATATTGAAAGAAGTCTTTATTTTCACCATAAACATGTATGTGTAAATTGTTGTGGTGCAGTGGTTCTGGGGTTAGTAGTTCACCCTGGACGCTCCAGTCTTTGTGTTGCTGGGCAAGGCACTTCCACCTGCTTGCCTGTTGGTGGTGGTCAGAGGGACTGGTGGAACACTGTTTCTGTCAGTGAGCCCCAGGACCTTCACACACTATTAATGTGTAAATGATTGTAATAGGGAGCCTAAGCCACGCCCATCTACTTCCGGACCACGGGTCCACGGATAAAACGAAAAAATGAATGCAAGTCAACGGGGCTAAAAACGTTATTTTCTAGTTCCGCTTGTTTTGTGCCGTGGATTTCACATATGATGTCCGTGAATTTTAAAGACCCATTCTGATACCCAGAACATGCTTATTTTCAAATGGGGGGAATGCTATTTTAGTTTTTGTGTGAAAATGTTTATGTTTATGTATTTAGCAGACGCTTTTGTCCAAAGCGACTTATAAGTGATAATCGGCATGTTGCCCTTGAGGCTAACAACAACAATAACAACAACAACAACTTGACATCAGTCATGGAGAGGAGGGAACAAGGAGTGGACAGTAGAGAGGGGGGACGGGTGCAGGGAGGGTGCTAGTTTAGAAGATGCTCTCTGAAGAGCAGGGGCTTCAGGAGTTTCTTGAAAATTGAAAAGGAAGCTCCTGTTCTGGTAGTGCTTGGAAGGTCATTCCACATTTGTGGAACGATGCATGAGAAGAGTCTGGATTGTCCTGAGCGTGGTGTAGGCACTGCTAGCCGACGGTCCTGCGATGACCGGAGCGGCCGGGCCGAGACGTAAGCCTCTGCAAGAGGATTCAGGTAGATGGGAGCCGTACCGTCTCAGACTTTGTATGCTAGTGTTAGCAATTTGAATTTGATGCGTGCTGCTAGCGGTAGCCAGTGGAGCTCAATGAACAGAGGGGTGACGTGTGCTCTTTTTGGCTGATTGAAGACCAGACGCGCCGCTGCGTTCTGGACCATTTGAAGAGGTCTCACAGTCCAGCCTGGAAGACCAGTTAGAAGGGCTTTGCAGTAATCGAGGCGGGAGATGACAGTAGATTGCACCAGGAGCTGGGTGGCATGTTGTGTTAGGTATGGTCTGATCTTTCGTATGTTATACAGCGCAAAGCGGCATGAATGAGCAACAGAGGCAACATGATCTTTAAAGCTCAGGTGTTCATCAATCACAACACCCAGATTTCAAACTGCCTTTGAAGGAGCCAGAGATAGGAAGTCATTTTGGATTGAGATATTGAAAATAAGTCCAGGACTGCAAATGCGCTTCACTAAAGTGACGTCATCGAACCAGACATACGGGGAAAACTGAGGCAAAAGGGCTGTAAGTTCAGCAAACGTCCCACAGGAGGAAAGAGCCACCATAAATCTGGTCATTTGGTAAGTAGCAGCTACGCTAGGGGAGGAGATTATGAGGTGACGTCACATATGCAACTTGCTGATTTCTGCATGCTAACTACGAACTTTACAAGCTGATGAATCTCAAAGTACGTGACTGGCATGGTCGAAACACCCATCATTACTTTTCATTTAAACTGCAGTACAACATATGTGTGATCCAGGGCGTAAGGCAGAGCGGGTTAGAAAATAATGTTTTTAGCCCCGTTGACTCTCATTCATTTTTTTCATTCTTCCGGAAAGGGCGGAGACTTAGGCTCCGTATTTGCTTTGGAGTCCATGACTTACACAAATGTGCTATATTATAAATATCATCAATTTAAATCCGTTAAACCAAGATAGCACCCTAGTTGGACGTTGTCGTTCTACACACACTTGTACTTTGTCTTTGCTTTGCACTGTATTTGGTTTCCATTCAAGTATTATTTTCACCAGAGATACAACACAGTTTTCCTTCCGTTTTCACACATCCAGAAAATGTTTCTGAGACCCTGGCTGGATGCACACAAAGCCTTAGAAAGAGAAAGTTACGACACTCTTTGAACTCGCCGACGCGCGGTCACGTGGTTCATGTAGCCCGGAATAGTTCCAAACAGCTCAGCGCTGCTAGTCAACATGAGCGGCTTCTGGCTGGAATTGACGCTAAAATGACCCTTTTCTCATCTCTACAGTGATTTTTTTTTTTTGGTCATCACTGACCAATAATGGTTATTGATTATTACACTAGTATGTATTTTATCAAAGCGTTTAACTTTTGGAGCAGCACAAACGACATTTATCAGTTTTATATTTTAGAGGACAGCCAGGCTGCAAACAGAACGTAGACAACGTTGGTTATGTATTGTAACCCCAGATTCTATGAGTCTAGTCTTAGCCCTTAAGCTAGCTGCTATTGGAAGGGTGATCTCAGCATCAGCCAATCACGAAGAGCTTAAATGTACGCCCACTAATGGTGGGCACCCCTGTGGGTATATAAGTGGAGCGACTCCACTGTTCGCCTCCGTTTTCTCTTCAAGCCAAGCCTAAGAGCTTCATTAAAGAGCAATTATCTACTCACGACCATGTCCAGCGACATCAGGACCTGCCCGGTCTGCCAGACGGGCTGCCTCTCCAGCGGTGACCTGCACGCCAAGTGTGAGGTCTGTCTCGGGGCTCATCACGCTGGCCTGGTTTTGACCCCCCAGGCCTCGTGCCCGCTTTGTGCCGCTCTGCCCGTGGTTGAAAAGATCCGCCGGGTTGAATACTTCACCCCCGCTGCTGACGAGGAATTTCCGGTGGCTGACACATACTCGCTGGACAAGGCCTTACAGTTCTTCAACGTCAGCCAGGAGCCGGCTGGCTCCAACCGACTGGACGAGGACATCGACCGTGAGGAGTACGACGAGGCTGGCTGCCATAGCCCTTCTTCCCTCCTGGACAACACGGAGGTCGACGAGCCTCGCTCAGCGGGTCCTTCTGCTCCACTGACTTCTCGCTCCTCCCTGCCAGCAGTCAGAGCACTGCTCCAGGAGCTACCTGCCATCATCTCCGCGGCTGCGGCCCGCAAGGGGTCTAGCCGTGCCAGAACCGGCTCCGCCTGAAGCAGATGATTTGGCGGGAATTTTCGGGGCAACACAAATGCGCTGTCCAGACCCCATCTGGCCGCGTTTTCCCGCTGCCATGAGCTGCTGGTCCGCCGCCTTCTCCAAACCTGCTAAACTCAATGCGCCAAATTCCACATATGCTCCCATCACCAAAGTCGAGGGCTTCTCCGACCAGGGCAGGCCATCCGTTCCTCCACTGGAGCCGGACTTGGCCTCGCTGTTTGGCGCAAAGAACCACCTCACTGGCCAGCGAGCAGTTCCCGCTTCTAAGCATGACCAGTTGCTGACGTGGCTCACCGATCGCGCACCAGCGCGCCTTCCAGACCAGCGCTGCAGGACATTACAGTTCATTCTGAGCTAAAATAAGTTATATTGTATAAAAACAATAAGTGCTTATATAAACCACTCATCAATGTAAGGATGTAGTTTATAATTAAACAGCTTCTGTTGTCTGCATGCTAGCATAGATGCTATACCTTTAGTCCCGATACAGGCTTAAATATGCCAGAGGAACAGAGCTCTGCTCCTGCTTACCTTCAGATCTACAAAGCAGGAGATGTTACTGCAGGATTTCTTCTTAAGTCTGTCTGTTCTCTCTGCCTGCTGTCAGATGGAACATCAGCTGATCTAAATTAATTTAATTCAGTTCAATTCAAGTTTATTTATAAAGGACCAAATCACTACAAGAGTCGTCTCAAGGCACTTCACATAATAAACATCCCAATACAGGTCAGTTCATTAAGCCAATCAGAAAAATGTTTCCTATATAAGGAACCCAGCAGGTCGCATCGAGTCTCTGACTAGTGTCAGAGTCTTTACAGCAATCCTCATACTAAGCAAGCATGCAGCGACAGTGGAGAGGAAAACTCCCTTTTAACAAGAAGAAACCTCCAGAGAATCCTGGCTCAGTATAAGCAGCCATCCTCCACGACTAACTGGGGATCGAGAAGACAGAGCACACACACACACACACACACACACACACACACACACACACACACACACACACACACACACACACACACACACACACGCGCACACACACACACACAGAGAGAGAGTATTGTGTCTATGGTTGTGATTTCTTAGTAAATATTCTATTTGGTGAAAGATAAACTTCATTGTATTTATCCTAGTGGATCTATAATTAAACAGATAAACTAGTAGTAGCACGTCCAACGTCAAGGAAAGCAAAACGTTATTATAAGGAGAGGGAGAATGTTTAAGTGGTTAGCAGCAGTGTGCTAGACGATGGCCTCCTCCATTAGGCCACCACAGCTCAGCAGAACATCGTTGTAGCTTCTTCTGGGGAGAAAAACACTTAGAGAGAAAATAAAGTTAACAGCTGAAATAGCAGGAAATAATACAGTTAAAGAGCAGATTGTAGAAGAAAGTAGTAGAGTGTGAAAAGTGGTCAGTGTATCCTCCAGCAGTCTAAGCCTATAGCAGCATAACTACAGAGATAACTCTGGATAACCTAGCCCTTTTAGATGGAGGCATGTTGGAGGCAGGGCAAGGGAGAGCCGTCTTTACCGACTGTACACTCCACCTCCCTCTACTCCCCCACTTGTCCAGATCTGGGCTAACATCAGATTTTAACCATAGGCCCTATCAAATAAAAATGTTTTAAGCCTAGTCTTAAAAGTAGAAAAGGTGTCTGCCTCACGGACTAAAGCTGGGAGCTGGTTCCACAGGAGAGGAGCCTGATAACTAAAAGATCTGCCTCCCATCCTAATTTTAGGTATTCTGGGAACCACCAGTAGACCTGCAGTCTGAGAGTGAAGTGCTCGGTTAGGAACGTATGGAACAATCAGATCGCTGATGTATGATGGAGCTTGATTATTAAGAGCTTTGTATGTGAGAAGGAGGATCTTAAAATCTATTCTGAATTTAACAGGTAGCCAATGTAGGGAAGCTAAGACAGGAGAGATATGATCTCTCTTTTTAATTCTCATCAGAACTCTAGCTGGACAAGCTGAAGACTTTTAACTGCATTCAGAAGGATGCCATGGCTGCTTAGGGTTACAAGAAATAACCTCTGGTCTGCTCATTTTACAGGCTTTAGTTCTTTAAACAACTCTGAAGCTTTTTGCCAGCCAGTGTCAAATTACAAATGCCTGAACTGCAGCGCTAGCTCCGCTCAGCTAACTGCAGACTCGGCAACAGATTGTAAACAAAGGCCACATCCCTCTTTGATCATTTTGAAAGGAGAAAAACTGCTAAACCCTCAACCAGGAGGAAACTAAACCTTCCTTCTAACATGATTGAGACATTAGACAGCTTTGCGATAATTTCATTGTAAACTTCTTACAAATTGTTCCTTTAAAGAAAGTAAGTCGTTTATGTAGAACCTGTCACAGAAAAGAAAAGTTTTAAAGTATTTTGCAAATAAGATGGGAGCCAGTGTTGGAACCTTCCATGCTAGCATGGAACCAGGAATTTCTTTTCCCTCTGGTGAGACGACGAACAGCATCCAAAGATACTACATTATTATTAATCACAAGGCCATCCCTGGCAAGGCACAGACATCCTTGGCAGCTTTCAGTCATCTCTTCAACACACACTTCCCTTTTAACCTTGAATCACCGAACAACTTATTTACACTTATATAACCACCGTTTCATAATTTGATGTTGAAAGGAAAGTCAAGGTCAAGAGGCACAGGATCTTTGCATGACATTTGGTGTTATAAATATCCTTGGCTGCAAATATGTTCCTTTGTTGTGTTTTGCAAGGCACACCTTAAACTTTCTGCATTGCTTTGGAAGCAAAAACTCCGGCACGGTCTCGGAAATGCATTACGCTTGAAATGTGGACAGTTTATCATTTTGACCTGTTTTTCATATTGGTGTATTTGTTTGTAATGGAACAAATCCCGATGTTCCTGTTTTCAGAAAGGTCACCAACACCATGAGCAATCTTTCACTTGCAGAGTGGACGGTTGATTTTGAGGATCGTTCCAACAAGAGCAAGTTCATTTTCTGATTTTTCCAGTTAAGAAGTTGTTGTTTTTACAGACCCTAAACAGTTTTCTAATAAGTTCATAAATAAACTATACCGCCTTGTCGTATAGTGTGACCTCTTTTGTGGTTACTGCAAAGACGTGCTGCTTGTGGTGGTTTTCTTTGCTAACTCAAGTAGTGTGTGTATTGTTATTGAGTGTGAAACTGAGGATTATTCACTGACTCCCTGTAGCTCTTTCAAAATTAAAATCTGCTATGACCGAATTCTATGTTTTACTGTTTCAATTGTTAAAATAAATTGAAGCTTAACATTTTTAGAGACGCACTGATGGCATTAACTTTTCACACACATTCGTGCTGTGATTAAAAATGGTCATCTCTTAAATTTCAATTATAGGTTTTGTTCTAACTCTGACATCGTTTTAACTGTTTAACACTTATGACTTTCCTTTGTACCTTTGAGTTATTATTTTTTGTACAATTTGACTTTAATCCCTACAGTTTGTCATTTTTTTCATCTGAGTGTCCCTAATAAACCAGATGTGATAACATAGCCACCATTATGGTGTAGACTGTAGTGATACTTCCTAAAGATGAGTTATTCTGTAATTCCACCAGGTGAAATGTCATTGAGATGTCAAATTTCATTTGCAAGATCGACCTGATCCAGGAAGGCAGCATTAGAACAATAGAGGGAATTACACATGTCAAAAAAACCAAAATAACAAACAAAACAAAACAGCAGAGTTACTAAATCATAGCAGGGTTGGGATGATTCAGTGTGTAAAACAGCTACATTTGCACAGGGAGCTGTTTTCTTGATCTTGTGAAGGTTTTATGAGTTGGTCTAATGAAATATGATGGGAAATATTTCGGAGGTTTTTCTAAGAAGATGAAGCAAAATAATTTTACCCTGTTGTACTCTGATTCCAGGGATGGATATTTGGAGGGCAGTTTTGACAAGTTTTACTCAGATAAGATGAAGTCAGACCAAAGGGACACTTGTAGACAACACAACAAACGAGGAATTGCCTGGTTCACCTCCCACCTCTCTGGCCATTTCTGCTGGTGTGCCCCAGGGCTCTATCCTGGAGCCCCTTCTTTTCATCTTTTGCCTTCTCCTGCTAGGTCACATTTTCCAGAAACACAACATTCATTTTCGTCATTACGCCGACAACACCCAGCTCTACCTCTCAACTAAACCCTCAACTTCACTTCCACCTTCCTCCTTTACCCTCTGTCTCCAAGAAATCTTTTCTTGGTTCATTTCCAACTTCCTCAACGGAACAGTTCTAAAACTGAAGTCCTCCTGGTAGGCACACCTCACTTTCTCCCCAAATCTAACAGTTTCCCCATCTCTACTTGATAACATAGCAGTTACCCCCTCCCCTCATGTTAAGAGTCTGGGTGTCATCCTCAACAGCACACTTTCTTTTCAGTTACCCGGTCT